>NC_044031.1:699154844-699528945 GCF_901765095.1 Microcaecilia unicolor
ATGAAGAGTACAGTGATAGGGTGTGATAGTTGAGGAGTAGCCTAATGATTAGAGCAAGCCAAGAAGGGAACCCGGTTCAATTTCCACTGCAGTTCCTTGTCATCATGGGCAGGTCACTTAATCCCCCATTGTCTCGGGTACAAACTTAGATGTTGAGCCCTCCAGGGACAGAAGAATACAAATTGTACCCAAATATACACTGCCTCGATAACTTTCATACTTGCAGGCAGTATATAGGAAATTAATTTTTAAAAAGTTATTTGTACCAAAAGTAACTCAGAAACTTCAAATTCTAACATATAAGAACATAAGAATAGCCATACTGGGTCAGACCAATGGTCCATCTAGCCCAGTATCCTGCTTCCAACAGTGGCCAATCCAGGTCACAAGCACCTGGCAGAAACCCAATTAGTATCAACATTCCATGCTACCAGTCCCAGGGCAAGCAGTGGCTTCCCTCATGTCCATCTCAATAACCGACTATGGATTTTTCCTCCAGGAACTTGTCTAAACCTTTTTTAAGCCCAGATAGCTAACTGCCGTTACCACATCCTCCAACAATGAGTTCCAGAGCTTAACTATTCTTAAAATGAAAAAAATATTTCCTCCTATTTGTTTTAAAAGTATTTCCATGTAATTTTATTGAGTGTGCCCTGGTCTTTGTACTTTTGGAACAAGTAAAAAATTGATTCACTTCTACTCATTCTACACCATTCAGGATTTTGTAGACGTTGTTCATATCTCCCCTCAGCCCTCTCTTTCCAAGCTGAAGAGCCGTAACCGCTTTAGCCTTTCCTCATATGAGAGATTCCATCTCCTTTATCATTTTGGTCACTTTTCTTTGAACCTTTTCTAATTCTACTATATCTATTTTTGAGATATGGCGACCTTATGTGCACCTCCTTTACAGATACTATATATGCAATAACTCTTCCTGACTATGCTACTTATGTTAATAATTTTAATATTTGACTATTTTAATACTGATACACCTCTGTTGGTAGGAAAAATTGTTTATATTTCATCATGATGTTTACAACTTTAATGAAGAGTTGATACAGTTGTTGGCACTTACATATAAGTACATAAGTATTGCCATACTGGGAAGGACCAAAGGTCCATCAAGCCCAGCATCCTGTTTCCAACAGTGGCCAATCCAGATCACAAATACCTGGCAAGATCCCAAAAAAGTACAAAACATTTTATACTGCTTATCCCAGAAATAGTGGATTTTCCCCAAGTCCATTTAATAATGGTCTATGGACTTTTTTCCTTTAGGAAGCCGTCCAAACCTTTTTAAAACTCCGCTAAGCTAACCGCCTTTACCACATTCTCGGGCAACGAATTCGAGTTTAATTACACGTTTTCTCCGATTCATTTTAAATTTACTACAATGTAGCTTCATCGCATGCCCCCTAGTCCTAGTATTTTTGGAAAGCGTAAACAGACGCTTCATATCTACCCGTTCAACTCCACTCATTATTTTATAGACCTCTATCATATCTCCCCTCAGCCGCCTTTTCTCCAAGCTGAAGAGCCCTAGCCGCTTTAGCCTTTCCTCATAGGGAAGTCGTCCCATCCCCTTTGTGTGCATAAGTGCTGGATTTTACATCCTGAAACAGCCAGTTAAGGAGCCAAGCAGTATATAATACTGTTTTGAGGTGGTTGTGAACATCTGAGGGGAGTAAACAGTTGCTCCCAGGTGCAAATGAGCAGTTTCCAGATGTTTACAACTGCCCTGGAGCAGGTATAAATGCCGATGTCCATATATTTGGAGAACAATTTTCCCTGAAAACGGTGTGTTCTGTGGCTTTTACTGTTGAAAATAGTAGCTTTCTACAAATGCTGTTTGCTTGTATTTTCCATTTTACATGTGAAAACACCTCTATTTATTTACGTGTGTCAAAAGTGGTGCAATCTTTGTAAAATGACATACCGAGTAGAAAAAAAAATATTACATAGCCCAGTGGTTCCCAGACTTATTCAGTTCATGTCACCCTTTGTGTCAGAGCAATTTTCTGCGCCCCCCCCCCCCCCCCCCCCCCCACCACCAGGCACACAGATCTCCATCTTTTTCTCTGCACAAATATAACAGTGGTAGGGTGTCCTTATAACCAGCCCCTCCAAATGGCATACTGATTACAATTTTTAGCAAATTACTACTCTACCTATGAAAAGTTAATCTGTTATTATACTTCCTCTTTGTACATCTGTATGCTGCACAAGCTAGCGTGTTTAAAAATATAAATGAGATTACATAAAAATTGCTACCAACAATAAAGAATAACAACTTGGATGCAGCATCTCATAGGTTTGCTTGCTTTGTGTTGAATGGGAAGGGAAACAGAGACTGACCTATTGGCTTCATCTCGTCTCCTGTTTTCATCCGCCCTCCTTGGCAGTCACCTCTGAGAGTCCTGAAGGTTGTCTGCTCCCTGTCCCCAGTGGCCGTGACAAAACAAAAAAAACAAGCGTGGGGACCTCAGCAGCCTTCAGGCATGCGCTGTCAGCTCTGCTGGTCCTCTGCCCCTGCTGTCAACTTCCAGTTCCAGGGGCAGAGGACCGGCAGAACTGACAGCACATGGTTGAAGGCTGCTGCAGCCCTGTGCTTGTTTTTTTTTTTTTTCTCCCGCTTCTGTCTGCAGTAGCGGTGCAGGAGGGAGGTCGAGATTTGCCGCAGCACCCCAGAGAGTTTGCTGCGGCGCACAATTTGGGAAACGCTGACATAGCCTCTGTTCAGAATGCTCACACTAAATTTGATTATCAATCTTTCTATGACACTACTCCCAGCTTTGTCTTAGAGAGAAGATTTTTTCGTTAGGAAATGCCCAGCAATATATAATCTCTCATTTTAAAATACAATATATGCATTGTACTTAAATCCGTCCTTGACTGATTATGAAGTCAAAGTTAGAGTATCAAACCACCAAAGTTACTGAAGGGATTCAAAAACGTTTGTGCAATAACTGATTTATAAGTAAACTGGATTGCTAGGCAGTGTCTTTGCTTTAATATCCACTGTACCCTAACACCTACTTCACTCTTCCATTACTTAATCTTTGAACATTACCAGTTGTATCTGATACCCTGTAATATCCATGTCATCATAAAACTCTGTAAGCCACATTGAGCCTGCAAATAGGTGGGATAATGTGGGATACAAATGCAATAAAATAAATACCCATATGTAACTCATCTTCAGCTAGCAATGAAAAGGTGTGATTTAAATCCAAATAAATGCTCAACTTATTTTACAAAGTTTATTCTCTGTAAAAACTCATTAGAAGATGGAAATTACAAATGAGTAGATAGAAGCCAGCCATTACTAAGACAGTGGTGTTTGGGGTAGGCTTTATAAAATGCACCATTGAAATATATTGAAGGACATGCAAATCTAGAAGGAAGAAGAGCTGAAATTATGGTTGTTCTGGCGAAATTGTGATTGTCTCCTCCGGGACTAGCTGTGAATGTCTTGTTATCATGCTCCCTTCTTAAGTACATAAGCATTGCCATACTGGGACAAACCGAAGGTCCATCAAACCCAATATCCTGTTTTCAACAGTGGCCAATCCAGATCACAAGTACCTGGCAAGATCCCAGAAGAATAAAATAGATTTCATGCTGCTTAACCCAGGAATGTGCTGACCTATCTACAATTGTTGTATTAAAAACATTTTAAATGTATTTTTAGGTGTGTGACCACTTCTTTACAGCAGGATTTATGGCTGATGTTGATCTGGACCATAGCTGTACACTAAATAAGAAAATACGAAATGCACAACTGGCTCAGTATAACTTCATTTTAGGTAATTGTGTGTGTGGTGCATTGCTAACATTTGTTATGTAAAAGGTGTTCCTTTAAATGTTTTAAATTTTGAAATTTCCCAGATTTTTTTTTTTGTTTACTGAAAGACACAAGATAGATGGAGAACCATGTTAAGCTGCTTTGGTTAATACCAGTAACAAAGGGTTAATTATTTATTATGATGTATTTACTGCCTTTTTGAAGGAATTCACTCAAGGCAGCGTACAGCAAGAATAAGTCAAACATTAGCAATAGACAATTACTGCAGTAAAAATATTCAAATAATACAAAGTGTGCATTGTATTCTACATTCTAATGTCAACACAATACGCAATAAAACATTTTAATAGACAGAATAGGATCAGTGGCGTAGCAAGGGGGGCGGGGGGGGGGGGCGGTCCGTCCCGGGTGTCAGCTCAAGGGGGGTGCTCCCTGCCAGCTCCCCCCCCCCTGGGTGCAGCATGATGACACCCCCCCCCCTCGGTGCATCAACACCCCCAGACCCAGTGCCTACCCTCAGCTCCGTCCAACCAGCTCCCGCACCCTACCTTTAAAGAAATCTCAGAAGCCGTGGCGAGGCGCAGCGGCTCGCGCCTGCATGTAAAAGAAGTGTGGATCGTCTCATCGGGCCTTCCCTCACTCTGTCCCGCCCTCCGCTGACACAACTTCCTATTTCCGCAAGGGTGGGACAGACAGAGTGAGGGAAGGCCCGATGAGACGATCCACACTTCTTTTACATGCAGGCGCGAGCCGCTGCGCCTCACCACGGCTTCTGAGATTTCTTTAAAGGTAGGGTGCGGGAGCTGGTTGGACGGAGTCGAGGAGGGTAGGCACTGGGGGGGGGGGTTGATGTGCCAAGGGGGGGTGTCGTGCTGCACCCAGGAGGGGGGTGCAACGGCGAACCGCCCCGGGTGGCAGCCCCCCTTGCTACACCACTACATAGGATGTAAGCAAAGATGGAAAATATAGATAGGTAAGGTGAGTAACAGGAGTAAGAAGATAGGGGGATTAATTTAAGAAAGTTGCACATGAGGTCAGAAAGGTGGTTCAGTATCAGCTAGGGTAAGAGTGGATAAACATGTCCAGCTATAGTATGTTCTGCTGGTGTCATTCCCAGTGTGTGTGACTAGCAATTTAGTTACTTCTTCCATTAAAGACCTGGTTGAAGAGCCAAGCTTTCACCTGCTTCCTGAAGTAGAGATAAGTCTTGTGTTAAGCGAAGCCTTTCAGGGAGTGCATTCCAAAGTGTGGGAGCTACGCTGGAGAAGGCTCACTGGTGGGTATCACATTGTGTGATGCCCTTTGACAAGTGTATGATTAGGGATACTCCTTGGGAGGACCATAGTGTCCTTGGAGGTTTGTAGAGGGTGATCTTGTTCTTCCATTACTCTGGGCCTTGAAGATGAGACATAGTTTTAAATTTAGGCCTGTATTGTATTGAATGCCAGCGAAGTTTTTGCAAAAATGGTGTAATGTGATCACGTTGCTTAAATCTGGGCAAGTCACTTAACCCTCCATTGCCCGCCGCATTGAGCCTGCCATGAGTGGGAAAGCGCGGGATACAAATGTAATTAAAAAAAAAAAAAAAACCTTCTGTTTCTTATCGTCTGCTCCAGGCCATTCCCGACGAGTGGGTAATATGCACTCTTATTAGCAGAGGGAGACTGAGAATTATTGAGCAGTGACCAGGGGCATAACTACGGGTGGGCCTAGGCCCACTCAATCTCAGCTCAGGCCCACCCTGTCTCAGCTTGTGCACAAATCAGGACTTTGTTTGTCAGACTTCAGGAGAGGACCTCCTACAAGCTTACCTTTCTGGCCAAGTTCCCTCGGAGTGGATGCTGCTGCTCTATTGCCAGCAACACTTCTAGCAAGATCGGCCGGGAAATTGTTTATTTGGAGCTCCGGCACTACATTTGTTTTTTTAAAACTTGGCTGCTGCTCTCTCCCCCCTGCTGTGCTGTACTGCTGGAGAAATCTGGTGGTCTGCAGCAAAATTGGACTGGAGCTCTGGGCTGGCACTGCTTTTTTAAAACTTAGCTGCCGCACCCCTCTCTCCCAGTTCTGTGTTATGCCGCTGAAGAAATCTGGGTACTCGTCAGCCCCAGATGTCGGCCCGACGTCCGAAGCTAATATGTCCACATTTCTCCAGCGGCATGGCACGGCACAGCACAGGGGGAGGAGGGTTGCAGCAAAGTTAAAAATCAGCGCCGGAGCTCCGGTAAAGAACTTCCTGGGCCAATTTTGCTGCACAGCTGGAGCGGTGCTATACCCGGTGCATGGGGGCAGGAGCAGAGGCTAGAAGTGCTGGTAGTGGCACACGGATTCTGGCCGGGGCCTCATTGGGGCAGTACAGTAGACTTCTGCAGGGGAGCCTTGCCCAGGTAAAAAAAAATAATATTGGATTACTATAGATGGGGGGGGGGGGGGGGGTTGAGTGGGGGAGGGCTCGGCACTTCCCAGATTAAAAAAAAAAAGTTTTATAATTTTATGTCGGGCTTCTGGATGGGAGGTAGGCTCTGCAGCAGTGTCTAGGGTAAAAAAAAAAAGTTTTATATTTCATGCTGATGTGTTTCTGGGTGGGGGATTGGGAAGGGAGGGCTGATGCCAGACTATGGGGGATGGGTAGGGCAGAGCTGATGCTGCGCTACAGGGAGTGGTGGGGGGTAGGGAAGAGAAGGGCTTATGCTGGGCTACAGCGAGGGATAGGGGTAGGGTTGTCAACTGGATCCAGATTCATCCGACAGGGTTGATCCAGTCCTGGGCTTGACCTGATGCATGCAGGGACTTTTGTAGCCTTGCTTTTCTTAGTGAATCCAATGGAGAAACCATAACCACGAGTCTCTACATGCAGAAGGGTAAGCCCAGGACTGGATCAACCCTGTCAGGTCAATCTGGATCTAGTTGACCACCCAAATGGGGGAGTAGGGTAGGGAAGGGCAGTGTTGATGTTGGGTTAAAGGGAGGGATGGGGGAGGTAGGGAAAGGAAGGCCACTGTTTATGCCAGGCTACAGGACAACTTCTAATTTTTGGTCATTTATTCTGTAACTGGTGGGGGTTGTCTGTGTTTTTCATGTTACCAAGGTGAGACATTCTTCTGGCATGTGGTTTGTGTGGAGATCTATATCAGTCTGAATTGTCTGGCTTTTCCAGTGGGATGCATATTTCTTTAGCAAAATATTAATTGCTTCCTTTTTAAAGCTATAGCTATTGGTATTTGTGTGTTCAAATTGATGGTGTTAAGGTTTGCAGCATAGGCTCTGAGAAGCTTCTTCACAGGATTTAGTGTAACTTCACATAGCGGATTTTTTTACTAATCAATAGCTTGTGTTTTCTGCTGCAGGGCCCATAGGAATAAATTGAGTTCTATGGCAAATAACACAAGCTGGATACGGTACAGCATTGAATTTCCAGGTTCAGCACTGGCAGCAGGCTTTAACTGCTCAGCCTGCCAGTGGTTGAATATCAGCCCCATGGTGCCCATCCATATTAGCTCTGGGCCCACTCAAAATTTCATGTCTGTCTACGCCTCTGGCAGTGTCACCAGTATAAGGTGCTGTGTAACCCTGACCTGCTCAGTATTTCTTAGTCTCCCAGCAGAGGTAGGTGAGTCTGTGCAGCCCTGCTCTTCTTTGGTTAGGTGTGCCATTTTTGGCCCCATTTAGTAAGAAAAGTTAGAATAGTATTTAAGGGACTGCTTCGGGGGTGTCCTGGAGCAGATTTTACTGCAGGTTTAAAAAAAAAAAAGGGAAGGCAAGAAACAGAATACACAGGCAGCAGAACAAAAAAAAAGTCTCTCTGGCCTCGGTCTTGGGCCCTTGCACTTTTGGGGGTGTATACTACGGTCTCCGGGTCTTTCTCCCCCTCCTGGTGAGTGGTGTGCCTTGGCCTTCTCCCCCATTTACCTGGGAGAAGTTCCTTGAGGCGGGCCCGTAGTTGGAACAGAGCAGCACTGGTATTTAAAAAAAAAAAAAAAAAAGACGACACTCGGGGCCAGTTGCAGCACGCTATCAGGCGGAGGCGCATCTTTTGCGGTAGGAAACTTGTAGCTGGACACCACTCCGGTACAGTTCGGCATGGCCTCCCAGGCAGAGAAGGCACATAGGTGCGTGGCCTGTTTCGCTCGGCGGGTGGTCTCTGTGCACAGCGGTCTTTGCCGTGTGCGTGAAGAAGCGGAGATAGTGACTGGCGCTGACCCGGAATCTGGTGTTCCTGTGGCGGGGAAGGCCCCTCGGCAGAGTAAGAAGGCTTCTTTTTGGGGAAACTGTGCTCCCGGTGCAGTTTTGGCGGGAACATCCATCATTTTGAGTCTTGAGTGCTGTGGGGCTGGACTGGGGAGAGGGACCACCACTTCTTACCAAGCATGATGACTCTGCGGTCCCCTCTCATTTTTCCCCCAAATTTTGTTCTATTACTTCATCAGGCTTATTGCTTGAAGAGGCGCCTCCCTGTGGAGGCTGTGGGAGATCCCCTGGTGACCAGGGCCCTGGATGGGGTGCCTGGGGGGGGCCCTTGGGGCCAAGAAGTTCTGCATTGCAGCTGGGCAGGACCTGGAGGAGGTGCTTTCCTTCAGGGCAGAGCTCCCATTCTCTTTGGATGTGGATCAGGGAGATCCCTGGAATGCAGAGAGCCTGGGGAAGCCTGCTCAGGTGCCTACGGGGGAGGATCCCTCTGTTCGTATTTTTAGGTGGCAGGAGTTGCCGGCTTTGTTGGTGGAGGTCCTACGGGCTCTCAGATTGTCTAAGGACCCCCTCCTCATGTGTCTCAGAAGGGTGTCCCACTGGTAAAAGGGGTGCACCAGCTGCCCCAGATGTTTCCATATAGCAGTTGGTGTAGGGTGAGTGGCAGATGCCGGATTTGCCCTTGCGCATTGGTTGGGCAATGGCTCGACTTTTATCAGCTGCCTGTGTTGAACCTGGAGTCTTTCCGGGTCCGTAAGTTGGATTCTTTGATGACGGCAGTCACCAAGAAGACAGCTATCCCTGTAGAGGGTGGGGCGGCCCTTAAGGACCTTCAGGATCATAAAATGGAAGTTCTACTGAAGCACTCCTTTGAGGTTTCGGCCTTGGTGTTACAGGCATCTGTTTCAGGTGGTTACGTGGCGCGGGCCTGCTTTCGGTGGATTGAGTGCCTCCTGGATGCACAGTCAGCATCCTCCTCGCAGGCGTCGTTGGATGTCATTAACTTGGAGTTGTGCACGGCCTTTCTCTCGGATGCTCTCTATGACTTGGTCCGCGCGTCTGCAAAGATCCTGGCACTGGTGGTTGTGGAAAGGCGATTTCTGTGGCTCCGGAATTAGTCGGCAGATGTGGCCTCCAAGGTTTGTTTGAGTCAGCTTCCATTCCAGGGCAAGTTGCTCTTTGAGGATGAGCTGGAAAAACTGGTGAAGAGCTTGGGTGAATCCAAGGTTCCTTGGCTCCCAGTGGACAGGTCCCGCTCAGCTCTGCATTTGGCGGGTCGGGGACGCGTGAGGGAGCTGCGCAGGTATCGGTCAGGTCAAGGGGCCGGTTCCCAGCGTAGTCGTTACTGGAGCAGAGGTCATCCTTTTTAGTCCTTTCTTTCCTTTCGGGGCAACAGGCAGTGAGGTAGTGATGGGGCCTCCAGAAATGCTAGAGGTTCCAGAGCTTCACAGTGAGGGTGCGGGAGCCCAGCCTCTGTTAGTGGCCATTGGCAGCAGGTTGCAGCTGTTTTACCAGAGGTGGGCACGCGTGACATCATATCAATGGGTCCTGGATATTATCAAGGACGACTATGCGCTGGAGTTTCATCGTCCTCTTCCAGATGCTTTCCTCGTCTCTCTCTGCAAGTCTCTGGTCAAGATAGCAGCTGTCCAGCAGACCCTGGAGAGGCTTTTGACCCTGATGGCAGTGATTCCGGTCCTTCCAGAAGAAAGAGGTTCTGGGAGGTATTCCATTTATTTTGTTGTGCCCAAAAAGGAGGATTCCTGGCATCCTATCCTGGATCTCAAGGGGGTGAACCGGGCCTTGCGCGTTTCTCCCTTTGACATGGGGACCCTATGTTCAGTGATAGCAGTGCAGCTGGGCGAGTTTCTGATCTCCCTAGATCTGTCAGAAGCATACCTTCATATTCCAATTCTTCAGGATCATCGGCGTTTTCTCCGGTTTGCAGTCTTGGGGAAATACAACCAGTTTCGGGCAATGCCCTTCGGCTTGGCTACTGCACCACAGACCTTCTCCAAGGTGATGGTGTTGGTGGCAGCTCACCTCAGGCAGAAGGGCATTCTGGTGTACCCCTACTTGGACAACTGCGTGATGAGTGAAGTCCATTGAGGAGAGCTGCACAGCCACGGCTCGGGTGGTCCAACTGCTTCAACACCTGGGTTGGATTGTCAGTGTGGCCAAGAGTTCTCTTTCCCCCAGTCAGTCGGAATATTTGGGGGTTCATTTCGATACACGGGATGGCATGGTGTGCCTCCCGGAAGCACGGATCCAGAAGATTCAGTCGCAGATTCGTTGGCTTCTAGTAGTCAAGGATCCAACCGCTTGGGTGATTCTCCAGGTCCTCTGTTCCATGGCGGTGGGCAACACTAAATGGTTCCGTGGGCGAGGGCTCAGTCTGCTGCCCTGACACATTGGTCCCCTCAGTTGGATGCGCTTTCTTGCAGGGTGTGGCATCGCAGGGCAGTTCACCTCGGCCTTCATTGGTGGCTGAATCGGCGGCATCTGAGGTGGGGCATGCCTCTGGACCCTCCAGACTGGGTGCTGGTGACTACAGACGCCAGTCTGTCCAGGTGGGGAAGCCCATTGTCGGGGGCAAGTGGCCTAGGGCCGCTGGTCGGAAGAGGAGTCCTACTGGTCGATCAACCGTCTGGAGACACGAGCGATACATCTCGCTCTGTTGGCCTTTCAGTGATTGATTCATCTCCGGGATGTTCATATTCTCTCAGACAGTGTGATCGCGGTAGCTTATGTCAGTCGCCAGGGAGGTACCAAGAGCCCTCTGTTGGCGTGAGAAGCAGTCCTGATCATGGCCTGGGCGGAGCAGAATCTGCGGTTGCTGTCAGCGCATGAGGTGGGCTCTGCCAATCTGGCGGCGGATTATCTCGGTTGCCATCTTCTGGATCTGGAGTGGAGTTTGGCTTCCTTCACGTTTCAACTCATTGTCGAAAGATGGGGTCCTCCGATCATGGATCTCATAGCCACAGCTGAGAATGCAAAGGCCCCAAGGTTCTTTAGTCGTTGAAAGGAACCGTTGTCAGAGGGTCTGGATGCTTTGGCTCAGCCCTGGCTGTTTCAGGGCTTGCTTTTGTGCTCCCTCCATGGCCGCTCATTGGTCGAGTTTTACAGCTCATTCAGGGTCATGGCAGTTGAGTAGTTTTGCTGGCACCCGACTGGCCGCGCTGGCCATGGTATGCCGATCTGGTTCGGTTGCAGGTGTGCGATCCGATTCATTTTCCCTTAAAGGGTGGTCTGCTGCAGCAGGGTCCCGTTCTCATGCCCGATGTGGCTCGGTTCTCACGGCTTGGCTGTTGAGCAGGTGAGGTGTTTGAAAAAGGGATATTCCTCCAGGGTGATTCGTACCCTCTTGAGTTCTTGGAAGCGTTCCACCTCTTTGGCCTGTGTACGAGTTTGGCATATTTTTGAGGCTTGGTGTGAAGAGCGAGATGTACTTTCCCTATGGGCTTCGCTTGGAAACCTTTTGGAATTCCTTCAGTGTGGATTGGAGAAAGGGTTGTCTTCTTCTCTTCAGGTGCAAATGGCAGCTCTGGCTTATTTTGGGGGCCTGATTCAGGGGAAGTTTTTGACTCTCCATCTGGATGTTTTCCGTTTTTTCCAGGGGGTCAAACAATTGAGACCACCGGTTCAGCTGGTTGTTCTTCCTTGGGATTTGAATTTGGTGCTGTCGGTCTTGGTCTTAATTAAGGCCCCTTTCGAGCCTCTTCAGCAAGCCTCCCTCAAGAATCTTTGTCTCAAGGTAATGTTTTTGGTGGCCATCACGTCGGCACGGCGTATTTCGGAGTATTTATCGTGTCGGGAGCCTTTTCTGGTTTTCTGTAAAGAGAAGGTGTCTTTGTGTCCAGTTCCGTCCTGTTTGCCCAATGTAATTTCTCCTTTCCTTGTTAATCTATTTTTTTTTTTTTTGCCATCCTTTTCGCGGGAGGAGTCTCCTTCCTTGTACAGGCTTGATGCCCGTAGGGCGTTGAAGTATTATATTCACCAGAGTTTCGTAAGTCGGATCATCGTTTTGTTTGGTGGCCTGCGGAAAGGGGAGGCGTTGAAGGCCACCATCGCTCACTGGAATAAGGAGGCTGTGGCGTCCACTTATCTATTGCATGGTAAGGATGCACCTGCTATATTTCAGGGTCATTCTACATGGGCTCAGGCCTCTTGGGTGGATCATTCTCTTATTCCTCCGCAGGACACTTGCCGGGCGGCAACTTGGTCCTTTCTTCATTCCTTTATAAGGCATTACCAGTTGGATGTTCAGTCCCAGCAGGACACTTCTTTTGGGGCTCCTGAATTGGTCTGGGGAATTTCCCACCCTTGGTGAGTACTGTTTTGGTACTTCCCACTCGGGAATGGTCTGGAACAGACGATAAGGAAGGAGAAATTAGATCTTACCTGCTAATTTGCTTTATTTGAGTCTCTCCACACCATTCCCAAACCCTGCTGAGGAGAAGTGTGTCACCTTAGTGGGGTGCTTCTGGGGCTGCAAGCGGCTACTCTGATGTTGCAGTCTCGTTTGGTTGGATGTCTAGTGCTCTCTTCCTTCCAGGAGTTCCTGAAAGGAGTTTAGTTATGTTTTTGTGATTCTATGGTGCTGGGCTATTCGAAATACTGAGCAGGTCAGGGTTGCACAGCCCCTTATACAGCTGTCACTATTCAATAATTCTCAGTCTCCTGAGGGAATGGTCTGGAGAGACTCAAGAAAAGCAAATTTTATTTATTTATTTATTTGTTGCATTTGTACCCCACATTTTTCCACCTATTTGCAGGCTCAATGTGGCTTACACAGTACCGTAAAGGCGTTTGCCAAATCCGGTAGAGAACAGATACAAGGTTATGTTGTGTTCGAATAGGTAGGTGTTTTCCAGGCTCCATTTGGGTCAAAAGGAGAGAGGTTGTGTATTGTCCAGTACGGTCATTAGTTTAGTTGGGTGGCCGGGTGTGGGAATTTACGTTGGATCTGTAGGGTAGGCCTTTTTGAAGAGGTTGGTTTTTAGTGATTTTCTGAAGTTTAGGTGATTGTGGATTGTTTTCACAGCTTTTGGGAGTGCGTTCCATATTAGTGCACTTATGTAGGAGAAACTTGATGCATAGGTTGTTTTGTATTTGAGTCCTTTGCAAGTTGGGTAATGGAGGCTTAGGTATGTACGAGATTATCTAGATCTGTTTCTGGTTAGTAGGTCTATAAGGTCTGTCATGTATCCTGGGACTACACCGTAGATAAATTTTGTGGACCAGGGTGCAGATTTTGATGGTGATCTGTTCTTTGATTGGAAGCTAGTGTAGCTTTTCTCGGAGGGGTTTGGCACTTTCGAAACGTGTTTTACCAAATATCAGCCTGGCCGCTGTGTTTTGGGCAGTCTGGAGTTTTTTTGTGAGTTGTTCTTTACATCCCGTGTAGATTCCGTTGCAATTATCTGCATGGCTTAGAACCATTGATTGTATTAGGTTTCTAAATATTTCCCTCGGGAAGAAAGGTTTTACGCGTTTAAGTTTCCACATTGAGTAGAACATTTTCTTTGTTACGGAGGTTTTTTGGCTCTCAAGAGTGAGGCTGCGGTAGATTGTGACGCCCAGTATTTTGAGGCTGTCTGAGATAGGGAGGGTGTGTTCTGGGGTGGTTATGGTTGTGGGTTTGTTCTTGTTGTGTTGAGATGATAGGATAAGGCAGTGTGTTTTTTCAGTGTTCAGTTTCAATTGGAATGAGTTTGCCCATGAGTCCATGGTGTTCAGACCTGCTTTGATTTCATTAGCAGGTAAGATCTAATTTCTCCTTAGTCTTGCTGCAACATTCTGAATCAATTGGAGCTGTTGCAAGCCCTTTGTAGCAGACTACTGTAGAGTGCATTACAGTAATCCAGTCTTTTTTTGTAAAGTTTATTTAAAATTTTCCAAACCAACAATAATAGTTATAATTCAGTGTAAAATACAAAGAAATCCCGGCTGTTGACATACCAGTAATCTAATCTTGATGTTACCATGGCATGCATAACTGAGGCCAGATATGCCTTCTTAGTGTAAGGAGAGAGGCAGTGTAGTTGTAACAAATGATAGAAGCAGCTCTTGAAGGTTGCTTGGATTTGGGGGATCAGAGTAAGTGTTATCCAAGGTTCCTAACTTGTGATTTGAGGGAGAGTTTGTATTTCCCAAAAGAGATTTTGATGTCAGGTGTGTGCCCATTTGTGTTAGGGACCCATAGAAGCTTGGTTTTACTTGGGTTCAGGCAAAGTTTGTGTTTTTTAGCCCATTCTTGAATTGATGTTAGACAGGTAATCAGTTTATTCAGGACTGTGGGTAAGTCAGGTTCAATGGGTATGAGTAGCTGCACATCATCCACCTAGATGTAGAACTGGGTGTCCACTGACTGAATCAGCCCAGCTAGTGGCTTGGGGTAGAAATTGAACAGAATAGGTGACAGTGAGGTGTATTTTCAAAGCACTTGGACTTACAAAGTTCCACAGTAACCTATGGAACTTTGTAAGTCTAAGTGCTTTGAAAATGAGCCCCAGTGTCAATCCTTGTGGTACCTGACAGGTCAGCACCCATGGTGGTGATGAGGTGCTGCCAAACAGTATGGACTGTTGTCTGTCTGATAGGATCTGAACCAAGCAAGTACTGTTCCATTGATACCTGTTTCTGCCAGTTGTGCTAGCATGATATCGTGATCCACAGTGTCAAAAACTGCTGAGAAATCTAGCAGCACTAACACAGAGGCAAATCCCCTGTCTCGTTTTCTGTGAAGATCTAGTAGGGCTATAAGGACTGTTTCTGTTCCATAACCGGGGTCTGAACCAGATTGACATGGATCTAACCAGTTTCACTCTTCTAGCTAATCACTGAGTTGAACACAGACGGTTTGTTCTATAAGTTTTCCAAGAAATGCATGTTAGATACTGTCTGGTAACTTTCAGGTTTGTCCTGGTCAAGGTTGTTGTTGTTTAGCAAAGGACACACCACTGCCCTTTTTAATGCTGTTAGTAGTTGCCCATTAGAAAGAGGGGAGTTCACAATTTTTGTGGAGCCTTCTATAAGGCCCCTACTTGCCTGCTACACTATCTTTGATTGGTAGGGGTCAAGAGAGCAGGTAGTTGGTCGAAGGACTCTTGAGATTTTGTCAAGGCTCTCCTCTGTTGTTGGGAAAAGAGTCCCATATGTCTGTGTCAGGAGGGGATGAGTTTGTGTGTTCCTGATTAGCTGAATGAAGAGTGGGTGGGACTGCCTGTAAATCCAGGTGGAGACTTTTAATTTTGTTGGCAAAATATGCAGCAAAATCATTGCAGGTCAGTTGTTACTGGGCAGGTTGGTTCTGTTGGGGTTTCAGTAAGCTGTTTACTATTCTGAACAGGGGCTTGGTTGAATTGGCAACCTGTTCAATGCATTTAAAGAAATATTGTTTTTTGGTTGCTGTTAAGGCTTGGCGATACTTGTCATGTGATTCCTACAGTTTAGCCTGTTCTCATCCACGTGAGATTTACACCATCTCCTTTCCAGTTTCTGTCCTTCGCGCTTAAGGGTCTGAAGTTCTGGATAAAACCAAGGTGAGCGCTTGTGAGTGAAACATAAGACCGTTTTTAGTGGTGCCATTTTCCCTAAAGTCTTAACTAAATGTGTATTCCAAATATCAACGTGTTCTGACACTGTAGTTGTCTTTTCATCCACATGTGGATAGTCCAACACCTCTAGGAAATTCTCAGCAATCAGCATTTTGTGGTCTCTGATCTCCTTCCAAACTCTGGGAGGCGCCGTTTGTTTCAGGTGGTCACTTAAGGACAACTTTAATTAGAAAGTGGTCTGACCATGATGGGGTGTTAGTTCAATACTGCTATCCCAGTATTCTGGGATGTCAGCCCCTTTGTAGAATAGCAAGTCTAGTAGTATGTGATCATTTTTATCGGTTGGGGAATTGATCACTTGTCTTAATCCTAGATCTGTCATCATGTCCAGGAAGACAGCTGTGGTGGTATCTGGGGTTTCGATGTGTAGATTGAAATCTCCCATGATCACCATCCTAGGATAAATCAGGGTCACTTGTGTAATCAGATCAAGGAGATCTTGCACAGTTAATGTGGTGTTACGAGGTGCTTGGTATACTTTGAGCAGCCAGATTGGTTTCTACTGTTCTAGCTGGATTAAGAAATTCTGATTCATTTAGCTGAGGAGTGGTGATTCTGCGCAGTTTGATTACAAAGAATGGTATGGTTAATATGCTCCTTCTGAACATTCATTTTATGACAGCAGTAGTGCGTGCATTCAGCCATAGTATGTACTAGTAGTGATGACTAGTGTATTTGAGTGCTGGAAAACAAATTCAAATACTTTTGGCTTTATATACCATTGCATGTCACCTCACACATAGCTTCCGTCATATGGAAGAACTGGGGCCTTGGAAGTTCTGATCCCTGCATCAAAACTTGCAGATGTTGCTTTCCATTATGATCAGCAGTGACAGCAACCACATAAAATTTCCCTAACCACCTCTTAGCAGACCATTAGAGACAGTGAGACACATTTTTCTTCCAATGGTTAATAAATTATCTGTTCATCCATATCTAATGTGCTTCAGGAGGTGAATGCAAGATAATGGACAGCTTGGTCTCCTGTGGTTACTATGTTTCCATATTCATAAAGCAGCCAGAGATGAGGAAGTGTAATGATATATGTCAATGGTCAGATATTACTTTCCATTATGATCAGCAGTGACAGCAACCACATAAAATTTCCCTAACCACCTCTTAGCAGACCATTAGAGACAGTGAGACACATTTTTCTTCCAATGGTTAATAAATTATCTGTTCATCCATATCTAATGTGCTTCAGGAGGTGAATGCAAGATAATGGACAGCTTGGTCTCCTGTGGTTACTATGTTTCCATATTCATAAAGCAGCCAGAGATGAGGAAGTGTAATGATATATGTCAATGGTCAGATATTACAACTGGAGTTATGGTTTCTCATGATGCAAAGAAATGGATTAAAGCATGGTGCTCTCACCTTAAATTGGCCCTAAAGCTTTTAGGTGTGGATTTTAGCTCAAGTTCACATACACTAGGGAAATGAGAATGGGTAGGAGAAAGACTTCTGTCAAAGGTGCTAGGAGAGCCAAACTGGTGGCAAAATTCAGTCTCGCATGGGAGCATGCAAAGGGAGAAGACCACAGATGAAGATCAGTGTAAGCACAATTGGGTGTACCAAGTAGGCTTTTATCTGTTAACAGTATGTTTGTTTCAGACAAGTTTTCTCATTGGGGAGTGCCCACTGGCGCTGCTTTTGTTTCAAAGTGGGAGGGTTCTGTGGGTTTTTAGTTTCTGCATATGTTCTTACTAATAATGCATTCTAAACACACAAAATGGTTCTTAGGTTTCTCCCCCCCCCCCTTTTTTCCTTTCAGTATTAATGTGTAGTCATTAGTTTTTATTTAGTTCGTTAGCATACAATTTAGTGCACACTAAATTGATTTAAGTTGATTAGTATTCATTAAATTCTAATGTGCATTAAAAATTAAAACTGTGTGAAATGAACCCAAAAAAGTAAAAAAAATTAGGACAAAAAGCCCAGACATTTTAACCCTGTGCGCAAATCTAATCTTTATTTCAGAGCTTCTAAAACTATTGTTGCAACCCCTAATCAGTTTGTAAAACCCATGTTTGGGTCACGACCTGCGTGGTCTGTACATTGAAACAGCAGCAGCTTGTGCTCCCAGTGGTTGCATGGTTTGTTGCAACCACAAAGTTTGAAGAGCTTTATTTTCTAATAATATGAGGCTGCCACCTTCTGACTGGCAATTAAATTACCTTAAAAGAAGGTATTAGCTGATGGCATCTATAAAGCGGAATTAGCATTGATTTGGTAGAGGTGATACTTGCTAATATTTCTGCCTATTGTTCCTTTTCCAGTGGTTGGAGAAAAAGAAAAGGCCAATAATGCTGTCAATGTGAGAACGAGAGACAACAAGGTTCATGGGGAGATTTCAGTAACTACTGCTGTTGAAAAACTAGTGAAGCTGAAAGCACTGCACAGTAATAATGCAGAGGAGGAATTTTGAAGCTGCTGTACCGATATGCTGCTGTGAAAAATGGAGATTTCTGACTTGTTCCTAAAGTATCTCAAATGATGACCCAACCAGCTCCTAAGCAGATGAATTAAGAGAGCAATTGTTTTTTTTAAATACCCACTGCTATATTGGTGATTAGGTAGTGGGCGCACACTGAGCTATGAAGGAGTAGATATCACTTCTACATTTTTAATATCCCCACACTCCCACTAATAAAATTTGACTTGGTATGAAGTAGTGTTTTTTATTTTTCCATTTATACTGATTATCTTGTTTTAATCTTCTTCTATGACATGTAGGTAGAACACTGCTGTTTCATACTAAGACCAGAGGAAACTAGCTGTAGTAGCAGTATTGAAAAAGTTGACATTTTCTGTGGTAATTGTATTGACTTTGTTGAAAAACCTTTTTTTTTTTATCTTATCTAGTTCTAACCTTCTGGGCTGGTCTCTTGCCACAGAATGCCCCTCAGTGTAGGCAGAGAGAGTGCTAGGTTGCTTGGAATGCATTTATTTACAGATGCCATGTGGGCCTGAAACAATTACTGAAAACTAACTTGTGCTTGGAATAAGTTTATTTACTATACACTGGTGTCTAAGAGAATGACTAGACAAAGAACCGCTCCTTTATATAGGAAATTTAGTTTTGCACAATACAAAGGATCAAAAGAACATATAAAAAAGATTCATTATTACAGCTGCATATGTCAATTAAGGTATGACATCACACATACGTTTGGGACCTGGTCAAAATAGCCATGACAAAAAAAAAGAAATACAAAATAGCCCCAGACAAATGAACCCCCTGACAAAATGGCCCACCTCCGAGTATTTCAATTGTTCTTTTGCACCTATCTGTCTTTCTGAGTTCTGCTGCTGCTTTGAGCTGAGGTATATCTCCCCTTTGCCACCACAGTTGCAATCCTCTTCCTCCTGCCTGCCGTGTGTGGTGCGGTGTATTTCTTGCCCCCACCACCACCTCAGCCAGTCCCGGAAGATTTCCGTCTGTTATGTCCCACCTCGTATGACACAACTTCTGATGTCTGTGTAGGCAGGACACAACAGAGAATGCTTGTAGGGCCAGTCAAAATAGCTTGCTGACGCTGCTGGCGGCCCACAGAAATGCTGGAGGATTGCCTGGGTGTGGGGGGGGGGGGGGGGTAGAAAGGTATCGGACCATGCAGGGCAAACAGGAGGAAGAGGGGGACATGCTGAACTATATTGAGAGGTAGTCGGGAAGGAAGAGTCAGAGATGTATTTCCAGACCATGGGAAGGGAGAGAAATGCCAGCATGCAGGGAAGGGGGTAGTAAGATAGAGATGACAGAACATATGGGGGTGGGGAGAAAAAGATGCTGCACTGAAGGGACAGCCCAGATGAGTGAGTGGGGAATAGGGGGGGTGGAGAAGAGATGCTGGACCCCCAGAGGGAGACAATTTTACTACTTATTTTTGTGAAGGGCTATTTTGTTACAGGGGCTATTTTGTCAAGAGCTATTTTGTTAAGGGTTATTTTGTCAAGGGCTCTTTTGTTGGGGCTGTTTTGTCTGGGTTATTAGATCGGGGTGCCATAAGGTTTTTGTTTTTGTCTTTTTTTGTCATTGTTTTTGTTTTTGTTTTAATGTCTCCTTGATCCTCTCATTTACCCCTTGCCTTTCTGAGGTGTATTTTATCCTAGCAAGGTTATCTGCCGGTTAATGCCAATTATAAATGACTTAAGGTTTTTTCTTTGCCTAGAGGTCATAGTGTCAAATACAATATACCCTGTTAGTCAATTCTAAGACAGACAATGCACATCTGGCTGGGAGGGTCATATGTAATTAG
The DNA here is from genome assembly GCF_901765095.1 of Microcaecilia unicolor. NCBI lineage: Eukaryota > Metazoa > Chordata > Amphibia > Gymnophiona > Siphonopidae > Microcaecilia > Microcaecilia unicolor. The sequence continues at coordinate 699,174,710 of NC_044031.1, forward strand.
TGACCTGCTATATTCTAGGATTCTGGTCTAATAGGTAGTACTGCATTAACAAGTATATTTTTTGAGATACAATTTGTCCATTTCACCACCATCAGAACAACCATAAAAAGACAAACCATGTGAGAAAATGCCCCAAAAACAATTAAAAATGAGCTTATTTCAATAAAGTAAAATGCAAGTATAAATAAATTTCTCACACTTTTCACCCAATACAAGCACTCTGCAACAAGCCACAAAACAGTTTTCTGACTTTAAATTTTATCAACACTTACCTCTTTCTGTAAGCTGAACAACCTTTTCAACTTCCTGCTTTTTAACAAGTACTATTTTTAAAAAATTCATAAGCAGTACTGAAATGGAGAAATTAGGTCTTACCTGATAATTTACTTTCCTTTAGTTCCTCTGGACTGGCCCATAATATGGCTGATGGGTTGTGCACGCCTTCCAGCAGGTGGAGACTGAACTGTGACTCGTGAGAGCCAATAAGAGCCCTGGCTACCTAGAGTTAGTTTCAGTATGATCTTAACAAAGCAGGATACAAAAGCAGAAAGAAGAATGCCACCATAGGACACTGACACCTACCCTTTGCAGGTGTGCCACTTTGAATAATGTGTGTCCGGAAATCAAGTTTTTTTTTATTTATTTTTAAACTGCAACTAAAACACAAACGCTTGATGCAGCTCTACATGAAACCAAAAGAATCTGAATGACACAAAGCAAACCAGAAATGAAAACCACAGAATCTCATAGCAGTAGGAGGGATCTGGGCCAGTCTGGAGGAACTAAAGGAAAGCAAATTAGTAGGTATGACCTAATTTCTCCTCCTTTAGTGTCTCTCCGGACCGGCCCACAATATGACTGATGGGAAGTAACAGAGCAGTGCATTCAAAGGAGGGGACCCGTAAGCACAGTCGCACCGAAAACCACATCCTGAGGACACTATATATCAATTCGGTAATGCTTGGAAAAAGAATGCAAGGAAGAACACATCGCCGCTTTACAGATTTCCAAAGGAGGCACCAAGAAGCGCTCAGCACAGGACACAGCCTGTCCCCTAGTAGAGTGCGCTTTCACACCGTCTGGAACAGATTTACCAGAAAGATATGCTAAGGCAATCATCTCCTTAAGCCACCTAGAAATGGTGGGTTTAGATGCCGCCAGTCCTTTCCGGGAGCCACCAAGAAGCAGAAAAAGACGATCGATCATCTAAACTCCTCCATATTCTGCAAATATTGTTTTAGAACCCGTCTGACATCAAGTTTAGTCATATGCTGCTGTACTTCAGATCCTGAAGAAGATCCAAGCGCTGGCAAAACCACTGCCTGGTTTAAATGGAATCATGACAAGATCATAAGAAGGAAAAGAAGGTACAGGGCGTAAAATTACCCGGTTTAGAAAATTCTAGAAGAGGAGACTTGCAGGAAACACTTGCAATTCCGACACGTGCCTGAGAGGCCATGGCCACCAAAAATACCATCTTGACTCAAATGCTTAAGGGAACAAGCTGACAAAGGCTCAAATGGAGGCCTAGTAAGGACCGAAAGTACCAAATTGAGATCCCAAGCCGGGAACACAGATCTAGAAGGGGGACGGATCAGACCCACTCCTCAAAGAAAACGACCTACATCCAGATGATTAGGGACATTCCTTTGTGTCCACGAGAACAGGACAGGGCCGTGGTCTATAAGAGAAGCGAGCACTAAGCCTTTCAAAACTGTCCTGCAAAAAATCCAGTACCTGAGCCACTGAAGCTCGAAGCGGAGAAACAGCTCGATCGGCATGCTAAGACTCAAAAACACACCAAGCTTGAATATAGTTCAGAGAAGTGGAACGATGTCGCGAGCGAAGCATCGTGACAATTACATTCGCTGAATAACCTCTCTTCATCAACCGTGCCCTTTCAAGAGCCAAGCTGTAAGACAAAATTGAGCAGACTGTGAGTGAAATACCGGCCCCTGGACCAGGAGAGTTGTGGTTTTAGAAGAGTGTCCACTCGAAGATGCATGAGATTGCCGTACCGAGGCATGTGAGGCTAATCCGGAGCTATCAAGACTATGAGACCCTTTGTGCCTCAGTCCTCTGAATGAAACGCCCCAGGAGGGGCCAAGGTGGAAAAACATACAAGAGCTCCGAAGGCCATGGCTGCAGAAGAGCATCTATACACTGTGCCTTCTGATAGTAACATAGTAAGTGACGGCAGAAAAAGACCTGTACAGTCTATCCAGTCTGCCGAACAAGATAAACTCATATGTGCTACTTTTTATGTATACCTGACCTTGATTTGTATCTGCCATTTTCAGGGCACAGACCATAGAAGTCTGCCCAGCATTAGCCGTGCCTCCCAACCACTAGCCCCACCTCCTAACCACCTGTACTGCCACCCAATCTCTGCTAAGCTTCTGAGGATCCATTTCTTCTGAACAGGATTCCTTTATGTTTATCCCACGCTTTTTCGAATTCCGTTACCATTTTCATCTCCACCACCTCCCGCGGGAGGGCATTCCAAGTATCCACCACTCTCTCCATGAAAAAATACTTCCTGACATTTTTCTTGAGTTTGCCCCCCTTCAACCTCATTTCATGTCCTCTAGTTCTACTGCCTTCCCGTCTCTGGAAAAGGTTTGAGGATTAATACCTTTCAAATATTTGAACATCTGTATCATGTCACTCCTGTTTCTCCTTTCCTCCAGGGTATACATGTTCAGGACAGCAAGTCTCTCCTCATACGTCTTGTAACGCAAATCCCATACCATTTTTGTAGCTTTTCTTTGCACCGCTTCAATTCTTTTTACATCCTTAGCAAGATATGGCCTCCAAAACTGAACACAATACTCCAGGTGGGGCCTCACCAACGACTTGTACAGGGGCATCAACACATCCTTTCTTCTGCTAGTCACACCTCTCTCTATACAGACTAGCAACCTTCTGGCTACGGCCACCGCCTTGTCACACTGTTTCGTCGCCTTCAGGTCCTCAGATACTATCACCCCAAGATCCCTCTCCCTGCCTGTACATATCAGACTCTCACCGCCTAACACATAAGTCTCCCGTGGATTTCTACTCCCTAAGTGCATCACTTTGCATTTCTTCGCATTGAATTTCAATTGCCAAGCATTAGACCATTCTTCTAGCTTCTGCAGATCCTTTTTCATGTTTTCATTCCCTCCAGGGTGTCCACTCTGTTACAAATCTTGGTATCATCCACACAAAGGCAAACGTTACCTTCTAACCCTTCGGCAATGTCACAAATATATTGAACAGAATCGGCCCCAGCACCGATCCCTGAGGCACTCCACTACTCACCTTTCCCTCATCTGAGCAAATTCAATTAACCACCACCCTCTGGCGTCTGTCCGTCAACCAGTTCCTAATCCAGTTCACCAAGTCGGGTCCTATCTTCAGCCTGTCAAGTTTATTCAAGAGTCTCCTGCGGGGAACTGTATTGAAATGAGTGGAAGTCCCCATCGGTTGCAAACAGCCTGAAATGATGACGCACAGAGGACCCATTGTCTTGGATCTAAAGTGTAGTGACTTAGAAAGTCTGCTTGAACATTTGTCATTCCCACATGAGATGAGGCAGCTCCGATAAATGACATTCCGCCCAAACCATGAGAACAGCTGATTCCTGTTCCAACTGACGATTCCTCGCCCCTTCTTGCCGATTGGTATAAGCCACTGTCGTTACATTGTCTGAGAGAACGCACACTGGCTTGCTTTCGAGCAGATGATGGAACGCTGCTAGGGCCAACCAAATTGCCCTGGTTTCCAATAGATTTATTGAGGAACGCACTTCCTCCCGGGACCAAAGGGCTTGCGTAAGGTGCTCCTGATAGTGAGCTCCCCAGCCCCTGAGACTGGCATCAGTTGGCACTGTTATCCACTGAGGTGGATCCAAAGGAATCTCCTTGGACAGATTGTCCAAAGCCACCAATGGAGGCTTCCTCATTCCAGAGCTCTGAGCGGCAATTTGACTCCAACTGTGGAGACCAACGGGACAAGAGGGACTTCTACAGAGGGCTCATATACGCCCTAGCCCAAGGCAGCACTTCTGTTGTCACCGCCATGGACCCCAGAACCTGAAGATAATTTCTCACACACGGCACCGCTGTCTGCAGGAGAGCATGAATCTGAACCTGAACTTTGACAATCCTGCACTGTGGAAGAAACACCTGACCTTGAAGGGTATTGAAGGAGACTCCAAGATAGGTGAGAGTCAGGGACAGTTCACCACCTAACCGAGGGACTGAAGAAACTGGACCACTCGAGCTGTGATGTCCAGACTCTCCTGATATGACTTTGCCCTGCTCAACCAATCATCCAGGTAAGGATGTACTAGAATTTCCTCTCTTCTACCACACCATGACATTTGTGAAAGTAGCGAGGTTGAAGGACAGAGCTCAAAATTGATAATGCTTGCCCAAAATCACAAAGCAAACACTGGTGGTGCGGACAAATGGGAATGTGCAGATATGCCTCTGTTACATCTAGAGCTGTTAAAAACTCTCCCAATGGAACGGCTACTATGACCGAGCGAAGGAGTTTCCATATGAAAACTGGAGACGTTGAACGCCCAATTGACTGCCTTGAGATCCAAGATCAGACAAAACAACCTTTCATTCTTTGGGACAACACAATAAATGGAATAGTGACCTGTTCCAAACTCCGAGGTTGGAAAAGGACAGATCGCCTTCAACCCAAGAAGCCTGGCTAGGGTACCCCTGACCACCCCCACCTTGAGACAAGACCAACAAGGAGACTCCAAGAAGGCATCTGGCAGATGTCATGCAAACTGTAAGGCGTACCCATCTTGCATAACCTCTAGTACCCACATATCGGTAATAATCTGGGCCCACCTTCAATGAAACTGAGCTAAGCAAGCCCCTACAGGAATTAGAGGCTGGGCCCAGCGACCTTCATTGGGAAGAACGGGCAGAGGATTGAAAGGAAGATCCTGCATCTCAGCCTCCACACCGGAAACCATGGATGGATTGAGACTTCTGAACGAACCAAGACCTCTGAAGAGGGGCCCCTCTGCAGGTTCAGAAATTACGAAAGCCACGGCCTCGACCAGACAGACCATGACCTGCCAACTGTGGACAACCTTCCGGTAGTCGAGGAGCCTTAGTATGTCTGAGACTCTTAACCAACTTGTCCAAATCCTCTCCAAACAAAAAGGAACCTCAAAAGGGAAACTTACTAAGTTTAGACTTAGAAACCACATCTGCCAACCAGCCACAGAGATTGAGGTGCGACCACACTTAAGGCCATCGACTTAGAAGAAGCTCTCAACAATCCATATAAGGTATCTGTTAGGAAAGCAGACCCCCATCTCAATCTTTGCAACCTTCGTGTCAACTAAGAAAGTCATCTGACATCCTATCTAAAACCCGTTCAGACCAGCGAAAGCAAGTCCTGGCCACTAGGAAACCACAAATGGCTGCCTGTAGCACCAGAGCAGAGACATCAGAACTAGTCTTCAAAAGGGTCTCCATATGTCGCTCATCCTTCAGATCTGTGTCTCCATATACAGGCACCATATTTTGCTTAGTAACCATGGAGACCATCGCATCAACCACCGGAGGCTTGAGCAGAGATTTGTCCTGATCTGGAACCAGATAAAGAAGAACCATAGATCTAGAAAGGAGAAACAGAGCATCTGGCACATCCCACTGTGCCTGGATAATATCTGTGATGTCTTGATGCTCACTCTATGTTGTCTGTGTTCAGTGTCTGGTTGACACACACATTTTGCAGTATAGCTCCAGCTGTCATAAGGGGTTTCTTAACTCACATATGCATACTTATTCTGGAAAACAGGTGCCATTTTTGTATGGAACTTCTTACTAACCTTGAAGTCAATATGCAGAATGATTGATGCAGTTAAGTGCTGTGAAAGTTTGGTGTCAATGTCCACTTAATTTTTGCCTGCACTGGTTAAACCTGGTAAGGCTTGGAGACCATACCCTAGCTTGACTGAGCCAAATGGATATGCCATTACTCAATGCTCTCTGGTTGATCTTGTACAGTTAACTTGGACTGCACAGGTAACTATCCTAAAGTTACCTGGCTATCTTTTCCAGTTAACTTTGGAACCATATCTTGAATTGTATGCGGTATCTGATCGGAAGCCAGTGAAGTGACTTGAGGAGAGGGGTGATATGAGCATATCGGTTCTGGCGGAATATAAGACGCGCGGCAGCGTTCTGAACGGATTGAAGGGGGGATAGATGGCTAAGTGGGAGGCCGGTGAGAAGCAAGCTGCAGTAGTCAAGGCGGGAGGTAATGAGAGCGTGGACGAGAGTTCGTGTGGTGTGCTCAGATGTGCGAATTTTGCTGATGTTGAGGAGGAAGAAGCGACAAGTCTTGGCAGTCTGTTGGATATGCGCAGAGAAGGAGAGGGAGGAATCGAAGATGACTCCAAGGTTGCGGGCAGATGGGACGGGGTGGATGAGGGTGTTGTCAACTGAGATAGAGAGAGGAGGAAGAGGAGAGGTGGGTTTAGGTGGAAAGACGAGGAGCTCGGTTTTGGACATGTTCAGCTTCAGGTGGCGGTTGGACATCCAGGCAGCAATGTCGGATAAGCAGGCCGACACCTTGGCCTGGGTCTCAGCGGTGATGTCTGGTGTAGAGAGATATAGCTGGGTGTCGTCAGCATAAAGATGATATTGAAATCCATGAGATGAGATCAGTGATCCTAGGGAGGAGGTGTAGATGGAGAAGAGAAGGGGTCCAAGGACAGATCCCTGGGGAACTCCAACAGAAAGTGGGATGGGAGTGGAGGAAGATCCATGAGAGTGTACACTGAAGGTGTGGCGGGAAAGATAGGAGGAGAACCAGGAAAGGACAGAGCCTTGGAACCCACAAGAGGACAGTGTGGCAAGAAGTAAATCATGATTAACAGTGTCAAACGCAGCAGATAGATCGAGGAGGATGAGGATGGAATAGTGGCCACTGGATTTGGCGAGGAGCAGGTCGTTGCAGACTTTAGAGAGTGCTGTTTCTGTCGAGTGTAGAGGGCGAAAACCAGATTGAAGTGGATCTAGGATGGCATGAGAGGAGAAAAAGTCAAGGCAGCGACTGTGAACGGCGCGCTCAAGTAATTTGGAGAGGAAGGGGAGGAGAGAGATGGGGCGGTAGTTGGAGGGGCAGGTAGGGTCAAGTGATGGTTTTTTTAGGAGAGGTGTGACTACGGCGTGCTTGAAGGTGTCAGGGACAGTTGCAGTGGAGAGAGAAAGGTTAAGGATGCGACAGATGGAGGGGGTGACAGTATGGGAGATGGTGTTAAGTAGGTTGGTGGTCCTAGACATGACCTTAACACGGGTCAACAAAAATACAGAAAAAAAAGTTTTTTTCCATTCTGTGACATATCTCCCTCCCCCAAGATCTTGTATAAACCATCTGAGCTAAATACGCTGTGATTGGCTCAGAGACTTCCAGGTCTCTCAGCTGAGTGAAGCACGGCCAAAAAGGACTTTTTATTGGGTTTGAATAATGGCCAAAATGGAAGGCTATTTTTGTGATTGACGCTTTCAACTGCACTCTCCAATATCAGCTGATTGAAAAACGGCCAAAATGGAAGGCTTTTTTGAAGTGGAGCAATTTTTTTGTTGTTGTTACTTTTATAGCAGTTTTTCAATCCAGCGCAGCCCCAAAGAGAGGTAAGACCTCTCGTTAGATTTTCTGGCATTTTCCACCGTTAAGGCAATCAGAAAGGTTAGTGCATCTCATTACAATAGGGTTTCTGCACAATTTGCTCATCTGCATTCCGTTTTCGTTAGCTGCTACTGTCATAGGAAAAAAGTCTTTAGTGCATGCCAGGGTTTACTACTTGCTTGTTAACTTTAGTGCATCCGGCCCACTATGTTCAATTCTGGTCACCACATCTCAAAAAAGATAGAGTGGAGGAGTAGTGGTTAGGGCACCAGACTTGAAATCCAGAGGTGGCCAGTTCAAATCCCACTGCTGCTCCTTGCAATCTTGTGCAAGTCACTTAACCCTCCATTGCCTCAGGCAGCGGCATACCAAGGGCGGGGCGGTCCGCCCCAGGTGCACGTTGCTGGAGGGGTGCAGAAAGCAGCCGCGCACCTGTCGGCTCTGCTGGTTCCCTGCTGCCTCTGCCCCGGAACAGGTTGCTTCCCCCGAAGGGGGGCGGGTGCGCATCAGTGATCAGCCCCGGGTGGCAGCTGACTTAGGATCATCACTGGCCTTAGGTACAAACTCAGATTATGAGCCCTCCTGGGACAGAGAAATATCCAGTGTACCTGAATGTAACTCGAACTACTGAAAAAAGTGTGAGCAAAATCTAAATAAATAGTGGAATTATTTATATCTGTATCTCTTGAGAGATTTTGGTACTTTAATGCTGCAGAAAGAAGTTGTCCAAATCCTGCTCTGTTTTGACACTAGGTCCCCATTTTAGGATTTGCATAGTTCTGTGCACTTTGGCTCTTAGACTTTCTAGAACCTTCAACACCCAGTGGGTCCGGCACTTAGGCTCCCCAAAGGTGGCACAATTAAATCAAGCATAGGGAAGATATAAAGGGAACTCGGCATCAGGGTCAGTGTTCTGGGTCCTTTTTGCCATGGCAGTCTCCAATCGTGCCCAAAACGGAAGACTACACAGCTTGCCAATCTGCTTTTGGACCCTCGCAGATTTCTGTCTTGCTGAACAGCAAAGTAAATCCTACCTTCCTCCAATCCCACCACCTTCCCTTTTCATTCTTTGAGTAATTAAGCAGGCCAGGCACACCCATGAAAAGTGACGTAACCATTGACTAACCGGAAACGGAAATAGTGGCCTGTCAGAATCAAGATGGTGGCCGTGGTCCCGCTGAAGAGAGGATGTGGGGTGGTGGTGCTATTTCTTTTGCAGTTTGGGGTCCTTTCGGGGCGCGGTAAGTAGAGGATAGGGGCAAAGGATGGAGTATTAATGTATTTCTTTGGTTTAAGTAGTTTTGGCGGAGGCATTCTTTGGAAGTTGCTTTACCTTGGTGACGCGGTACTGCGCTGTTTTGGAGGGCTGCGTACTCTTCCTACAGCTTTGAGAGGCGATTAGAAATAATCTGCTTTGACTTAAACACAGACAGTAAATTGCATTATTGTGGTTTATATTTCTAATGTTTATCCTACATTAAAACAATTGTCAGTGTTCGTTTATAAAGCTTAGCTGCAGTATTGGAGGAGAAAAGCTTGGGCGGAACTAAGAGTCCGCACAATCTAAAACTGCAGTTTTAATCGGCGCGTCCTTTCTGTGTCAATCCTTTTCTGCACTGGAGCTTGTTTGTTCCTGAACAAAAACAAATTACATATGTACCTGTATTTCATTCACTCCTTGGGTTGGGTACTGTATTTTAGTTAGCGGTTAATGGCTTCCCGTGCTGTTTCAGCCTTACCTCCTGTAACTTTTTCCTTTTTTTAATATTAAAAAATAATTCTGCTATATGGGCAGTACTGACATAGACTTCAGTATTTCTGTTGGTTAAGTGGATTATAAATGGCAGAACTAAAATTAAATTGTATTTCATGTTAGTGATGTACGTCTACATGTATGTTACTACTACTGCTTATCATTTCTATAGTACTACAAGATGTATGCAGCACTGTACACTTGCACATGAAGAGACAGTCCCTGCTCGACAGAGCTTACAATCAAATTAGGACAGTCACACAGGACAAAGAGATAAGGGAATAACTAAGGTGGGAATGATAAAATATGGGTACTTAACTAGTGAGTAAAGGTTAGGAGTTAAAAGCAGCATCGAAAAGGTGGGCCTTTAGCCTAGATTTGAAGACTGCCAGAGATGGAGCATGACATACTGGCTCAGGGAGTCTATTCCAGGCATATGGTGCAGCAAGATAAAAAGGAACGGAGTCTGGAGTAAGCGGTGGAGGAGAAGGGTGCAGATAAGAGAGATTTACCCAGTGAAACGAGTTCCCGGGGAGGAGTGGAGAGGTACTGAGGAGCTGCAGAGTGAATGCACTTGTAAGTCAATAAGAGGAGTTTGAACTGTATGCAGAAACGGATAGGAAGCAAGTGAAGTGACTTGAGGAGAGGGCTAATATAAGCATAATGACACTGGCGGAATATTAGCTGTGCAGCAGAATTTTGAACAGATTGAAGAGGAGAGGAGAGAGATGGCTAAGTGGGAGACCTGTGAGAAGCAAGTTGCAATAGTCTAAGTGAGAGGTGATGTGTGGATAAGGGTTCTGGTAGTGTGCTCAGAAAGGAAAGGGTGAATATTGGTGATATAGAGAAAGAAACGACAGATTTTAGCAGTCTGCTGAGTTTGTGCAGAGCAGGGGAGAGAGGAGTCGAAGATGACCCCAAGGTTATGAGCTGATGAGACAGGGAGGATGAGAGTTATCCACAGAAATAGAGAATGGGGGAAGAGGAGAGGTTGGTTTAGGGGGGAAAGTCGTTCATGCTGTTACACTTGAATCATGCGATGCATGATCATTGTTCTGTATTCTGAAACTGAACATAAATACGCTTAGTATAAATTTAATGGCTTCTTAATTAATTATGTTTCAGATCACTTTGTCCAGATCTGTTTTGTATGGGGTAAAGGGCCCTCATTGGAGTGCTGTAGAAGAGTAGCAGTAATAATCTGTAGTATCAGATACCTGGTTTCTTGACATGAAATAGCTTATATTCTTAAGAGGCTCAATTTTAGCCAAAAGTATTCATAAGCTGAGTTGTTTTACAAACGGAAAGAAACTTTAAAGACAAAGGTAGAAGTTTCAAATCATTTAGCCGTTTTTCATACTGATGATTTATTGACTTGAATATGCTTAATACAAGTTTGTTCTAAAGCAGTGTATTGAAACTTACAACAGATTTAAAACACAATAAAAAAGACTGCCAACAAAACTATGAACAGTTTTCAATAAAAAAAAACATATACTCAAAATTAGTATCTTGATAAAGTTCAATTGAAATCCTAATTTTCCCCTAAATTTGACATACTTGGCTAGTAGAGACAGGCTCATTTTCAAAGTATATAGACTTACAGAGTCACCAATCTATTACATTTCTTTGAAGGGGTGAACAAACATGTGGATAAAGGTGAGCCGGTTGATATTGTGTATCTGGATTTTCAAAAGGCATTTGACAAAGTACCTCATGAAAGACTCTAGAAGAAATTAGAGTCATGGGATAAGCAGTAGTGTCCTATTATGGATTAAAAACTGGTTAAAGGATAGAAAACAGAGTAGGGTTAAATGGTCTGTATTGTCAATGGAGAAGGGTAGATAGTGGAGTTCCCCAGGGGTCTATGCTGGGACCGCTGCTTTTTAACATATATTTATAAATGATTTAGAGATGGGAGTAACTAGTGAGGTAACTAAATTTGCTGATGACACAAAGTTATTCAAAGTTGTTAAATCTCAAGTGGACTGAAAAATTACAAGAGGACTTTATGAGACTGGGCATCTAAATGGCAGATGATGTTTAATGTGAGCAAATGCAAAGTGATATATGTGGGGAAGAGGAACCCGAACTATAGCTATGTAATGCAAGGTTCCACGTTAGGAGTCACCGACCAAGAAAGGGATCTCGGCGGCGTCATTGATGATACGTTGAAACCCTCTGCTCAGTGTGATGCTGCGGCGGCTAAGAAAGCAAATAGAATGTTAGGTATTAGGAAATGGCTGGAAAACAAAAGTGAGGATGTTATAATGCCTTTGTATCGGTCCATGGTGTAACCGCACCTCTAATATTGTGTTAAATTCTGGTCACTGCATCTCAAAAAAGATATAGTGGAATTAGAAAAGGTATAGAGAGGGGTGATGACTTTCCTGTGAGGAAAGGCTGAAATGGCTAGGGCTCTTCGGCTTGGAGGAAAGACGGCTGAGGGGGAGATATGATAGAGGTCTATAAAATAATGAGTGGAGTGGAACGGGTAGATGTGAACCATTCATTTACTCTTTCCAAAAATACTAGGACTAGGGGACATGCGATGAAGCTACAAAATAGTACATTTAATACTACTTGGAGAAGATTTTTCTTCACTCAATGTGTAATTAAACTCTGGAATTCTTTGCCCGAGAATGTGGTGAAGGCTGTTACCTTAGCAAGGTTTTAAAAATGTCTGGACGGCTTCCTGAAGGTTAAAGTCCATAGACCATTATTAAATTGACTTGGGGAAAATCCACTGTTATGTCTGGGATAAGCAGCATAAAATGTTTTAAACTTTTTTGGGATCTTGCCAGGTATTTGTGACCTGGATTGGCCACTGTTGGAAACAGGATGCTGGGCTTGATGGACCTTTGGTCTGTCCCGGTGTTGCAGTATTATGCACAATAAATTGAGCACAATAGTCTTCTGGATTAAAATCTACATCCTGAGTGGAGGAGTAGCCTAGTGGTTAGTACAGCGGATTTTGATCCTGGGGAACTGGGTCCAATTCCCACTGCAGCTCCTTGTGACTCTGGGCAAGTCACTTAACCCTCCATTGTCCCAGGTACAAATAAGTACTTGTATATACTATGTAAACAGTTTTGAATGTAGTTGCAAAAAAAATCACAGAAAGGCGGTGTATCAAGTCACATTCCCTTTCCCCTTAGACTTGGGCATGAGAGCTCTTACATAAGTACATAAGGATTGCCATACTGGGAAAGACCAAAGGTCCATCGAGCCCAGCATCCTGTTTCCAACAGTGGCCAATCCAGGTCACAAATACCTGGCAAGATCCCAAAAATGTACAAAACATTTTATACTGCTTATCCCAGAAATAGTGGATTTTTCCCCAAGTCCATTTAATAACGGTCTATGAACTTTTCCTTTAGAAAGCCATCCAAACCTTTTTTAAACTACGCTAAGCTAACCGCCTTTACCACATTCTCTGGCAACGAATTCCAGAGTTTAATTACATGTTGAGTGAAGAAAACGTTTCTCCGATTCGTTTTAAATTTACTACATTGTAGCTTCATCGCATGCCCCCTAGTCCTAGTATTTTTGGAAAGCGTAAACCGATGCTTCACATCTACCCATTCAACTCCACTCATTATTTTATAGACCTCTATCATATCTCCCCTCAGCCGCCTTTTCTCCAAACTGAAGAGCCCTAGCCGCTTTAGCCTTTCCTCATAAGGAAGTCGTCCCGTCTTGCGAGATTGCCACTAGAGGTCATGGCAGTCATTTTGAGAGCAGAGCGACAGGGGATCACTCCTGCTCTGACTACACCCCTAGATCACCAGGGATTATAAAATAGGGTGATCTAGGGGTGTAGTCGGAGCAGGAGTGATCCCCTGTCGCTCTGCTCTCAAAATGACTGCCATGACCTCTAGTGGCAATCTCGCAAGACGGGACGACTTCCCTATGAGGAAAGGCTAAAGCGGCTAGGGCTCTTCAGCTTGGAGAAAAGGCGGCTGAGGGTTGTCTAAGGGTTGCCTGGCTCTTTCTGGGAACCACTCCAGCCTTTACTTTTCTTCTCCCTTCAGAAAGTTCTCTCTCCTGTGCAGAGAATCAATTCTACCCTTCCTCCTCTGGAAAGCTTGTGAGCCACATTAGGTCTTTCACCATCTCTTCTGAACAATGTTAGTACCCTGCTGTTAATAGATGATATAGACTTAAAGGATACACCCTCTGGAGATGGGCTATACACATCACTCAAACAATGTTACATTCCCCTGAAGCCTCCTGCTGCTGGAATTTTCCTTATTCTACTGAATTATAAAGCTTAGAGGCTTTACATATGTGTTCTGAAGTGGTTTTTTAGTCCTGCTGTCACGGCAGCATGTTCTTGATGGCTTTCTAATCCTTTTCCTTTGAACTCCTGTGGAAGGTACCTATAGAAATAGAAAAAGTGTTATATAGACCTGGCAATTGGACTGTTGTAAAGAGTATTTATGATTTTTATTTCTCAATCAGTACTAAGGTTTAAAAATTGTATTCCACTAGGCAATATGGATTTGCATTTGGATGACTTCAGTAATATGGTAGTTGCAACTTTTTGTGACTTCCTGCAGGATCTAGGTGGGTTGGGGTTTTTTCCCCCCATGCTACTGCATGTAGTCATGTTAAAGGTCACCAATTAGAATGGATATTTTTGCTTCCATATTATCTTCTTTATCAAACTTATGTCCAGCAGGAATTCACTGGTCCCCTTTTAGTTTGGACTGATCATTATTTATTGCAATTCAGAAAAGGAGTTAAAAACAAGCAATTGAGGGTGAGCTGCCAACTCAAACCATCTATTATCAGAAGAAAAAATTCCCTTGACTTTTATTTTGATTAGGCCTCATCTTTTTCTAATGAAATTGAGTTGGTTTCTCCTAGAAATTGGGAATTTTTTTTATATCTGATTTAGATGAGCTCTTTTGACTCAAGATCCATGCTTGAATGATTTTGTTTAGCATGAAAAGGGAATGTAGACACCTAGAATGATTGTGGAGGAAAAGCCAAGATGATGATCTTAGTTGTTTGGAAGGAAGTGTTGGCTGCCTGCAAGGTACAGATTAATCAAGCGAAAAGATTGTATTAGATTGTATTATTCCCATTTGATAGGTATGAGAGATTCAGACTTTTGTTTTACATTTTTGCTGAACTCTCTCAGTTTGTCTCTTCTTGCTCCAAATCCAACAGAATCTGTCAACCTGGCAGATTTTTTTTTTCAATCAAAAATTTTTAAATTGAGGGATCAGGTACTGCTAAACATGGTATATATATGTTGCCTCTCCAGGCCAATTTTCCTCCTGTAGACTGCATTTGTAAACAATTTGCTGATTATATTTTTTTCCCAATAGCTGAAGCTCAAATTCTGTTGAACTACGTTTCTAAATCTCAATGTGTTCTAGATGGTTGTCCTTATTTGTACATTTCAGCACCTGAACAAATTGTTGCTTTGCTGTTTATTATGTTATCAGAGTTGTTTAAAATGGGACAATTCTTAATTACTGGGGACAGAGGTTGGTGTGGGTTGTTGTCTTTTTAAGTCACCTAGTGTGGGTTAAAAATCTAGATATGGATAGTGTCAACCACTAAATATTGTATGGAGTTTGTGTGATATATTAAGCTGTTTTAGCTATCCAAGTAGCAGCTGATTTTTTTTCCTTAAAGTTATGCAGCTACCTATCTGGATGTCTGCTTTGAAAACTGCTGCTGTCTTAAGTTCCAGTTCTACCCATTGACTGGATTGTGCCATGGCAGTCAAAGGAAATATTAGCACATAAACGTTGCCATATTGGGACAGTCCATCAAGCCCAATATCCTTTTCCAACAGTGGCCAAATAGGGCTGGTGAATTCCAGGCTCTCTAAGACTTAAATCCATTTAGTAAGTCCTGCTAACCGGATGAGCCTGTTTTGAATATTGGCCCATTGATTCTTTATATACAAAAATCCTCAAAACAAATATTTGTTTGCAGTTAATATAAAACCAATCAAAATAGTGGGATTTTTTAAAAATTCTCCAATTTGGATAGTCTTCTGAATTAATTTGGTGGAATATCCTTATATAATAAAACGCACCTCCAACATTCTGAAGCTGACTGCATGGCTGAGGCATTCCTGCTCTCTATATCCATCTCCTGAATTGACATCACGTACTTCCGGGTTTGTCACAAACAGAAGTGACAAACCACAAGAGGTTTCTCGGCTTCAGAATGTTGGAGGTGCATTCTATTAAATAGGATTGGTCAGTTCCTTGAAGCACAGCCAGAGCTCAGCATCCTGCACAGTAACGCTCAAACACCAGAGAGAGAGGGGGGGCCTGACACCAGAGAGAGGGGGGGGGGGGGGGGAGGTATCTCTCACTCTCACACACTCTCTCACACTGTATCACAGTCACTCACACACTCTCTTGGTCTCATACACTGTCTCACAGAGAGTCTGCCTCACACACACTCTCTCTCACACTGTGTCACATACGCACTTGCACACACTCTCATTCTCACACACTCACAGACACACTCCCCCAGACTCTCTCTCACACACACACTCGCACATTCTCTCTCTCTCTCACACACTGTGTGTCACATACGCACTTGCACACACTCTCACTCTCACAGACACACTCACCCAGACTCTCTCTCACACACACACTCGCACATTCTCTCTCTCTCTCTCTCACACACACACACAGTCACTCTCACACACACTCTGAGGAAAACCTTGCTAGCGCCCGTTTCATTTGTGTCAGAAACGGGCCTATTTTTTTTACTAGTGTCTCAAGTAAATAAGTGCAACAAAGCTTGAGCTGTGTCTAAAGAGAACTTAAGAGACCTTTTGCATTAAGGTGTGGCATAATTGGCTAAAGATTTTAATGCTGTGCCTCATATAGTACATGAATTGTAAGTGTCCCCCTCTTCATGGGTATCTGCCAAAATAATAGCTTTTTTTTTCTTTGTCTTTAAAGATCAGTAGTAGTCCTTGAAGTTGTTTTAAGATCCTGATCCTTTCTTCCCGTTTGTAAATGCTTGGGCAGTAATTGGAACAGACAGTTGGATCAAAGGAGAATGGTAGATGTGTGGTGTATGCAGATTTTAGCAAAGTCTTTCACACAGTTTCACTTAGGCAACTTATAAACTGAGTGCCCTTGATATGAGTCCTAAAGTGACTGAGTTACAAAGTAGTTGAATGAAAGGCGACAAAGGTTAGTACTAAATGGAGCTCACTTTGAGGGAAGAAATGTTACCAGTGGTGTGCCACAAGGATCAGTTCTTGGTCCAGTTCTTACAATTTTGTAAGCAGTACTATAGAAGGGCTGTCTGGTAAGGTTTGCCTCTTTGCAGATGATACCAAAATATTCCATAGGGTAGACACCCCCAATGGTGTGTGGATAGCATGAGGAGAGATTTAGCAATTCTTGAAGAATGGTCTAAAATTTGACTGCTAAGATTTAATGCTTAAAAAAAAAATGCAGGGTCATACATTTGGACTGCAAAAAGCTGAGGGAGCAGTACAGTATAGAGAATGAAATACTCTGTGCATGAAAGAAAAGCGGGGCTTGGAGGTGATTGTATTTGTTCTTAAGGTAGCCAAACAGGTAGAAAAAGGCAGAAGGATGCTTGGGTGCATAGGCTGAAGGATGGCCAGCAGGAAAAAGATGATGATAGTGCCTCTGTGTAAATCTCTGGTGAGACCCAGTTTAGAGTACTGTCTACAATTCTAGAGAACTCATCGTCAAAAAGAGATAAACAGGATAGTCAGCCCAGAGGGTAACCTATTCTGTTCAATATCTACCTCAAGCCACTAGCTGAGCTGATTCGGTCAATGGACACTCAGTTCTACATCTATGTGGATGATGTGCAGTTACTCATACCCATTGAACCTGACAACCTACAGCCTTGAATAAACTGATTACCTGTCTAACATCAATTCAAGAATGGGCTAAACTCAACAAACTTTGCCTGAACCCAAGTAAAACCGAGCTTCTCTGGGTCCCTAACACAAGTGGATACATACCTGACATCAAAATCCCTTTTGGCAAGTATGAACTCCCCCTCAAATCACAAGTCAGGAACCTTGGAATACATCTAGAATCAACACTTACTCTGATTCCCCAAATCAAAGCAACCTTCAAGAGCTGCTTCTACTATTTGCGAGAGCTACGCTTCCTCTCTCCTTACATCGAGAAGGTAAATCTTATCCCAGTTGTGCATGCCATGGTAACATCAAGACTGGATTACTGCAGTGCACTATACAATGGTCTGACTACAAAGGGCCTGCACCAGCTCCAGTTGATTCAGAATGCAGCAGCAAGACTCATAGAAGGTTGCAAGCGACGTGACCACATCACACCATTTTTGCAAAAACTTCATTGGTTACCAGTACAATACAGGGCTAAATTTAAAACTCTGTCTGATCTTCAAGGCCCTGAAAGGAAATGGCCCCTGAGTATCTAAAGACTAGGATGATCCTCCTCCCACCACCAAGGACACTGAGGTCCTCCCACTGCCAAGGACACTAAGGTCCTCCCAAGGACTTTCACTAACTACACCCTCTCCAAAAGACATTACACGATGTGATACCCGCAAGCGAGCCTCTGGAATAGACCCACACTCTGGAATGCATTGCCTGAAAGACTCTGCTTAACACAAGACTATCTCTACTTCAGGAAGTAGGTGAAAGCTTGGCTCTTCAACCAAGCCTTTAATGGAAGAAGTAACTAACTTGTTAGTCTCACACACACAAGGAGTGACTTGGGCTGCACATACTGCAGCGGGAATTGTTTATCTACTCCTCCATGTGCAACTTTCTTGAAATTAGTCACCTTACTTTCTAATTCTTCCTACTTTCTTACCCATCTATATGTTACAACTTTGCCTTACCCTTCATTACCAATTATAATGTTCTATTACGTATTGTGTTGACATTGCTAGTATACTATGCCATACTTCGTATTGTTTTTGAACGTTTTTACTTCTGTAATTGCCTATTGCTCATGTTTGATTTATTCTTACTGTACACCGCCTTGAGTGAACTCCTTCAAAAAGGCAGTAAATAAATCCTAATAAATAAAATATTAAAATGGTCAGTGGTCTTTAATAAAAGATCTCAATATGTATACTTCAGAAGAAAGGTGATGGAGAGGAGATATGATAGAGATATTTAAATACCTCCATGACATAAATGCACAGGAAGCAAGTCACAGTTGGAAAGAAGCTCTGGAATGAGGGGGTGTAAGATGAAGGTGATAGGGGATAGACTCAGGAATAATCTAAGGAAATACTTCTTTGTCATGGCCTCCCAGTGGAAGTGATAGACAAAGACTCTCTGATTTAAAAAAAAAAAAAAACATGGGAAAAGTGCAGAGGGAATAGTAGATAGTATGGATGGGTAAAGTGGATAGGCCATATGGTCTTTATCTGTTTTTCTATAGTTAAATTATGATTTGGATTAGACCACCTCTGCTTCAGGTCACCATCTTATGAATCTTGAGCGGTTCACTTTGTGCCCTATAATTTCATAGTAACATATGTAACTTTGTAGGTCTATGTGCTTTGAAAATAATCCTCTAAAATGTTTTACACAGCTTTGAATGCCAGTTACAAATTTAATAGACTCTTTTAACATTTTGAGAACATTTGTGTTTTGGCGCTATGCTGGTGAATCTGCAACTTTTTTTTTTTCTTCTAGGGTCTTTGAGCATAGAACACGCGCAGCTGAGGTCACCTTTATCAAAAGGTCAGGTGACTTCTTCAGATTCTTGGAACACAAGTCCTGGAGTAACAGGTACAGGATGATCAAAACTATAAAACTGAGTGGCTGCTGGTTCTAAGGTGTAAGAGGTGTTAAAGGAGAATTCTATATAGAGCTAGTCATAGATCCTTGATGAAGTCTTACTGATAAGTGCTAAGTTAGTCTATACAGCTGGTTAGATTGGGTGGATCCCACAGAGTATTGTTTACCAACCCTCTCCCAAAGGAGATTGGTTAAACATGACCATAGTGAACAGAGGCCCCTTTATAGTTGCATTCAGGGGTTTGGATGTCTAGTTCTGTTACTTGCGCTCAAGGGCAGATTAACGCTCTTGGATTAGTGGGTCTCAATTATGCTCCCTCCCTGTTCTGTGGAGCCATGCCCTGTTTCAATGAGCACTCTACCAAGATGCCTTCATTGTTTGTCTCTTCATCCAAACTCAATACCCCCCCCCCCCCCCCACTTTAGTTTACCTACACTGAAGTAGCTTTGCAGGAGCAGGCTAATGGTTAGAAACAGTGGGCTGAGAATTGGGGAAGTCAGGATTTAAATACTGCTGCTCCCATTTAGTCTCCTTTTGACTTTGTTTCAATCATTTTTATTAAGTGAACATAATCAGCTGTAACATTTCACATTACATAAGCAAGTTCCTTAACAGCAATTGGCATATCTTCACATTTTGTATTTTTATTGATATTAGTATTTCCCCCCCCCCCTAAACTACTCCCCCTCCCCTCCCTGTTCCCTACTCCTTTTAACTTTAAGCAAGTCCCGTTTTTCATCCTCCACCTCAGGTGCTACCTTGGAAGGTAATTTCCAAAAGTGTTTCTGTACATATGGCAGTGTTCTATGTGAACAAAATAAGTCTCTCATAAATTTGTCCTGATATATACTTGTAAAGTTAAGTCCATAGAGCTTTTGTGATCGTAAGTTTATCTGTTTGTAAATGGTAGATTTTTGCATGGTCCAGAGTAAATGTGGGCTCAGAAGCTTTCTAGGGTAATTTTCAAAGCAGAAGTAGGCTTATTTCATCTTGGAAATCACTGGAACCTACACAGGAAGAAGCATGTGCTTATATATGTGCCTGCCGAGTTATAAAATAGCTCTAGTGCATAGATCTGTCAATTATACCCAAATTTGTAACATACTTTGAGCTTAGATTTGAAAAGGTGAGAGTTGAAATTCTAATTCAAATGTTTAGACACTGTTTCCTGCATAATAGCAAGAAGGACCACTCTGGCCTATGAGAGCATGAATTTAGTTCTAGCATTCGCTTACAACCTACTTCCACACTGAGGACTATTGTTTGTGGCTTCCCTGGGCTACTTTGGAGAAATAGATGGAGCAGAGGACGGGACCAATGTCTGTCTGGAAGGAGAGGGTGAAGGCATCAAGGGGAACATGGATTTAGGGAGCCTAGGAGGAATTGGAATCACACAGAGTGCAAGAAGGGAGTAGGACAGATATACTGCTAGTTTCAGATAGATTAAAGGCAGTTATATGGATGATTTAAAGTTCTGTCAGCCACTGATCTCCCTTGATTAAAACTGGGATCAGAGCAAGTTTTCCCACCCCCAACCAGAAGTTTGCCATTCACGTGGGAATCGGGTCGACCCTGCCTGTGGTCAAACATTTTTGTTGTAAGAATGAAGCAAAGCTGCTGCGTGAGGGAGAGCCCAGTTAATTGAGCAGATCAAATAATGCAACTGTTTAGAGCTGAGTCATGTTGTATTTGTTGACCTGGAGCCTAGAGGAGAAGGCAAAATGGAGCCTGCTATCATGCCACTGAGACGGAATGGTATGATTTAGTTGCAGTCTTCTGCAAAACAGAAGAAGCATGGGAGAGAAGTAATAATGGGGAGCTTCATTCTCTTTTATCACTAACTCTGACCCACCAGCAGCACCTATTGACTTGTATTACCTATACTGATGTATATTATATTCATATGGTTTTTAACTTTTTTGAGTCAAACTTCCTTTCTCTGAGGACAAGCAGGCTTCTATCTTCTCACAAGTGGGTGATGCCAATCTGTGTCGCCTGGTCTGGCATTTTGCCAAAGCTAAAAATAGCTTTGTGGAGCACAAGCTGCACGCTCCACTGCTCATGCGCGAGTGTCTTCCCGCCTATCTCGTGAACACAGTCTCCTCTTTTTTCCGCGTAAGGAGAAGGTGCACTTTTTTTGTCCTCTTCTCACTCTACGGTTCTTGAGAGCTATTAAGTGCCTTCCAGCTATTTTTTCTCGTTTTTCTTGTGGCTCTTTTATTTGGGCCTTTTTCAAACCCGTCCTTTATTTTCATTAGTTTTATTTTGCCTGGGTTTTTCTTATTTTTCCGTCATCGGGCCATTTTTAGGCCCCAACTTCAGTCGGGTTTTTCCCTTTCTTTTTTCTGTTCCTTGCCCCTTCTTTAGGCACCATCAAGTCGTTTAGAGTTGTTTAATTTAGCTGACAAGGTTTTCCCGTCCATGTCCACGAAGACTCCCTGTGGCTTCAAGCGCTGTACCTGGTGCACTTGGGAAAATACACCCATTCTTGGCATCTGCAGTGTCTTAGGTCTGACCATAGCCCTGCAAACTGTGTTCTGTCTTTGCATGAAGAAAAGGGCCCAGGTTTCCCGAGAGTCTCAACGAGAGAGAGGTTTTGGCGCCAAGTCTGGTTCCTTGACATCGAGCATTGTACCAGGAGCGTCGGTAAGCATGGCTGCTTCGAGACCCTTAGACACTGGGAGCAGTGAGGTGTCGTGTGGGTCTCTACCTGTCTCGAAGCCTCCTGCTGTGCAGGCCACCCCGGGGCCGTCCATCGTCGGACCTGACCCCAAGGTGATGTAAGGATTCATCGTCGTCCTTGACACCAAGAAGCCTTGGCCAGGGGCACATGACACTTGTGATGTGGCATCCAGGATCTCTGCTCAAAGTATTGCAATAGCAATGCGCAGACTCTCATGGATACGTTTTTTTTTTTTTTTTACTTGGAACACAGTTCAGCAGTGGTTGGAGGATGCCTCTTGCTGGGGCGATAACCTTTTTGGAGAGAAGGTTGAGGAGGTCACTGACCAAATCAAGAAGCATACTGATACTATATCTTATCTCTCCTGCCGCCTTCTGCATCTACCTCCTCAGCTAGGAGGGTTTTTGGCAATCCAGGGAATGGTCCCTACTTGTACTCTAGACGTAGATACACTCCTTCGGCTCGCCAGCCTACTCAGGCTCAGCCCTGGTGCGCTCGTTCACATCAACAGTGTGCACCTAAGGCCCCTGCTGCTCCCCAGGCAAAGCAAGGGATGAGCTTTTGACTAGCTCCAGCAGAGCATAGCCGCAGTACAAGTGTCTGTCCCGGATGGCTTGCCTGTTGGGGGGGGGGGGGGGGAGCTAAAAATCTTTTCACCAAAGGTGGTCTCTTATAACCTCCTGATATCACCTTTCAGGAAATCTAGCCTGCCCCAATCTGACTGCCCCTACTTGACTGACTGTACACTTGTCCTTTAGATTGTAAGCTCTTTGAGCAGGGACTGTCTTTCTATGTTAAATTGTACAGCGCTGCGTAACCCTAGTAGCTCTTTAGAAATGTCAAGTAGTAGTAGTTATAACCTCTGACCAGTGGATTCTTCAAATAGTCCATCTCGGATGTGCCCTCAGTTGGTATCAAAAACCTCCAAATTGCCCACCAAGAGCTCATTCATTCAGCTCTCGGCACAGGCAAGTACTTGCAGAGGAACTCTCCGCCCTTCTAAAGGCCCATGCGGTCAAACCCTTTCCACCAGGGGAATATGTGCAGGGATTAAATTCCAGGTACATCTGTGTAGAAGGGGGGGGGGGGTGCGTCCCATCCTAGATCTAAGGGCCCTGAACACATTTCTAGTCTGAGAAAAGTTCAGGATGGTTTCCCTGGACAACCTTCTCCCATTGACTCAGAAAAATAATTGACTATGCTCTCTGGACTTAAAAGGATACATATACTTGTATCCCAGCCCACTGGAAGTATCTTCGATTTTGGCTGGGAAAACATCACTTTCAGTATCGCATGTTTCCTTTTCGCCTCACATCTCCCAGAGTCTTCACCAAGTGTGTAGCAGTAGTTGCAGCATTGCTACGCAGACTGGGAGTCCATGTGTTCCTGTATCTCAACGATTGGCTGGTGAAAGCACCTCAGAGGACTCTTCAGGTGCTAGAGCTACTAGGGTTTGTTTTAAACTACCCCAAGTCCTATTTACACCCTGTCCAGTGATTGGCGCTCATAGGAGTCCTGCTGAACACGCAGAGGGTTCAAGCCTACCTCCTGGAGACGAGAGCTGGTATTCTTGTCTCGCTGGCATCCAATGTTCGTGCCTGTCGTCACAGCTCGGCAGATATTGAGATTGCTGGACCACATGGCTTCCACAGTTTACGTTACACCCATGACACATCTTGAGATCAGCTGAATGGACCCTGGCTTCTTGGTGGTTTCAAGCCATGGGAAGTCTATAAGAAGTCATTCACGTGTCCCCAGAGCTTGTACGCTCTCTTCAGTGGTGGACAATTCGATCCAATTTGACTCTGGGACTCCATTCCAAATTCCTCAGGCACAAAAAGTGCCAACAATAAATGCATCTCTCCTGGGATGGAGAGCTCATTTAGATGGGCTTTACACTCAAGGAGCTTGGTCCTCCCAGGAAACGAATCTTCAGATCAACATCCTGGAGCTTCGTGCAATCTGGAACATTCTAAAGGCTTAGATCGGCTATCTCATCAAATTATTCTCATTCGAAACAGGTTGCAATGTATTACACCAACAAGCGGTGGGGGGGGGGGGGCACTGGATCACGCCCTCTGTGTCAGGAGGCCATCCGGATGTGGCATTGGGCTCGCCAACACGGCATGTTACTTCGAGCCACTTATCTGGCGGGAGCAAACAATACCCTGGCCAACAGGCTGAGCAGGATAATGCAACCGCATAAGTGGTCTCTCAATATAGGCATAGCTTGCAAGATCTTCTGAGCATGGGGCACCCACTTGGTAGATCTTTTTGCCACTCAGATCAACCACATGGTCCCTCAGTTCTGTTCCAGGCTTCAGGCCCATGGCAGACTAGCGTCAGATGCCACCTTCTCAGTTGGGGGACAGGTCTTCTGTATGCGTATCCTCCGATACCGCGAGTAGGAAAAACTTTGTTGAAACTCAAGCAAGACCGCGGAACCATGATTCTGATCGCACCGTACTGGCCCCAGCAGATATGGTTCCCTCTTCTTCTGGAATTATCCTCTGAAAACCGTGGAGATTAGTGTTTTCCGACCCTTATCACACAGAATGAGAAGTTGCTTCTACATCTCAACCTTCAGTCTCTGGCTCTCACAGCTTGGATGTTGAAAGCCTAGAATTCGTTTCCTTGGGTCTTTCAGAGGGTGTCTCCTGGTTTTTGCTGGCTTCCAGGAAAGATCCCCTTACTTGCCTACACAGACCCAGCTTTAATATCTTTTACACTTGGTCTAAAGGCCATCTCCGTAAGGGTTCACTTTAATGCAGTATAGAAGGTAAGCCCATCTCTGCACAACCTGTAGTTCGCTTCATGAGAGGTTTGTTTTTGTCAAGCCTCCACCACTGTCATAGGATCTCAACATTGTTCTCACCCAGCTGATGAAAGCTCCTTTTGACTCAATGAATTCCTTCCATCTAAAGTACTTGACCTGGAAAGTCGTTTTCTTGGTGGCTGTTACTTCAGCTCGTAGGTTCAGTGAGCTTTAGGCCCTATTAGTGGATGCACTTTATACTAAGTTTCATCACAACAGAGTAGTCCTCCACACGCACCCTATGTTCCTGCTGAAGGTGGTGTCTGAGTTCCATCTGAACCAGTCTGTTGTCTTGCCAACATTCTTTCCCTGACCTCATGCCCATCCTGGCGAAAGCAGCTTGCACACCTTGCATAGCAAGAGAGGATTAGCCTACTACATGGATTGGACAAGGCCCCACAGACAGTCCAGCCAACTTCTTGTTTCTTTTGATCCCAGCAGGATGGGGTTCACCATCGGGGAAACACACCATTTCAATTTGACTGGCAGATTGCATTTCCTTCACTTAAGCCCAGGCTGGGCTGGCCTTGGAGGGTTATGTCACAGCTCGTAATGTTGGAGCCATGGCTGTGTCGGTGGCCCACTTGAGGTCAGCCTTCATTGAAGAAATTTGCAAGGCTGCGACATGGTCTTCAGTCCACACATTCATATTACACTACTGCCTTGAGCAGGATACCCGACGCGATGTTTTGTTTGGGTAGTCAGTGTTGCAGAATCTGTTTGAGGTCTAGAATCCAACTCCACCCTTCTATGCCCATTTTATTCTTTTCCAGGCTGCAACCTCATTGAGATTTGTATATAGTTTCAGGTTAATTTGTGTTATGTCCTCACCGTTGTGAGGACCAGTTGACCAATGTTCGTTGTTTTGGGTGAGCCTGGATGCTAGGGATTCCCCACTTGTGAGAAGATAGAAGAAGCCTGCTTGTCCTCGGAGAACGCGAAGATACTTAACCTGTAGCAGGTATTTTCTGAGGACAACAGGCTTCATATTCTCACAGTCCCTCCCATTGGAGTTGTTTCCTTGGTTATTTTTACTTTATTTTTTGCTTTTGTATTAAACTGAGGAGACCGCATGCGCGGTAGAGCACGGCTCATACTCCACAAAGCTCTATTTTTAGCTTTGGCAAAATGCCGGACCAGGCAACACAGATCGGTGTAATCCACTTGTGAGAATATGAAGCCTGCTGTCCTCGGAAAATACCTGCTACAGGTAAGTATCAAACTTTACGTGTTATATAAGGTCAACAGTTGATCATGGATTAAAATTCAGAGATGTCCAAGGAGCTACACTTTTTTAAAATCTGAGGGCCTGATTGAAAAGTAATTATCTGAATAATAGCAGCTGTGCTGTCCATGGATATTCAGTGCCACTGTTTGTGTAGTGCTGCTGAATATCTTTACAGATGGGGGGCAATGTGTGGTCGGAGTGAGGGCAGAGCAGGTTGCCAGGATTGCAGTGATATTTGGATTGTGAACTGAATATCTATCTGGATAAAGTTAGGACAGCAAAAAAAAAGCTGATACAGGGCTGAAGGTCACTGCTGTCTAGATAGTGGTGGAGCAAATCACTCTACCTAGATGTTCAGCACCATGTACTGGCTGAAGAGTGGTGGTTGGCATTTTTAAAAATGCTTTCTTGAGTTTGTGGAGGTCTAGAAACTGCATTTATGAATACAGGTTTGTTTTTAATTGACCCAAGTTGAAAATGCTACCCTCTCACACTGAACAAGTAGTCAAACTAAAAAAACAACAAAAAATTGGTGTTTATAAGAGATCTTTGTTAAACATTAAGGCTGAATAAGCATTTGGCTGAAACACTGGTTTTTGGGGTTGTTGTTGTTTTAATTGAGCCATAACTATAAAATATGTGTGTGTTGCTGTGTTTATTTCCTAAACAGAACTATTCTCACTAGTGGGAGGAAAGAAATTCTGTAGGAAACAAAATAGTCTAAATCAGAACCTGCCCTTTTTATATTGTACACAGACTACAAGTTAAAAAAAATTGTTTTCTCAAAGCCCGTTAACTTCCACAGAAAGCACAAAGGCTCCATCTTACATCCCAAACTGTCCCAGTGGTGGACTGTGTGATCGACTGCCTCCAGAATGTGTGATGTGCAGTGAAAACTATTCGTGTATTTATGGGAAACCAACATTTCTTGAGTGCAGAGTCAGAGAACACATTCATTGTGTTGTAAGTATGCAAAAGTCCCCCCCCCCCCCCCCCCCCCCCCCCCCCAACTGGCTATTTTACTTTAGATTCTAGAGTGTTTTGCATTTGATTTAGTAATAGCAAGATGTTCCTTGATACTGCCTCCTTACCACTATTACTCTGATTACTGATGGAGCATTCATCTTTACCTTCTCAAAATGTACAATAACTTTTTTTTTTTTTCTGCAAGTCACTAGGAAGCAGTGTGTTTAGTTTGGAGTTTTTCAGTGCTCCAGTGTGATGTTTTAACTAACATTTTGCCAACACAGCATCAGCTTGGGGACCTGGCTGGATATGACTCCACACAGGGGCAGTGGAACCAACCATAAGTCAAGAAGGTTTAGGGGACTTTGTACTAAGGTGCGCTGAAAAATGTCTGGCGGTAGTGTAGGCGTTGGTTTTGGGCGCGCGCAGAATCATTTTTCGGCGCATCCATTTTGAGTATGAGACTTTACTGCCAGCCATTGACCTAGCGGTAAAGTCTCATGCAGTAACGAGGCAGTAATGATCTACGTGTGCCAAAATGCCACTTGACACTCGTCCGATATGTGTGGCAGAAAATAAAAATGTATTTTTTGGCTGCATGGCAAAAATGAAATTACCACAAGAGCCACGCAGTATCCATGTGGTAACTTAATTTTGGTTCGCGTTCACGCGTAGACGGTTACACGGCTTAGTAAAAGGGCCCCTTAGTGATCTGTTATGTTTTGTTGTCTTGGATACTGATGTAATAACCTGTTACATTTTGTGAGTTAGTGGGTGTTTTGTGTTTAACTGTAGGATGCAGATGAGTTCCTAGGTCACATATATATTTCATGTGACTTGGGTGGAGAGGGGCTTGTGTCCAGGCAGGCAGTCCAGGACTACTGGGGAGTGAGGGGTATATTTTTAATATCTAACCCCTTCCAAGTATTTAGGTCACTAAGAACTTGCACTGCCATACAAACCATTACTTCATTATGCGATATCTTCTTTTTGTCTAAAAACAAAACAGGTCCATAGACATTTTCGCAACATTCTGCATTTAATGAGCTGCTTTGCATGCTGCTGCATCATAGCAGTTCATTATTGGGGACTCTAAATGAGTTTTCACATGTAGTGGACTGTGTGCATAGAGGGCAGCCAAAATCAAAACACCACCCTCCCCAAGCCTACCTTAAAACACCAATCTCCAGTCACTCTTACCCATGCTGGCTCTACATTCAAAATGGCTGCCGTGTCATCCAGAGATGGTGGTTTGTTTGTTTTTTTTGTTACTCAATTCTGGAACTCATTGATGGAGCAAGTGTAAAAGCAGTTAATGTAGTTGGGTTTAAAAAAAGGTATTGACGAATTCTTGGAAAAAAAGTCCATAAGACTTTGTTAAAGTAGACCTGGGGAAAACCATTGCTTATCCTGAAGGCAAGAAAACATTGAATTTTGCTACTTTTTGGGACTCTGCTAGGTACTTGTGATCTGGACTGGCTCACTATTGGAAACAGGACACTGGGCTACATGGATCCTTGATCTGGCCCAATAGGGCAACTGTTATGTTCTTATGCTACTTTGATTGCATTCTAACACAGTAAAACTGCTGTTCATGTAAACAGGATAAGGAAAATCACAAGCAAGAAAGCTTTACAATAAATACGACTTGCCAATTTTGCTGGCAGCTTCCTCCATCTGAATATGAATGCAGCAGTTCAACAAATTGCACCACAGTCTCCTGCCCCCGGCAGCGCTACAAGGCTAGCTGTAAAGTACGTGATCACATTCATTGTCTAGGTAAGTTACTGTTTCAAGGAGCTAGTTTGGCTTAAAAGGTGTTTTCCTCCCCCCCCCCCCCCCCCCCCACCCACCCAATGTAGTCACACTTGTTCTTTTGGTGTATATGTCTGAGACATGTTGCATCTACTTTCTGTTCTCATTCTTCATATCTCATCACCTCCTGCTAGTGCAAGGAGGAAAACATGTTTCCACAGAACCTCAGCAGTTAGTGGATTTTAAAGCTGCTGGCCATGGGCTGAATTGGATGTGGATATTTATTGCTGGGTGCTTGGTAGAACACCTCTCATTCTCCCACCACCCAAAGGCCCTCCCCGGGCTTACTTTTAAACCTCCTGGTAGGCTAGTGGGTCTTCAGGGAAGAGTGATCCCCAGTCGCTTTTCCGCCATTGGTTCTACAGCCAAAATGGTTGCAGCGACTTCCCATGGCAGCCTCGTGAGACTGCTGTGGGAGGTCCCAGCAGCCATTTTGGAATTGGAAGCAGCATAAGCAGGACCAACTGGAGATTGCTCCTGCTTATGCTGCTTCCAGTCCCAAAATGGCTACTGGGACCTCCCACAGCAGTCTTGGCAGCCATTTCTTGGCTGCAGAACCGGTGGGGGTAAGAGCGACTGGGGATTGCTCTTGCCCTGAAGACCCACTAGACAACCAGGAGGTTTAAAGTAGGGCCTCTGTGTGGGTGTGAAGTTGCTGTTTCAGTTGAAACCAAGAATCCTGGTTTCAGTTGGCCTCTAGTTCTTGATGGACCTGGAAGTTATGCAGATGCTGGATGATATTCAGGTCTGGTACCCCCATACCTAACCAGACAGTTCTAGCTGCCCAATTAAGTATGTGAGCACCAGCACTTGATATGGTCAGAGCCCTGCATATCTTCCAGCTGTGGCCTGATTCTACCCCTGGACTGATCCAGTACTTAGCAGATACTGCTGCAGTAGTCAGAGGGAATATGGCACTGCCAATTAAATGCTACTGAATATCTACTCCCTTGATTTTGCTGTTAGTGCATATGCCTCTTTTCTCAGCTTGTGAGAATATGGTCTTTCCAGGAGAATTTCAACTGGGCAGATTTTGGTAGGTCAATTTGATCTTTCTCCCATCAATTATTTTGTACTATAAGTAACAGTTTAATTGGGTTTATTAGAATAATTTCAGTACAGTGGTGTGCAAAGTCTGGGATAAGTAGCTCTGAATGCTGTTTTGAAGTTTTAATATGCCACTTTTTTCACTAACTGTAGAGTAGAAGTGGAAGCAGATCCTGCAGCCAAAAATCAGACATTCAGTTATATAATTCTGACATAGAAATGCTGAGTTGATAGCCAATCACATACTGCTTACATGGATGGAACTGTTAATGGCTTGAGAACATTTGGACATAACATCTGATTAGCATGCATTGCTAGTGTGTGCAGAAATGTTTTTGAGCAAAAAATCTAATATGTATGAAGTCAATGTGTTAACCCTTTTCAAAATTGTTTTTTATTAAAAAAAAAGTACTGAATAGCGGGCAAAAAAGCCACACTAAAAATATTTACCTTGTGCATATCCCTGTTTTGGCCAAACTAAAAATATTTACCCTGTTAATATCCCTGATTTGTTCCACATGGGTTCCCTGAAGATTAGCAGTAACCAGCTAAGTCATAAATCTTTCCTAGGAATGCCCCTGGAGCCATCCTTTTTGCCATGTTAAAAATAAGGGAGTAGGGCAAACTTCATAGCCAGATGCACAAAACCTATCCTATGAGTTAGCAACCTGGTTTTTACACTGGTTCTAGCCGAAATGTTTCTCTGAGCTCTTTTCCTGTCACAGTAGCAGCTAACAAAAATTGTATGGAAAGCTATTATATTGAGCTAATTACTATACAAATGTGCATGCAAAGCAATACACAGCCATTTTTCTGAGCAATGCACAGAAGCAGCTCCTACCTTTACCATGGAAAATGTAACAGGTGGTCATTTGCTGCTGGTACTGGCTAGAATGACAACTGAAACAGTGGAGGGAAGAATCAGGAGATCGGACCTAAGCAGCAGTGTATAATTTGCAGTTCCAAGAGCAGGCTCGCTTTGCATTTTAGTTTTTGACCTGAGTGTTTTTCTCTCTGGGTCAAATAGGCTCATTCCCAAGGCTCATAAAGGTGCCTTCCCCTTCTCACTAGCTATCGC
Source organism: Microcaecilia unicolor (assembly GCF_901765095.1). NCBI lineage: Eukaryota > Metazoa > Chordata > Amphibia > Gymnophiona > Siphonopidae > Microcaecilia > Microcaecilia unicolor. The sequence goes on from NC_044031.1 coordinate 699,205,524, forward strand.
TTTAAAGGTAACCGAGAAATCTGTGGCCATCACACTTCAGACTTTTTCTGTTAAATTGCTCTTGATGCATCCCTGCACTGCCTGTAGCAGTACTACAAATCATGCCCCCTCCCCCAGACATGGTGGGGAGGGGGAAGGGAGCATTCATGTTTTAGTCATTACATAGGGCTATGCAGCACTGACGAGTTGGGTATTGAATGTAATTTTCTACCACTGTGGTGTGGAATCTGTTTTGTAGGCTCAGTGAGACTCCATTGGTGGGGAGCGGGTGGCCATCACCTCCACCCTGGTGCCCTTCCCACCCATTGCTGCCATCTACACGCTGCCTCCCGTATCCCAAAAAATTCCTGGCGCTTGTGCTATCGGGGGAAAAAACAAAACAAAAAAAAAGGCTACCTCTACTGCTTATGCACAGCTTGTCTGAATGTATGAAAGCCATCTGTGGCATACGCAGAGCAGCTGCGCTTAATGATTGGCTGCTCTGCGTATGTTCAGCTGACCGACTGGCTTCCCCCTGTCTCATGCAAATGAACCTGTTCGCAAAAGCAGCAAGCCTATCTTTCAGGTGTTGCTATGGGTGGGACTCACCAGTTGGTATTTAAACGTTGTACAGGCTCTATACACTGGTCCACAGGCCCAGTTATTAGTAAATGGTGGTGAATCCCTAGGGTTTGAGATGCGAGGTACTTGTCAAGGCTGCCCTTTATCACTTCTACTATTTGACCTTTCCCTGGAGCCACTGATATGAGCGCTGAATGACTCAAGCTATGGCAGGATTTCAGATCCACGGACAGTCAAGGCATTGGTTTACACAGATGACATTTTGGTAGTGCTCACCGCCACAAACCTCAGTGCCCCCCCATGCTTGCTATGCGTCAACAATTTGTTTCTCTTTCAGGGTTCACATTTAATTATGATAAATCTAAAGTATTTGCACTAGACTCAACAATACGACAGGGCTGGCAGGGTGATTTTTTTTTTTCCATTTATTTGGGAGGATACAGCACTTAGGTATTTGGGGTTCTTTTACCTGCTGATCTTTCTACCTTGTACAGAATCAACACACCACTATTAGAAGAAACTAGACAAAAGCTCACTCTTTGGCAGGTCTATCCACTTTCCATGTGGGGTCAGATTTACCTCTTTAAGTATAAACGGTTTTTATTGATGGACAAACTTCATTTCAAACATAGTAAATGCTTACAGTGTATACCTTACCAATATTTCTATAACAGCAACGTATCTTACAGCGTGTCTATCCCATCGCTTTTTTAACATTTACCCCTCCCCCCCCTCCCCCCCCCCCCAAAAAAAAAGAAAATGAAACATTACTGTCTGGATTGAAGCTTCATACATCCTACTGACACTCTTGTACAACCTTGTCCAGTCCTTATTCACTTACACGAGGGGCTCATAACTTCATTATATCGGTCCTAGTCTATTAAGTATAGCACTTCTGGCTCTATGGGATATATTTTGCAAATAATGAGTCCAAACATTAAGAAATTTCTTTGTTTTCCTCAAATTATCATATGCGTCCCTTGCCTCCCACAGCATTAGCTCATGTAGCTTATTCCTCCATAGCCAAACAGAGGGTGGCTCTGCCTGCATCCAGTGTCTCAGTATGCATTTTTTGCCCACTGCAAATGCTTTACATAAAAATCCCTCCAAGTTTTTATCCGATATCCCATATGCATTATTTTTGTTCAAGAGTACTCCTCTCCAAGAGGGGTGCACCTTTTGCCCCAATACTTGTTCTAGGTATTCCTGTATCGCTTTCCAAAATGTTTTTATTTTATCGCACCTCCAAAATGCATGCAAAAATGTGTTCCCCTCTCTATGGCATTTAAGGCATTGGGGATCAGAGCTCCATCCCGCCCTTACAGCCTGGGATTGTGTTATATAGCCTCGATGAATGACCCTGAATTGACTCTCTTGTAATTCTGCCCCCCCCCCCACATGCCCAGGTATGCCTTTGATTAGTTTCGCAAAATTTATTCCCTTCAACTCATATCCCAAGTCCTTGCTCCATGTGTCTTTAAGCTTCTCATATGTTCTGGGAGGTCCGAGTGGGACTAGAGCCTTATGTAAGCTCGATATTGATACCTGTCCATGTGCATCCCCTTCCAGGAATTCACGTATCTTCTGACCCAATTTTGTGCCCAGGGCTGCCTGATCTAAACTATGCCAGTAATGATGCAATTGTCTGTATGTATAATAGTCCTTCTGGGCCAATACCTGTCTCTGTTGCAGGTTCTGAAAGCTATGCAGGTTTCCCTCTTCATTCATTAAGTGTTCAAATAAAGTGATGCCCATTTCCGACCATCTAGCCATTATCCCTTTCTCTAACCCGGGGGGGAAGTCCCTATTCCCCTGTATTGGAAGTTGATCACTAACATTAGGGTCTTGTCTCCAGCTGTGCATGAGGAACTGCCAGACACGTCGCAATGGTTGCAACAGTATACTTCTTCTACAGGTAGTTGGCAAATTCTTTGTTTTTGCCTGCAGAAGAAAATTCAAATGCCAGGGGTCAAATAGCGCTCGCTCCCAGTTCGTCGGTGTGTGTTGATGTGTATTAAGTGTTCAATCCCTGATATGTCTCAAAAGGCACGCCTGATTATATCGCTTAATATAGGGGAAACCTAGCCCACCCTGAGCCCATCCATCATATAAGTATTCAAATCGCATTTTAGACTTCTTCCCCCCCCACACAAATTGCCGACACATCCTATTTAATTTCCGTAAATCTTTACCTAATATATGTATTGGCAACACCTGCATGATATAGAGCCATCTCGGGAATATGATCATTTTGAAGAGATTTATTCTGCCTATTAGTGATAAAGGCAAGTGGTTCCATCTCTCCAGAACACTTTTGGTATCCTGTAACAACTTGTCAACATTTATCCTATACAGAGTGGTAGTATCCATAGTTAATCGCACCCCTAGATAGCGAAAGGATTCCTCTGCCCATCTCAATGGAAGCTGTCTGTGCCACTCTCCCACTCGGGCCTCCTTCCTGCATAAGGCTTCTGATTTTTCCAGGTTTAGCTTAAAGCCAGAGAAATCCCCATACTGTGCCATACATTCTAATAGCGCCTTCAGTGATGTTTCAGGAGAAGTCACATGTGCCAACAAATCATCAGCGAAAGCCGCTATTTTAAAACTTTTTGTACCCACCCTGACTCCCTGCACGTCAGGGTTACATTGGATATCTCTAAGCAGTGGGTCTAGCGTTAACACAAACAATAAGGGTGACAGGGGGCAACCCTGCCTGGTCCCCCTATGGATAGGGAATGAAGGGGATAGAATTCCATTGACCCACACCTGAGCCTGTGGGAGGTAATATAATGCTCTAATTGCATCCTGGAATGATCCTCTTATGCCATACGCGTCTAGCGTGCCAAATAAAAAATCCCAGACCACCCTGTCGAACGCCTTTTCGGCGTCAAAACTGACTAATATTGATGGTGTGGCCTTTGTAGATACCTCCTCCAATGTTACCAATATCTTCCTTACATTTTTAGTGATGGTTCTGCCCTGTACAAATCCTACCTGCGAGTCCTCTATAACATCTGGTAGTATTCGGGACAGGCAGTTTGCCAGGACTTTTGCAAACAATTTTGCTTCAAAGTTTAATAACGAAATAGGTCTGTATGATTCAGGTTTTTGTACATCCCTCCCTGGTTTTGGAAGAACTATAATCTGCGCCGTTCGTAATGACATGGGCATTCGTTGCTCTTGCACTATCGTGTTAAACATTGCAGTAAGGGGTTCTACTACTTCCTCCTTCATCAATTTATATAATTCTCCCCTATATCCATCAGGGCCTGGGGCCTTTCCTAGGGGTGCTTGCTGTATTGCCCATGATACCTCCTCAACAGACATGGGAGCATTCAGCATGGTTAGGCTCTGTGCATCTATCTGCAGAAGATCTTGCCCCGCTAGATAGATCTCACTGTCCATTGGGGGCGGGTCAGGTGAAGCATAAAGCTTCTGATAATATTTTTGCATGATACGATTTATACAATCATCCTTATTTTCTAATACCCCTCTTGAAGAGTATAACGCGTTTATTTTGTAATTTCCTTGTCTTGGGTTTGCCATCCTGGCCATCATCCTACCACTTTTATTTGCAAATTTGTATAATTGATACCTATAATACATATGATTCTTTTGTGTTTTATCATGTATTCTCTCATTAGTGTTTGCTGCATTTCTAGAAGCTTAGCTTTCAGCAGAATATTATGGTGGTGTCCATACTCGCGTCTCAATCGGGTAATATCTTTTTCCAACCTTTGCATGTCCCTCTCCCATGTCTTTTTCTGGTGGCTTGTATACGCAATAATCTCACCTCTTAATACCGCCTTTGCTGTGTCCCAGTATAATATGGGAGTTGTCCTATGCTCCTGATTAGTGTCTTGAAACTGTCTATATTTGGCTAGTATAAATTCCCGAAATTTCCTATCTTTATATAGCCTTGTAGGGAACTTCCATTGGTATGGACTAGATTTACTCTCTGTGGGTTCCCACAAGGCCATTACCATTGCGTGGTCTGATATTTTTATGGGTCCTATTTCCGCCTTGCGGATTTTCGTAAATAGTGGACGGGAGATTAAAAATGTAGTCAATCCTCGACATGGTGGCATGCGCCCGGGACGGTGAGTGTAATCTCGTTCCAACGGATGTAGTGTTCTCCACACATCCACCAGGTCAAGAACCCCACTCAGTAGTCCAATTCCTCTAGATTCTGCTCCCGCTCCCCTCCTTTTGTCCCCCTGTGACCTGTCTAGTTTGGGGTCTCCCACTTCGTTGAAGTCTCCTCCTAACAACAGTGGAACTCCTTCCAGACCTGTTAGGTGATGCAGAAGCTTTTTATAAAATGTTTTGTTGTAAGTGTTTGGAGCATATACATTGCACAAAACCATTGGTTGACGCTCTATTGTCAGGTGTGCCAACACATATCTTCCTTCCTTATCTGCTATGATCTTATGTGTAGTAATATGGATCCCTTTCTTGATTAGTATTATTACCCCTGCTTTTTTCCCCAGTGCTGGTGAATCATAATATGATCCTACCCACCATCGACATAATTTCTCATGTTCTTTAGCTGTTAAGTGTGTTTCCTGAAGCATTGCTATTGATACCTGTTGCTTATGGAGTGCGTGAAGGATCTTCTGCCGTTTAATCGGCGATGAGATGCCTCCCACGTTCCATGTCACAACCTTAAGGACCATCACATATCCTCAAGCGTCTTTTTAAATACCTGGTGAATATCTCTCTTTGTGCAGGAGGGGCACCCCAGCCTGTGTCCCCCCCACCTCTGATACTGTGAATTTTCACTAGAGTGCCCTCCTCGTGAAGCTCTTTGTGTGTTTCTTATGTTGCCCTTTTCCCTTGTTGCCCTGAAGCTCCTATTCTCCTCTATACCCTCCCTCCCCCCCCCCCCCCCCCCTCCCCTGCCCCTCCCCCATCTCCCGTCTTCCCCCCTTCCCCCAATCTGAACAGCACCGAGTGTGCTGTCTGCCTCCGTGCTTCCGATCAGGGACCCCACTCTTACTTTTTGCATATGTTGCATATTGCTTCCCCCCCCTTAAAGTTCACAACCCCCCTTAGATAACATCAAATAACAGTATCAAGTCCAACATTAGCAACCACACAATTATAGTTACAGATCTTCTGTCTCTCGCTGCTCCCTGTCGTTCAGCAGTGTCACTCCCACTGGTGAGCCTCGGATTCATTACTCATGTGTCTCTTGATGCTTCCGAGCTGTCTCTCTCTAAGCGGTCCACCAGTGCTTGAGCGGCCTCTACCGTGTCACAGATTCTCACTGTCCCATTATGCTGAATCCTGAGTTTAGCCGGATACAATAAACTGAATTTTATCCGCATTTTGTGTAGCCGTCCACAAATGGGCGAAAATTGCTTACGTTGGAGGGACACTTTAGTGGAATAGTCTTGAAAGCATAGTATCTTTTGTCCCTCCACCTCCAGCGTTCCTCCTTTCCGAAGAGTTGCTAGGATCTCCATCTTATGTTGATAATTAAGCAGTCTCAGTATGACCACACGTGGGCGGGTATTTGCCTCCTTCCTCGGCCCCAAACGATGCGCCCGTTCTATCTTCAGTTGCCCCACCGTGCTCTGATTTGGCAATAACTTAGTGAGCCTGGGTTCCAGAAAATCTCTCAGATCTGCATCTGGTACTGATTCGGGTATACCTATCAGTCTGAGGTTGTTTCGACGTGAGCGGTTCTCCAAATCATCCACTTTCTCTTCTAAGATTGATACTGTTTTTTGGAGGTGTTCAATGGATTTAGAAGTTTCCTGTGAGGCGTCTTCTACGTCTCCTAGTCGCTGTTGGACCTCCTGAAGTTCGTTAGTAAATGTAGTAAACCTTTGGTCCATGCCATCAAGCTTATCAATTATTTGCTGTAACTTGTGGCTCATGGTTTCCTCCACCGCCATTGTTACCTCTGCTACTATTTCTGAGGCCCAAACCGAGCTCACTGGTGGCGATGGAGGCGGGTTTTTCTCCGTCATTTTTGGTCCTCCGCTCTTGGTTTTGTCCTTCTCCAGCTCTTTTTTTGTACTTCTGGTCGCCATACAAAATGTTTTTGGAGGGTAAGCGCAGCGTAATCTGTCTGCAGAGTTAATGGCGTCGTCCCTTTCTTTGCCAGCTACTTTGGAGAGTCACGCGGCTTACTGCTGTAATAGCTTAAACATTGGCCCAAGCCCAGACTGCCAATTTTTCTGGCTATTGTGCAGGTTTTTTTTATTTTCTTAAATTCTTTCTGAGTTTTTTTACACTTCCACCTGCCTCATGGCCGCCATTCGGGGGCTGTGCTCGATGTTTCCTCCGTGCCTCGCCATACAAAAGTTTTTGTTTTTTTTTTTTTGGGATAAACGCAACTTGATCTGTCTGCAGAATTTGGTGATGTCTACCCCTTTTCTTTTCCGGTTGCTTTGAGGAATCTCGAGATTTACTGTTTTACTAGCTGAAACAGTGGCCCAAATCCAGACTGCCGATTTGCTGGCTATTGTACCGGTTTGTAGAGCTGCCTGCGACTCCTTTTATTTATATTTTTATATTCCCACCTGCTTCGTGGCCGCCATTCGGGGGCTGTGCTCGATGTTTCCTCCGTGCCTCACGGCTCGCCTTCCCTCTCTCCCTCCGTTCCGCCGTTGATATCGCCGAGCCCTTTTGCTTACTCTTATGCCTTGTAAGAAGAAGGCTTCTCAGCCTGCGGATTTCGGCGCTCTTTTCTCGGCGCGATTCCTCACATGGGCGGGTTTCCGCCGTCGATCTGTTCTCGCCTTTTTTTCTCCCCCCCGAATCGGGGTTTACGGGTCTCAATCGCGCTAGTGCACCTTCCGGAGGAGAGGGGAGGCTAAACCGCCGACTCTGGAAGCTATTTCATCGCGTTTTGGTGGGGTCCCCGATCGTTGCTAGCTGGAGCTCACTGTGCGGCGGCCATCTTGGCCAGCAGCTCCACCGGAAGTCCCAGATTTACCTCTTTAATTTATTTATTTATTTATTTATGTTAATTTATATACCGTATCTTATTGCATCTGCAAAACAGAACGGTTTACATATATATAAAAAAATTGGTATATACAAATAAACAGACATAGGAATTCCATTCATGACAGGAAAGCACAGCAATCAAGATAAACTACATAATAAATCAATACAAGTTAAAAATCTAATATCCAGTTAAGCTATCCCATTTTTCTTTGTCTTTTTGACCTTATCTCATTATGCTAAGTTCTGTTCTACGTAGCTTATAAAGAGAGAGGTTTTCAGAAGTTTTCGGTAATGGAGATAAGATTTCTCTAATCTGATCTCCTTTGGAAGGCTATTCCAAAGGGAGGGTGACAGGTAGAAAAAAGCCGATCTCCGTGTAGATTCCCATCTAGCCTTAGTAAGAGGGGGAAATGACTAACCTGTTATCTGTTAGGGATCTGAGAGTTCGCATAGCGGTGTAGGGGATTGTTAAATTCGACAAGTAGCTAGGGTTTAATGTGTGAAAGGCTTTGTGTGTCAGGACAAGAGCCTTAAACTTTATTCTTGCTTCGACCGGGAGCCAGCCCCTATATGGCTTTACCTATTTCAGCAGTTACCCTTATATTTAAGGGTCAGGAAAGAACGAATTATTTAAAAAAGTTTTTACAATGTGATTTATGGAAAGGTTGTCACTGGCATTAATACAAACCCCTAAAAGCCACAGTGGGATTGTCACGGTCTCAGGCTCTCGGACACTGGCACCACGTGAGCCCTTGGACCACTGCCGACAAGCGGCAGCAGTAGGCAAGACCCTCAACCAGGACTGGGTAAACAAGCAAGGCAGGAGAAGCTGTAGACAGGCAAAGCTGGAACAACCGAACTGGAACCACAGGACTGGAACTACAGCAGCAGGCAGGGAAAAAGCAGGACAGAGCAACGGGTCTTCACCTGCGCTTGACCACCATTCCCCAGGGGTTGAGCCCCCAGGTGCATGCGGCCGGCAGGACTTACTGGACCTAGCTTGCAGACAGATTAGTCCAACAGGATACTAAACAAGCTTGACTAACACAGGGTTCGGGACTACTGAGGATACAGGATTCTCAGACAAGGAATAGGATACAGAACAAGCTTGACAGAAACAGGGTTAGGGTTCAAAACAGGAGTGCCCACAGGCACCCAGACAAGAACAAGGCATACCGGTAAAACACAAGACAAGGCAGAAGTGCTCCTATCAGCACCAAACACTAACCTGGACCTTTGGCGTTTGCAAAGGCAAAGCAGAAAGTTTCCAAGTGGCTAATAAGCCCATCAGCAGCTGAGGCTCAGCTACAGCAATCTCAAGGCAGCTAAGGGTAAGGCTAGCTGCCAAACTTCTAAGCAAGACAGGAGGGCTAAAATACCTGGACCGGACTGAAAAGAGAGTCTGGAAAGTCTGTGGCAGCCACTGGTTGTGGCCACTAGTGGGCGAGAGGAGCACAAACCAAGGAAAAGTCACAATCGTGACAGGGATGGGTCTCCTGAACCTAAGATATCTGACAGTGGCCTGTGGCATACATCATGCCAGTTGGTTTAGAGGTATGCAGGAGTTTTCCATTACCTCTATAGAGATAGCCCCATTCCTGGTGTACACTTAGCCATATTTTGCATACATCAAGTAAGTTACCTTCTAATGTTTGCAAGAGTTAACCCATGCTCAAAATTTTAAGGGAGGTGTGGTGGATATGCAAGAGATGTCATTTGTCATCTAAAGTAACTCCATACATCCCTTTGTAATAACCCTGCCCCCCCCCCCCCCCCCCCCCCCCCCCCCCCGGGATAGGGTAAAAGTGTGTTTGTCCAATGGGCTATGAATGGACTTAAATACTTGATTCAAGCCATAACTGAGGAGCAGTGGCGTAGCCAGACAGGCAGTTTAGGACGGGCCTGAGATCATAGTGGGTGGGCCAAAAATGTCATCACTGCCCCTCCCCCAACTAAAGCAAAACCCTAACTGTGCGTTAACTGTGTAGATGCCCATAATATTCCTATGGGCGTCTACATGGTTAAACATTAGCTTGCCTTTAAAATACCTTCAAAAATATGGTTATCTAGTTTCCTATTTAGCTTCCCAGGATTGAGGGTTCCAACTGATGACTCCTTAATTGGGAAGTATCTATGTAAATATATATTTTTACACAGAGATACAAAAACTAAACTTAAATAAAGCTTTACTTTAGGAATGTATACAATAAAAAAAAAAAACGTTTTCAAACTTCTACACACAAAAAAAAAAACATATAGCTGGTGATTGATCTCAGTTCCATAGGTAGTGGATTCCAACTTTTTGCAATCTGGTATGAAAGTGAATAGTAAACATTAGCTTCCCAGAGCTGTGAGCCATCTTGTATAAAGTTACAGGCTCTGTATCTCTGTTCTGGATAAAACTATATTCACTGCACGATCACTATATAAATATGAATAATTAATAATCTTTTCGATTTTTTTTTTTTTTATGAAATTTCCTTAAATATATATTCTTAAATATGTTCTTACATATGTTCTTAAATATGTGTGTTTTTTTACATCCTATGTATCACCTTTTGTACAAACTTCTACATACATTCTCTCATTCATTCCTACATTATAACGTGCACAAATTAAATAAAGTGCAAAATTTATATATATATATATATATATATAGTTCAGACCTGAGGATTAACAAACCCTTCTATATAATAAGTAATACATTGGGTTTTTTTTAACAAAGATGCAACCCTGTAAATGCAGCAACGTTGTTGTTGTATTGTAATTTATACCATAAATACAACAACGTACTTGTATTTCTGCTCCTAACCACAGTCCCAGTAACAGTCTCATAAATTTCAGTCTCTTCAACTACTGTTGCTTTAAAACTTTCGCTCGTAGGGATGTGTTAGTTCCAGCTTTTCAGTTCCCACTTTTGCCTCAGGTCCTGTATGCAATTAACCTTTTAACCACTCCGCATCTTCCACCTCTCCTAAACACAGTTGATCTTTTATCACTTTTAATCCTTCAGCTGACTTCGCTGCCGATTCCCATTGAAAACTGTGGGTTCGGCAGATCCACTGCTGTTGTTCTTAAAACCCCTGGATAAAAGAGGCACATCCCGCCATACAGTAACAGGGCAGGATTAAGGCATAGGCAAACTAGTCACTGCCTAGGGTCCAAATGTTTAGGAGAAGCACTCTCAAGTGTGCTAGTGCACAGGCTTCTAAGAATAGATTTCGGCTTTGGAAAGTCAGTTGCTATCAGAAGGAATGTGGGGGGGGGGGGGGGGAAGAGTGGGAGATCAGGGCTAAGACTAATCAAAGAAGTCTGTCTATTCTCCCACCCCTGTGCAATATCTTCTGCTCAGCAGGAGAACAGTACTTCTTACCTACTGCTTCCTCCTCTGCTAGATTTCATCTGTAACGGAGCAAGAACAGAGGGAATCAACAGCACAAGGTCAGAAAACGCAACAAGGAAAGTGAAGTCAGCCAAAGAACGAAATGCAGTCAATTGATCCCAAAGTGTGAGCTGATTTTGTTTTTCTATGTGAATTGCAGCTCACTCATGCTTTGGACCAAATTCGAGAAAGCAGTACAAACAGTGCTTTAGACCTGTCCCTGCCTGGAAGCCCTTCTCTCTCCATCAACTTCCCGCCTACACGGAACAGGAAGTTGAAGGAGAAAGAAACAGGCTTGTGGGGGCAGGTCTAAAGCAGCGTGTGTACTGCTTTCCCGCTGACGCTATCGGGGGATTGGAAGGCTCGGGGGGCGATACCTGGTGCTGCTCTCAAAGTCCAAAATGCATTCTTCTTTCTGTCGGCAGTGGCTGTGGGGCTATGTGCACTGATTGGAGGAGCAGGGAAAACTGGGCGGGCCTAAGCTCACATTGGGTGGGCCTGGGCCCACCCAGGCCCACCCGTAGCTACGCCCCTGCTGAGGAGGGGAAGCTTCAATCATTTGAATCTCTCCAACTCACAGGTTACCTCCAGCTCATTACTTTGCCTACTTACAACTTCGGCATTATGTTTCTTCTCTAACCTGGAATGATCTAACTGAAGATGTGGCAGGCACATTTTCAGAGGCTTACACTCTGGGTTCACAACAATCTGTACCTTTAAACGACCACCGTCAGTATTTGAAAGACACCACTCCTGATCTGGACTGTCATCTCTTGGCAACCCATTGGTCTCAGAATCTTCAGTGAGCGATAACAGCAGAACATTGTCAACGTTACATCCAGCAACTCCACTCTCAACGATTGTCAATGCAACAGAGAGAAATGCTTTATAAATTCATGCTACGACTCAATTTCTCACCACTCCAGGTGTACATGGCAACCCTAGTACATGGTGCCAATTGTGTTAAACGTGGAGTCCCTTCAGCTACACTTGGCCATATGTTTTGGTCTTGCCCTGTAATAAGCAATTTTTGGAAATAGGTTCTATGGGCAATGGATACTTCCTCAGCGACCCTCCAGACCGGTCAAGACGCGTGGGTTATGTCCTCCTACCAGCAGAGGGAGACTGAGAAAACACTAAGCTTTTGAAGCCTGTATATATAACCTGTGCAGAACCTCCACAAGCCAGTATTTTCTCAGTCTCAGCAGAGGTAGCAGTTGACAGCCTGTGCAGTCTCCAATAGTCTGGTGAGGTAGTTTGTCATTGGGTCGTAGGATTTTTTCCTTCCAAACTTTATTCTGTTGCAGTACCCTGTACGTGTGTGTAAAAAAAAAAAAAAAAGTGCTTTGGGGCCCTGGATCCGGTGGGGCCCAGTTTTTCCCCCTGGGGTGTTACACCTATGTTTGGGTCCCTCCCCCTGTGCTGCTCTCTATTTCTGTTTGCTTGGCAGCTTTGTGCCTCGGCTGCTTTCTCAGTATTGTAGCCTTGAGTGCCTTACAATTTCCAGATGCCAGAATTAGAGTACTGTGCCTTTAAGGTCAGTTATTCTATTTCATTTTGCTTGCCAGCTTTGTGCCTCGGCTGCTTTCTCAGTATTGTAGCCTTGAGTGCCTTACAATTTCCAGATGCCAGAATTAGAGTACTGTGCCTTTAAGGTCAGTTATTCTATTTCGTTTTGCTTGGCAGATTTGTGCCTCGGCTGCTTTCTCAGTATTGTAGCCTTGAGTGCCTTACAATTTCCAGCTGCCAGAGTTGGAGTACTGTGCCTTTAAGGGCATTTATTTCTTTATTTTCAGCGGACCGAACGGGGGTTTAGATTCCTTGCTGGAACGAGGGAGCAGCGCTTTCTTCAGTGCTTTTGCAGTGTGAGTGAGTTTTTGGTTTGGCGCGTTTGCGGAACAGCTTTTCCCATCCCTCGTGGTTTATGGTGGCCCAGCTCCTCCGATGTCGCGCGTGCTCGTGGCGAGGGGTAGAGGCACCGGGCGCTCAGTGTAGCTTTGCGGTGCACCTATAAAAGTGGCTGTGGCTCCCCCCGACTTGACCGCGGATGGATCGATGGTGTCAGGAGTCTCCGGGTCAGCGGGAACAGTTTTGGCGGGAACAGCCGCCATCTTGAGTCCGACGCGGCCCGTGGAGCCATTTGTTTTTGGGCCTGCGGCCTCCGTTTTTGGCACAAAAGGGCCTAATGACGGTCCAGGAATGGTGGGCTTTCCTCCAGATTTTGTCTGGACGCGGTATCAGGCCTGGAGATCGGGACCCCCCTCCCCAATTGGAAGAGGGGGCTGTTTTCGGCTTGGCTGAGAGACCACGGTTAGAGTGGTCAGAGGACAGGCAATGTTTTTCTCCTGTAGCTGCAGAAGCTGCGCTTAGTGATCTGGGGGAGTCAGATGGAATTGACGGCTCTCAGGAGCAGGATTGTTGGATTCCTGGAGAGGATCCTTCAGTAGTGCGGATTTTCCATAAAGATGAGCTGTCAGAACTCATAGATCAGGTGTCGTCCACCCTTCAGTTTGGTCCTGAGGTGGCTTTGGGGGAAACTGTCCAGGATTCGTTGGTGAAGGGCATTCAGCGTCAGGCGTGATCCTTCCCTATGAACAAGGATCTCCGGGAGATGATTTGTCAGGAATGGGATTTGCCGTGTAAGGTGGCAAAAGCAATGGCGAGGCTTTATCCCCTCCCTCAGGACGATAGGGATTCCTTTAAGGCTCCCATGGTAGATGCAGTAGTGACGGCTATTCCGGTTGATGGAGGAACGGCCCTCCGTGATCCTCAGGATAGGAGGTTGGGATCTTTTCTCAAGCGTAGTTTTGTTTTGTCGGCTCTAGCCCTGCAGGCCTTGGTTTGTGGGGGTCTGGTAGCTCGGGCATGTTTTCGTTGGGCCGAGAAGCTCCTGGATGATTCGGTAGATGTTGGTTCATCCTTTTTGTCTGAGGCTTTTATGATTTGTTGCGTACTTCAGACAAAAAATATGGCTATGGTTGTGGGTCTCTGCCACTTAAGGGAGCTATGCTCTTTGGAGAAGATTTGGACAAGTTAGTGTGAGGTCTTAGTGATACCAAGGTTCTATGGCTCCAGATTTTCGGTTCAAGGCAGGGGCCAGAACTAGTTCCTCTCAGGGACGGTTTAGGGAGGCTCAGCGGTATAGGCCGGCCAGATCGAGTGGGACCTACCCCTAGCTGTCTGTTCGTCTGTCCAATTTAGATTTTCAGCTCTGTTGAGCAGGGACTGTCTTTTCATGTTAATTTGTACAGCGCTGCGTAAGTCTAGTAGCGCTATAGAAATGTTTAATAGTAGTAGTAGTAGGACCTCTAGGGGTCGGTTTTTCCAGCGCACACAGTTCTTTCGTGAGAGTCGTCGCGGAGGGCGTGGCTTTTCCGCGGGAGGTTAGTATTCAGGCCGCAATTCCCAATGAAGGTGTGGCGGCTTAGGCTCTGTTGCATGTTGGGGCTCGGCTGAGTCTGTTTTACCAGAGCTGGGCCCAAATCAGGTCAGATCAGTGGGTTCTCAAGGTGTTTCGAGGCGGATATGCGCTGTAATTCGAAAGCTGTTCTCCCGAAGTGTTTCTGGAATCCCTCTGTCGGTCTTGGAGCAAGAGGGCAGCAGTGAGGGACACTCTGCGGTGGCTGCTCGCGTTGGGAGCCGTGGTTCCTGTTCCTTCAGATCAGCAACGCTCAGGGTGCTATGTGATCTATTTTGTGGTCCACAAGAAAGAGGACACTTTTCGTCCCATTTTAGATCTCAAAAGGGTCAATGCGGCACTCAAGGTGCCCTCTTTCCGGATGGAGACGTTGCGGTCGGTCACTGGTGCGGTCCGGAAAGGAGAGTTTCTCACTTCCCTGGATTTGACGGAAGCTTATCTTCACTTTCCTTCGTGCGGCCTTTTGGTTCCAAGTTACAGGGTCCGATTCGTCGGTTCCTTGCAGAGAAGGCGCAGACGGCCCATACTTATCGTCAGGTCCTGGGCCTGATGGCGGCGACCATAGAGGTAGTTCCGTGGGCCAGGGCGCACATGCGTCAGGTACAGTCAGCTCTGCTCAGTCGTTGGTCCCCTCTGTCGCAGGACTTGGAGAGGTGTTGTCCGCTGTCGGTGGCCCCTCGTCTCAGTCTCCGATGGTGGCTCAACCCGCGCAATTTGGGAAAAGGAATGCCGTTGGAGTCCCCACAGGGGCTGGTAATGGTCACGGATGCCAGTCTGCAAGGTTGGGGGGCCACATTGTCTCGGTCAGGTAGCTCAAGGCCGGTGGTCTCGGGCAGAAGCAGAGTGGTCTATCAACCGGCTGGAACTCGGGCCATTCGGGTGGCGCTCCAGGCCTTGCCGTCGGTGGTTCGCCACAAGGCAGTCCGAGTGCTCTGCGACAACGCCATGGCAGTAGCGTATGTCAACCGTCAAGGGGGGACGAAGAGCCTTGGCGGCGCAGTTGAACTCATCTTCAGGCTCTCTTGGCAGCGCATGTGGCCGGGGTAGGTCACATAGATGCAGATTATCTCAGCAGGCACACTCTAGATCCCAGAGAGTGGGCTTTTCTTCGGTCAGTGTTCCAGCGAGTTGTCGGTCTGGGGACTTTCGGTGATAGATCTTAGGGCAACGGCTCGCTATGCGCAAGTTCAGAGATTTTTTTTTTTCAGTCGCTGAAGAGACCCTCGAGCGGAGGGAATCGACGCTCTTCTGTTGCCTTGGCCTCGGGAGTGGCTGTATGTGTTTCCTCCGTGGCTGTTGGTCGAGTAATATAGCGCATTGAACATCACTCCGGTCGGGTGATTCTGGTGGCTCAGGATTGGCAGCGTCGACCATGGTACGGAGACCTGGTGCGGTTGGCAGGGGCGGCGGCCCTGCCTTTGTTGGGATCAGTTCTGTGTCAAGGCCCGATAATCATGCCGGATCCGGCTCGGTTTTCGCTTACGGCTTGGCTCTTGAGCGGCACAAGTTGAAGAAGGGGCTTTCGTCCAGTGGCTTTGCTACGATGTTGAGTTGCCGTAGACGATCCACTTCCTTGGCGTAGGTCCGGGTTTGGAGAATCTTTGAGCACTGGTGTGAAGACCATCGAGTTCGGCCGTTTCGCTCTTCGGTGGCGGAAGTTTTGGAATTTTTGCACGATGGTGTTGATAGGGGTCTGGCCTTGTCTACACTGAAGGTTCAGGTGGCAGCTTTGTCATGTTTTCGTGGGAAGTTTCAGTGAAAGTCCTTCGCTTCTGTGCCTCAGGTAGTGCGTTTTTTGAAGGGTGTTAAGTTACTGCGTCTGCCTCAGTGACGGATGGTGCCTCCATGGGATTTGAAGCTAGTTTTGAATGCTTTGATCAGGCCTCCGTTTGGGCCTCTGGTATCGGCATCTTGTAAGGATTTATCTTTAAAGACGGTCTTGTTGGGGGCGATTACTTCAGCACGGAGGGTTTCAGAGCTTCAGGCTTTGTCTTGTAGGGAACCATTTTTGTCCTTTCTGAGGGAAAGGTTTCGTTGCGGACGGTGCTTTCCTTTTTTGCCCAAGGTGGTTTCCGAGTTCCATGTTAATCAGGTCATCTCTCTGCCAGTGTTGGGTGATATGGCTGGAGATTCGGAGCAACGTGGTATTGCCAAGCTGGATGTCAGGAGAGTTTTGAGTTGTTATCTCTCTGGAACTCAGGACTTCAGAGCCTCTGACCGTTTGTTCGTTCTTCATGGTGGCCCAAAGAAGGGTGCAGCGGCTCCTAAGGTGACCATAGCACGGTGGTTGAAGGAGGCGGTTACATCTGCTTACTTGGTGAAGGGTCCTGTGGTGCCTAGGGGCTGGTCTGCTCATTCCACTAGGGGAATGGCAGCCTGGTGGGCGGAGAATAGTATGATTTCTCCATTAGATATTTGTCGGACTGCGGTTTGGTTTTCGTTGCATTCCTTTGTGAAGCATTATAGGATTCCTGTGCATGCGAAGGACGAGGTGCGCTTTGGGGCAGCAGTTTTGACCTCTGGCCTTAGTAGGTCCCTCCCGTAAGTTAGTTACTGCTCTGGTACATCCCACGCGTCTTGACCGGTCTGGAGGGTCTAGAGGAAAGACAATTAGCAGGTAAGATCTAATTTCACCTTCCTCAGCGACCCTCCAGACCGGTCAAGAGCCCGCCCTGTCTGTATTGGAGGCCAGGAGGTGTGTTTGTTGGATAATTCTTGGCTGCTGTAGATTGTTGTTTCTCTAATTGCAGACTCTGTTTATTTCTGTTTTGTGATAGGAATCTGGGACAGGTGAGGCTCTTCTTTGATAGTCCACCTGTAGAAGCCCAACTGTTTTATCAAAGGCAAAGGAACATGTTTCCGTAAGAGCAAGCGGAAGATGTTTCTTGTTTTTGCAGTTTACTGTGTGCATGTACAGGGTTGCTAGTTGTTGTTAGTGTTTTTTGTTTCTCTGCTTTGTCAGGGTTATACTGGCTAGTGGAGGTTCTGCACAGGTTATATATACAGGCTTCAAAAGCTTAGTGTTTTCTCAGTCTCCCTCTGCTGGTAGGAGGACATAACCCACGCGTCTTGACCGGTCTGGAGGGTCTAGAGGAAAGAAAATTAGCAGGTAAGATCTAATTTCACCTTACTGGAACTGTACAGTAACCTCTGATGCTTCTTTTTAACTGTTATACTTACACAGATCCACCACCTGTGAGTTTTAGGAGATTTTCAGCAAGTTCTTTTTGGAATCAAGGCAATTTTATTAACTTGGCTGATGAACTGTGGCCCAATGGTGTCACGCTGGAGATCACTTCTACTGATCCAAATGCGCTTACAGACAAGTGATTATGATTTTGTATAGTGTGCCGGGCCTCCTGTTTTGGGAGACTTGGGAGCCTTTTTGATTCACTTTGCCTTCTAAATCCAGGAGCTATCTATTAAATATCTAAAATTGTACCTCAACGGGAGCCACTGGAGGGGTGGGGGGGGGGGAGTTGGATAATAAGTTGAAATACTCAGTGTGTTACTGCTTTCTCTTGTTCTGTTTTGAAACTTCAATAGAAAAGATTTAAACATAACTACAATCTTTTAAAATATTAATTAGGCTTAAACCTGGATTTAACTTTTGGGGGGTTTTTTCTGTGCTTGTATCAAAAGAAAAGGCACATGGGACCTTGCTCCTTTTGTTTTATGGAATACAGTGTTATATTATAAAAATGCACTTGCCTTTTTTAATTACGACTATTTCACAGAGAGGTCTTGATTAATGAGAGAAGGGCTTCCTTCATGCAGAAGTTCTGTCCAGAGGAAGTCTAAATGTGCCAACATTGTCCAGTTCAGCACACTATTAGCTGTCAAGTTCAAACAAAATTAATTATGTTCAGTGGAAAATAAATCTGTCTGCTCAGTCTGCTTGCTATGTGAATATTCAATCACTGTTTCATTATTGCTACCAAGTATTACATATTATGGGTATGTGCTTTAAACTTTGATTTGGTTTAATTTGTATATCCAGTCCTTACGTGCACATGGTTTTGCTTTTTAAACCCAAAGGCTAATCCTAAGGGTGGTTGAACAATTAGGCAGTGGCGTTCCTAGGGTGGCTGACACCCGGGGCAGATCGCCGATGCGCCGCGCGCCCCCCCCCCCCCCCCCCCCCCCCCCCGGTGCAGCGCGACCCCACCCCCAGCGAAAGGCCACACACACACACAAACCCCCGGTGCATTTTTACCTGCTGGGGGGGGGGGGGTGCCGCGTGCCTGTTGGCTTCGCTCGTTCCCTGCTCCCTTTGCCCCGGAACAGGAAGTAACCTGTTCCGAGGCAGAGGGAGCACGGCACCCCCCCCCCCCCCCCAGTGGCGTGCACCCGGGGCGGACCGCCCCCCCCACCCCTTGGTACGCCACTGCAATTAGGTATAAACTATGTTTTTGACTTGTTTTAGACTGCTTTGGGTCCTACTGATCTTGTACATCTGCTGTCTAGAACTTTGGAAGACAGAAATGAGAAATAAAAAATTATGTACACTGAAAAAAGCATGCATTAAGATTTTTTTTTTTTTTTTTTTTTTGTAAAGGTAATCGTACATTTTCAAAAATGCTGTATTGCAACTGGACTGGAGGCTACAAGTGGTCTACAGCTCTGGCATTGAGGTAAATTATGTCCAGTATAGTGACAGGAAAAAGTGGTGGCAAAACAGAGCAAGGAGCGCCACAAAATATTTAAAAATGTAAACATTTTAATATAGGTTAAATGCCACACTGGGCTGTGTTAACACTGTAATGAGCCCTAGGCAGACATACTTTTGTTCCCTCCCTTCCCCCTCACGATCTTCATTCTTGGCTTCCCTTTACATTTAACCTCACCAGAAGTAGCAGGGGAAAATGGCAGAGCCTAGCCATGAACATGATGGCAGTAATAGTTTGTCTAATCCCCATTCTTACTCACAAGCACATGCTTTCAAATGGAGTGGTTTAATGGTTAGAGCTGGAGATTACCAAGATAAGGAGAGATTTTAGGCCAGTCCTGGATTTCTGGCAACCCTATCTCTTGTGCATTATGGGATCTGCAGCACTGATTTGAATGAGTAGAATCAGTGACTTACTAAGCACATTGAATTGGGATACAAGTTCAGAAATTCTCCTTCCTAGAACTGGTTAATTTGGCAGCTCTACAATAATAGACTGAGAACCAAGGAAGTTGGGCAAGTCTTTTTCTCCCTCCATTGTTTAGTACAAACTGGAGATTCCAAGGATGTATTGCTCCAAAAAGTGAGATTATGGGCAATGTGTTTTGAAGTGTACATTTCATAGAGTTTTATGTGCGTGTTTGGGGTGAGGTGGCAGAGTGAAGCAAAAGAAAATAGTTTGCTTTGCTTCTGAAAGAGTAAAGGACATTTGGGGGAGGGGGATGTGTCAGGTTCCATGTAAGAATTAGTGGACGCAAGTACCCAGAAGAAAAATCATTGCTGGGCACACTGAATGGGCCCATTTTAATCTTTACCATTCATTATATGTTAAAATGAAATGAGCAACTGTCAGACAAAACCAGAAGCAAAAACTGTGGTAGCCATACCAATATCCAAATCAAAGGGGCACGTGGAAATCCATAGTACTAAAAGTAGTTTATCATTCATATATCATATTCAGCTCATACCTGAACACCTATAGTTTTCTTTTTATTACAATCATATGCCTAATTCGTATTTTTTTTTTATGAACAGTGTGAATATCTAGTTTGTGCAAATCAAAAAATATTTTGTCACAATGCCACTGATTTTTGCTGCAGATTAATGTACCAGATTAAATAATCAATACTCAATTTTGTCCACTTTTCTCAGATTGGATTTTCTATATACTGATTTTTAAAAGCAAAATAAAATGCCCCCGCCCCTCAACTAAGTCTATTATGTAGAACAAAAGCAACCAAACGCTGTGAAGGATGCTATTGGTGTTTTCTGCATTCATGTTTGCTTTGGGAGCCAATCTTACATAAATCTCTAACACAATAGACTGATGTCAGAACTCATATCTATGTTTAAACACAAATTTTACTCTCAACCATTATGGAGCATGCTTCAGCAATAGACATTACAGGTATGTATCGCACTTTGTCATTAGGATTATTAATGTAAATGGAAACTGGAAACTCCAAATGAAGGGAACTTTGTGAAAAATTATCATTTCAGATTAAAAAATAACTTTAGATTCTTTTTTTTTTTTTTTTTTTTTTTTTTTTCATTTATAATGTATTTTTTCCACAGCATTACCCTTGGTGGATTTGGAGCAGATCGCTTTTATCTGGGTCAGTGGCGTGAAGGCCTTGGCAAACTGTTCAGTTTTGGTGGACTGGGAATATGGACCTTAATAGATGTTCTGCTAATTGGAGTTGGATATGTAGGACCAGCTGATGGCTCTCTGTACATATAACTCTGGATGTTTGTGCTTTTTGGATAGAGCATCATGTGAGAAAATGCCTTAAAGTTGAAGAACTTTGAGTATTCTATTTATATTTAGAATGTACAGCATCTGTACTTTTACCTGCCTTAAATAGTTAAGGTAAAATAAATCATAGTGGATCATTGAACTGTTTCCATTTTCTGTTTTTCCACCCTATAAAATTTTGCTTTGCACAATTTAAAAAGAAGTATACAGGAATGATGCACAACACGAGTTTTTTGTTTTTTTTTTAATTTATTTAACTATCCCACCCTTCTTTGCATGAGTATTATAGTTGAAGTCCCATGATGACTACTTGGCCAAACAAAATAGTAAGGGGTCACTGGAGAAGGAATAATTGACTAGCACAGTGGTTCCCAAACCTGGTCCTGGAGGCAAATCTCTCTCATGAATATTCATTGTGGATTTCCTGAAAATTTGACTGGCTGGGGTGCTTCCAGAACAAGATTTGGGAACCACTGGATCAGCGACTCAAACAGTTGCCCCATAGTGGAGAAGGGTAAAGTCAGAATGGAGTATTTAGGTTCTGACTGAATTATTTTAACTCTGTAAGTGTCAACAGTTTCCAGTTCCTAATCCATCCTGCACTGTGGTAGTTTTCCTCTTTTCGAGGGCTTGTTGGTTGTATTACTAATTTTTCTAAACTGTTACCCATGGTCAGACCAGCTCTGTGTACTGATTTTAGTTCAAGTCCAACATTAATGATGTAAGCCAAAAGCATGGGAAGCTGCACTGATGTGAGTTTTCTTTCCCCCCATCCCCCTCCTGATTTCCCCTTTGTCACACTGAATGCTTAATGATCAGAAGCCAAAAATGTAATAATAATAAAGTGAGTCTAATAAATGAATTTTAAAACTATTGTTTACTCAAACACCCATGTGGAAGTGCCCCCTAAAATTAACAGGCTGTACCACCTTTAGCACAGTGGCATAGCCATGAGTGGGCCTGGGCCACCCACTTTGGGCTCAGGCCCACCCAAAATTCTTGCGCACTTACTGTTGGCTGGTGGATATCTCCAAGCCCTACCAGCTACAGCGGTCCTCCGGTGGCAAGAACAGCTCCCTTTCCTACTTGTTCCAGCCAACGACACTACTCGCTGCTGTGCCATTGCACTAGCCTCCCCTGCCGCACACGCTCAGTTTTCACACATGGGTGAAAACAGAGCATATGCTAAGGGGCCTGACGGCAGCAACACATGGACAGTGTTGCCAGTTGGAGCAAGAAGGAGAGGGAGCAGATCTTGCCCCCAGAGGACCCCAATGGCTGGTGGGGTTTGGGGATCCCCACCAGCACAGGTATTTACTGTAAAGTTTTGATCTGGTACGGGAGGGAGAGGTTGTGGAGAATACAGTGCATGTGCCTACCCAGTTTGCTCAATGGCCCATCCAGAATTTGAGGTCTGGCTACGCCTCTGCTTTAGCAGCCATAATTACAACCAAGTTTATTAAAATTTGATATACCACTCAGCCTTTGTGGATTAAAGCAGTTTACAACAACTATAGAATCAATTTAGAACAGAACTACATAAAAAAAAGGACAGACCTATCTCATGCACTATGAAGAAGAAACAAATATCAAACCATAATCATAAAATAAATAAAAAATACTGTGATGTTTCCCAAGGTCATAGTAGATTTTCAGTTCCTTTCTTCATTTGACTTGAAATCAGACTTTCACATCACTGTTGACTCTCTTTCTAGTCTTCTTAGATCTGTTTTAATTCGGACATTTGTGGTTTTTGTGCATGAACCACTCGTTTCAGGTCTGCCACAGCATTTCTATTGGTTTCTAGTCAGGATTTTGACTAAGCCAGTCCAAAGTTTTTAATTTTGTTTATCCTCAGCCATTCGGATGTAGCCTTGCTTTTGTGTTTTGGATCATTATCTTGCTGCACAACTTGATTTAGATTGATGGATAGGGGTCTTCTCCATCTTGTACAGATACACAACCTGCTGCTTCAAATCCGGTGCTCATGGAGGATCTGTGCCCCTTTTGGTCTTATGGCTTGGTCATTGAAAGGGCTTGGTTTGAGACAAAAGGATTATTCTGATTTGGAAATTGCTACTTTGCTTTATGCTTGGAACACTCCACATCAATGGCGTATGCAAGGGTGTGGAGGACGTTTGAGGGCTGGTATTCTGCCTTCAGACTTTCTCCCTTCTCTGCTCAGATTGCACACATACTAGCGTTTCTCAAGAAAAGATTGGCGCTTTCCCTAAAAGTTCAGGTTGCAGCTTTGGCCCATTTCAGGGGCTCACTACAGAAGACTTCTTGCAGCTTACCTGGATGTAGTTTGGTTCTTGCAGGGAGTGGGCTGCATGCAGCATAAGAACATGAGCATTGCCATACTGGAGTAGCTTCATTGCATGCCCCCTAATCCTAGTATCTTTAGAAAGAGTAAACAAGCGATTCATGTCAACCTGTTTCACTCCACTCAGTTTTTTTATAGACCTCGTATCATATCTCTTCTCTAAGCTGAGTCCCATCCCCTTTACTATTTTTGTCGCCCTTCTCTGTACTGTTTCTAAGTCTGCTATCTTTTTTTGAGATGCAGTGACCAGAATTACACACTATTCGAGGTGTGGTAGCACTATGGAGCCATAAAAAGGCATTATAACATTCTCATTTTTGTTTTCCATTCCTTTCCTAACGTTCTATTTGCTTTCTTAGATGTGTCTGCACATTAAGCAGAGGGTTTCAATGTATCATCACTAACACCTAGATCCTTTTTCTGCACTGTGACTCCTGATGTAGAACCTTGCATCACGTTTGGGTTCCTCTTTTCCCATATGCATCACTTTTCACTTGCTCACATTAAAGGTTATCTCCCTTTTGTTCACTATGTCCAGAGTGGAACCTTAATTTAGTCCTTCGGGCTCTTCAGAAGCCTCTTTTTGAGCCACTCCAGAAGGCCAACTTAAAAGATCAAGACAGCGTTCTTGGTGAATCAGCATGTAGGGTTTCGGAGCTTCAGGCTGTCATCAGGTTCCCTTAATTTGCTTTTTAGAAGTGGGGGGTCTCTCTGCACGGTTCCTTTGTCTTCTGAAAGTGGTGTCGGCATTTCATCTCAACCAATTTGTGGAGCTTCCATCCTTTCACAGACGATGAAGGGGCACAGTATTTTTCCTTGAAAGTTTCTCAACGTGCATAGAGTCCTCATTGAATATCTGGAAGACATGAATGAGTTTTGTAAATTGAACAGACTGTGCTTTTCAGTAAACAGAGGTTTGGTTTCATGACTTCTAAGCCTAGAATTGCTAGATGGCTGAAGGAGACTATCGCGTCAAGTTATATTTCAACAATTTTATTGATGACATTTCCAAACCAATACATTCCACATACTGAAAATACACAATCTCAAAGATGAAAACATTCGTTAGAATACCAAGTGGCTATAACCCATCATAGTAACATAGTAGATGACAGCAGAAAAAGACCTGCACGGTCCATCCAGTCTGCCCAACAAGATAACTCATATTTGCTGCTTTTTGTGTATACCTTACTTTGATTTGTACCTGTGCTCT
Organism: Microcaecilia unicolor; assembly: GCF_901765095.1. Lineage (NCBI taxonomy): Eukaryota > Metazoa > Chordata > Amphibia > Gymnophiona > Siphonopidae > Microcaecilia > Microcaecilia unicolor. The sequence continues at coordinate 699,229,812 of NC_044031.1, forward strand.
TCAGGGCACAGACCGTATAAGTCTGCCCAGCACTATCCCAGCCTCCCAACCACCTGCCCCTCCTCCCAACCACCGGCTCTGGCACAGACCGTATAAGTCTGCCCAGCACTATCCTCACCTCCCAACCACCGGCTCTGGCACAGACCGTACAAGTCTGTCCAGCACTATCCCCGCCTCCCAACCACCAGCCCCGCCTCCCGATCTTGACTAAGCTCCTGAAGATCCATTCCTTCGGCACAGGATTCCTTTATGCTTATCCCACGCATGTTTGAATTCCGTTACCGTTTTCATTTCCACCACCTCCTGTTTTAACCTTTTTGTCAACCCCCACCCCACCTCTATCGCGTCAACTGATTTGCTTGAGGGGAAGCAAGCTCCTCGGGCCTTGTGGGCTCATTCTACAAGGTGTACAGCGACATCCTGGGTGTAGACTAACTTACTGCCTCCGGCGGGTATTTGCAAAGTGGTGATGTGGTTAACACTGCATACCTTTTGCCAGACACCACAGGGTGGATGTTATGGTGTTCTTGGAAGCCAGTTGTGGGGCTTCAATCCTCAGGGTGGTGGCACCAGGATCCCACCCACTCTAGGGATTGCTTTTGAACATCCCACAGGTTCTGGAATAGTGGGACTCTACAGAATGCAAGGAGAAATAGTCTTACCTGATTATTTTCTTTCCATTTAATCCTTCCCACTACTCCAGAGGCCCACCTGAGATGTTTAGTTGATGCAAAGTAATGGCTCAAATAACAGCTGTCACCTTGCATGATGCTTCCTGCATATCTCTGACTCTCTGCAAGTTGTCCAGAGATGAGGTTCACACGTGTTTGCTTGTCTGCTTAGTGTTAGGTTAGCAAGTTGTTTACGGTGGTTGTGTTCATTTTGAGTTTCTCCTTATTGCTTGTCTATGTAAATGCTGAGGGAGCTGGACTGGATGTTAAGAGATGTCTTGACTCAGTTTTCAGTTCTCTTCGTCATCTTTTTTTGGTTGGACACAACTATCCCACAGGTTTTGAAATGGCAGGAAGGACTTATGGAAAGAAAATTTAAGGTAAGACCTAATTTCTCCTTTGAGTTACTTTTTCACATGGGTGATATGGGTCTGGACAAGGGCATCTCAAGGGACTGTGGTACCATGAGCCAACTTTTGCATCAACAACCACCTCCCACCCGCGCACACAATCCAGTATCTCCGTTCTCCTGACCCCCTCCCCCTATACCTTCACACTCTGGAGGGCGCCAGCAGCAGCAGTAATCTATACACTGCCTGCACCTAGCTCGGAGCCTTCCCTTTATTACATCCCATCCTAATAAACAGGACATTGTCAGAGGAGAAGGAGGGAAGGCTCTGGGCTGGCTGCAGGCAACATGAGTGGATTGTTGCTGCTGCCCTCCAGAGTGTGAAGGTAGATTGGGAGGGAGGGGGGTTGAGAGAAATGCTGGACCAGGATTTTTGGCACCTTTATCACCAGGCAACCAGTGCTCACCTTGTCTGTAGGTTGAGCTGGGTCTGGAAGTAACTTTAAAAATTGTGTTACTCAGATTTTATCTAGTTTATTTAAAGATCAGAAACCATTCAGTTTGACATATGCAATAATGGGGTGGAGTGGGGAGGACTCGTTCACATCACTGTAGTGTCAGAGTAGAAGACAAATAATGATACTGGTTGTTACTTAATGTGTCTAGGCTGATTTTGAATGTCAGCAGAGCATGATGCGAGATGTTCATTTCCATTAGCCCTTATGAATCCTTCAATTTATTGCATAAGAATTTTTTTAAATACTTGAATGTACGTGAATAAAATAATTCTCATGAAAATGTATCTGCAGAAAAGTTACAATATAAAGAATTTCTAATATACCTGCACTCATCTTTAAATATTTTCACTCATCTGTTTTTTGTTTGAGGACGACCTGTATTCTGTAAAGTAAATGCAGTATAAAGTGAGCTTATTTTTTCTTGGGGTGGGGAGGGGGAGAGTGTTCTGCTAGAGAGATGTGTTCTCTAGTTCCACAGTGAAAAATATCCATAAAATAAAGTAACCAAAAATTATTTTTGCCTTGTGTTCTGGTGTTCGTTACTTTTTCTTCTGCAAGTTTGGTTGGGTTATGATTCCCCTAATATATTAAGGTCAGATTTGAGTTGTTGATACATCAGAGCTTTATTGGGTTTTGTATTGTTTGCATCTAATAAATCAAAATATACAATAGTAGTGTAAGCTAATTGTATGTAGTATTTTTAAGCTTTTTAACAGATGTTTTGCATATCTTTCTAATATATTGGTTCACAAAATAGAAAGGGAGCCACTAAAATTGCCAGTAGCCTAAAGAAACAACTAAGCTGGAAAGTGCAGTACCACAATAATGTGTTTTTTTTTTTTAGTAAAAAGTCTCACTGCATAATATGATAACTGCAGGAAATAATTTCTTTAGAAAATATCTAGCCCTTTGTATGAACTGGCACCTTCTTCATCGGTTGCCAGATACAGGTTCCTCTCAGGCAGTTTCTCCAAATGGGTTCTATAAAGGGTATGGCAACATTTATATCTGAGAGTGGAAGAGTAGCCTTGTACAGTGGTTCCCAAACCTGGTCCTGGAGGCACCCTGGCCAGTCAGGTTTTTCAACATATCCACAATGAACATTCATGAAGAGAAATTAGCATGCAGTGGAGGCAGTGCATGCAAATCTCTCTCATGAATATTCATTGTGGATATCCTGAAAACCTGACTGGCTGGGGTGCCTCTAGGACCAGGCTTGGGAACCACTGGCCTAGTAGTTAAGAGCCGGGAAACCAGGGTTCAAATCAGGTAAAAATGAAGATTGATGCCCTCTGGGAATATGGAAACCTGAATGTAGCTCTCCTGTCTCATGTATAGTTTGGAATACCTGCTGGCCTGAGGAGGCTCCTTTTTCTCCTGCTTGGAGCTGGTCTGCTATTAGTACTACTACTGTTACTTATCATTTCTATAGCGCTACTAGTCATACGCAGCACTGTACACTTGAACATGAAGAGACAGTCCCTGCTCGACAGATTATAGCAGCAGCCTTTTAAACTAGGCCATTGCAGGAACATAAAGGGCTTCCCACTTAACTGTTTTAGCCGTGGGACTTTTATCCATATGTGCTGGTTAACTTTTAATCTGTTGGGAATTCATTTTGGAGGTTGTACAATCCTTTCTTCCTTGTCCTTCCTTTTCATGCAAAACCACATCCTTTGTTGAGCTTGGATATATTCTGCAAAGAGAAGTAAGACATTACATCATATGCTTAACTGTGCAGTCAGTATGCAGAGTAGTAACCAAATCTATTCCACATACTGGTTAGGCCCAGGGGCGTTGCCAGACTTCGGTGGGAGGGGGGTCCAGAGCCCGAGGTGAGGGGGCACATTTTAGTCCCCCCCCCCCCCCCCGGCCACGAACCCGCCGCCACCGCCTACCTTTGCTTTTGCTGACGGGGGACGTCAGCATGCAACAGAACGAAGACTTTTTTGCACTGACTGCAGTACGAAGAGGACGTCGGCTGGCGGGGATTGGGGTCCCCCGCCAGCAAAAGTGAAGGTAGGGGGCGGGGGAGGGTTTGCGGTGGGGGGGGGTCGAGAGGGTTGTCTGAAGGGGGCCCAGGCCCCCTCAGGCCCCATGTAGCTACGCCACTGGTCAGGCCTATAGGTTGGTGTTATTTACAGTGTTACCATGTAACTTGCTGGAAACTTTTCTCTCCCCCTACCTTACAGCAGACAAAATGTTCTTGGAAAGTTAAATATATACAAGGCTGAACTGTCAATGTCACAAGCCTATCACTCATAAACTAACAAGTTCCAGAATGTTTCTTGTGTTTGACTGTATTAACTTGTTGATAATAAATATGAAGTGAGAATTTTTCCCTGCCGGTCTTTGAAGTCTTTTAGAGTATCTTTTCTATGTCCCTTTGACATTGACTTTTGGTAAAACAGAATGCTATGTAGAGGAGCCTGTTTGTAGGAAAGAAAATTGAGCTACCTCTTTGAACTTAGTGGGCCTGGTAGTTTAGGGTAAAAGGTCATATATTTGATATACCACCTTGTTGTGGTACAATGAAAGCAGTTTACATTTATTATATGCAGGTATTTTCTCTGTCCTTAAGGGACTCAGAATAAGTTTTAGGTAGCTGGGGCAAGGGAAGGTTGTGATGCCCAGAGTCGAACCTAGTTCTCCAGGCTTGCAACTCACTGCACTAACCATTAGGTTATTCCTCCATGTAAAGAGCTTTAAGGGCTTGTGGAGGATCCAGGAGATTTCAGTTTTCCATGATTCCTCCCTCAGCTTGGCCAAGATTTGGGGAACCACTCTGCATTGATTCCTAAAGAATAGGTTAGATTAGTGATGACAACTAGATACCAAAGGTGGAAGGGGGACTTTGAAAACATGGGCATTATCCTTACCCACCTTCCGTTTAACCTGAAGCATGATGATGGGGACAGAAGAGCAGCAGGCAGGGTTGCCCAGGTTCCCATCTGCTTTTGCACAGACCTGACAATTTTTCTTGCTTGCTGTCTTTGTGCCTGCTATTTGTTGGCACTCTATTCCAAAGTTTGAGACTTTAGTGGGATGGTAGTTGAGCTTTGTACCAACGGTAAGAACCTAATTTGAGGGCTGGAGGGTGAATAGGCTGGGACGTTAAGGGACAGGTGGTGGTGGGTGTTAATTTGCCCTTTCTTCCCTCCTGGATAGCTGATGCTTTTCTTTTTTTCTATTCAGTTTGTAAAGTATCTTGAGCGGCATCCTCGGCCCAGCCTTATCTTCCTACCTGTCACGCTTCTGCTAGTACTGTGACTAGCTGAATGATAGGCCTGAGATGTAACCACTACTCTTCTGCTGCCTGTGCAATTACTCTTCCTGCATTTCTGGACCTCATCTGGCCTTCATTGTTATCCTGCTACTGGCTTTCTAAGTTGGGTGCAGTACATAAGTGTTGCCATACTGGGACAAACCACAGGACCATCAAGCCAAGCATCCTGTTTTAAACAGTGGCCAATCCAGGTCACTAATACCTGGCAAGATCCCCAAAAAGTACAAAACATTGTATACTGCTTATCCCAGAAATAGTGGATTTTTGCCAAAGTCCATTTAATAATGGTCTATGGACTTTTCCTTTAGGAAGCCATTCAAACCTTTTTTTAAACTCTGCTAAGCTAACTGCCTCTACCACATTCTCTGGTAACGAATTCCAGAGTTTAATTACATGTTGAGTGAAGAAGCATTTTCTCCAATTCGTTTTAAATTTCCTACATTGTAACTTCATCGCATGCCCCCTAGGCCTAGTATTTTTGGAAAGCGTAAAGAGACGCTGCACTTCTACCCTTTCAACTCCACTCATTATTTTATAGACCTCTATCATACCTCCCCTCAGCTGTCTTTTCTCCAAGCTGAAGAGCCCTAGCTGCTTTAGCCTTTCCTCATAGGGAAGTTGTCCCATCCACTTTATCATTTTCGTTGCCTTTCTCTGCACCTTTTCTAATTCCACTATATCTTTTTTTTCAGATGCGGCAACCAGAATTGAAAACAATATTTGAAGTGCGGTCGCACTATGGAGCGATGCAAAGGCATTATAATGGCCTCATTTTTGTTTTCCATTCCTTTCCTAATAATACCTAACATTCTATTTGCTTTCTTAGCCGAAGCAGCACACAGCAGAAAGTTTCAACGTATCATCAACGACGACACCTAGATCCCTTTCTTGGTCTATGACTACAAATGTGGAACCTTGCATGATGTAGCTATAATTCGGGTTCCTCTTTCCCACATGCATCACTTTACACTTGCTCACATTAAACGTCATCTGCCATTTAGACACCCAGTCTCCCAGTCTCGTAAGGTCCTCTTGTAATTTTTCACAATCCTGTGATTTAATGACTTTGAATAACTTTGTGTCATCAGCAAATTTAACTGCTTCACTAGTTACTCCCATCTCTAGGTCATTTATAAATGTTAAAAAGCAGCGGTCCCAGCATAGACCCCTGGGGAACCCCACTAACTACCCTTCTCCATTGAGAATACTGACCCTTTAACCCTACTCTCTGTTTTCTATCATTTAACCAGTTTTTAATCCACAATAGAACACTACCTCCTATCCCATGAGTCTTTCATGAGATACTTTGTCAAACACCTTCTGAAAATCCAGATACACAGTATCAACCAGCTCACCTTTATCCACATGTTTGTTCACCCCCTCAAAGAACTGTAGTAGATTGGTGAGACAAGATTTCCCTTCACTAAATCCATGTTGTCCTTGTCCCATTAAGCCATGCTCTTGAATATGCTCTGTAATTTTGTTCTTTATAATAGTCTGTACCATTTTGCCCGGCACCGACATCAGACTCACTGGTCTATAACTTCCCATATCTCCTCTGGAACCTTTTTTAAAAATCGGCGTTATATTGGCCACTCTCCAGTCTTCCGGTACCACGCTCAATTTTAAGGACAAATTACATATTACTAATAGCTCTGCAAGTTCATTTTTTAGTTCTATCAATACTCTGGGATGAATACCATCTGGTCCAGGAAATTTGCTACTCTTTAATTTGTAGAACTGCCCCATTACATCCTCCAGGTTTATAGAGAATTCATTCAGTTTGAATCGTCAGCTTCGAATACCATTTCTGGCACTGGTAACTCACCCAAATCTTCCTCGGTGAAGACCGAAGCAAAGAATTCATTTAATCTCTCCACTACGGCTTTGTCTTCCCTGATCGCCCCTTTTATTCCTCGGTCATCTAGGTTCCTCCTGCCATTTTCTGAAGGATTTTCTTTTAGCTCTAATAGCTTCCTTCACGTCACTTTTTTAACCATGCCGGCTGTCGTTTGGTCTTCCGTCCTCCTTTTTTAATACACGGAATATATTTGGCCTGTGCTTCCAGGATGGTGTTTTTGAACAGCATCCACGCCTGATATAAATTTTTGACCCTCAAAGCTGCTCCACTAATTTTTTTTTCACCATTCTAATTTTATCATAGTCTCCTTTTAAAAAGTTAAACGTTAATGTATTGGATTTCCTATGTATACTTCAAACTTAATATCAAATCCAATCATATTTTGATCACTGTTATCAAGCAGCCCCAGCACCATTACCTCCCGCACCAGATCATGTGCTCCAATAAGGACTAGGTCAAGAATTTTTCCTTCTCTTGTCGGCTCCTGTACCAGCAGCTCCATAAAGCAGTCCTTGATTTCGTCAAGGAATTTTACCTCCCTAACATTCCCTGATGTCACATTTACTCAGTCAGTATCAGTGTAATTGAAATCACCCATTATTATTGTGTTGCCCAGTTTGTTTGCGTCCCTAATTTCCTCTAACATTTCTGCATCCGTCTGTTCATCTTGGCCAGGCGGACGGTAGTACACTCATCACTATCCTTTTCCCCTTTACACATGGAATTTCAATCCATCTCTCGTTTAATATACAATGCTACCCCTCCACCAATTCAATCCACCCTCTCACTACGATATAATTTGTACCCTGGTATGATAGTGTCCCACTGGTTATCCTCCTTCCACCAGGTCTCAGGGATGCCTATTATATCTAATTTTTCATTTAGTGTCTTATTTCTTAGGCCTCTGGCATTCGCATATAGACATTTCAAACTTTGTTCCTATTTACATCATGTTCAGTACTTGACTATTAATTTGCAATCTTTTGTCTGATTTTTATTTTATTTAAGGACACCTGATCTACGGTCTCTTTTGAAACCTCACTATCGGGATACCCTCTCTTCCCTGTTTTGGTGATATCTTTGAAAGATACCTTATCCTGAACCATTTGCTTTTGAGCGTTGCTACTCTGATGTCAGAGTTTGGGTAAACCAGGTTCAGTCATCATGATTATTTCCTAGTCAACCTATTAGCCCTATAGCTTCATTCTCCTGTGTTACTGAAGACTTGTTGCTTAGTCCTTCATATCCCCCCCCCCCCCCCCCCAAAAAAAAAAAAAAAAAACTCTTTGTATTTAACCAAATGTCCCATGGAATTAACCAATTTGGCACTAGTAGTAGTTTTCAGTTGTTGGTAAGTAGAAGAGATTGCTCAGGACTCAGATTTTTATTTTATTTTTTTACAGTTATAGCCTTGATCTGGCAGAACATGGTAGCTTCAAGTAGCTAATTTGGGGACATGGACTAGTTGAGGAAGGATGTGGAATGTAATTTTGGGAATTTTCAGTAATCGACCAATTTTAGGAGAGTTGTATTGTAAGATATAAGTGGCAGAGCACAGAGCCTGTCTGCGGGTATTGGGAGATGGGAACTAAATTCAGTATTTACACCTATGTTTTTTTTGTTTGTTTTTTTTTTTGGGGGGGGGGGTTCTTTCTTTAACACCTACCTGTTTTTTAAACTCCATTTGCCTCTAGTCATACAGGCTGTGTGTCTCTCTCCACCCTAGTCTTCCTATACACAACCCACCTGTCCAGCAAGGAAGTAGAGTCTCTCACTACTGAGCAATCCTGTGCATGCTTCCATTGGTAAGAATCACCCAAGGAGATTAGATTGAGAACAGGAAATGGTATGAAGCTAACTAGTTTGAAGCCAGTAGGTAGAGTCACTAGTCCACTCAATACAATAACAGATGCTATTGAAAGCAATAGTAAAAATTAGAAATAATGGACTGCCTGTGCATGATCCATCTGTAAAAAGTCAAAAGCTGTTCTAGTTGGATAAGCAGTACCTTAAAAAGTGGAAGACAAAAGATTTTTTTAACTTTTTAATTTATTTGAAAGGTTCCCATGTGTAGATATATAAAATCAAAACTGAATATCACTAAAATAGCTTAAAAAATTATTGTAGCTGATAGAAACAGCACAGATGGGCTGGAGTGTAAATTTTAAGGGGCTTTAATGTTAACTTCAGAACTTAGTACAAGAACAGTACTGGGCAGACTTCTACGGTCTGTGCCCTGAGAAAGGCAAGGAAAATCAAACTTGGGTATACATATGAGGTATCACATGCCATGTAAAATGAGTTTATCTTGTTGGGCAGACTGGATGGACCGTACAGGTCTTTATCGGCCATCATTTACTATGTTACTATGCATCTTGTTCTCATTTTCCTACACTGTTCTATACAATACAGTACTTGGTGGCCACATTTCAGTAAGGATATCCTGTTTACTGATGTGATCTGCCTTAGGAAGCCTGGAGTTGATTGGAAGTAAAATTAACTCTCCTTACATTGGGGCACATGGATTTACGTGTTCACCTCATCTCTTCTTTACAAATGGATTATTCTGTGTTTTGACCATGTTTCAGGGGCAAGTGGTTTTCATAAGTCAAAATAATAAAAACAAATATTTTCTTTCATGCTCTCCTTTGTTTAAACATAACTAAATGGACTATAAGCCCCAAATGCAGGCTACTGGTTTTCCTTTATTTTGTCCTTGTGATGACTTACTGTGCCAAAACTGGAACTACAATCAGACAGAACAATAGAATTTAGTAATATCCAAAATAGAGAATGATGGGTATGGGACGCTGTGGTAACCCGCAGTAATCTGCGGTAAAAGAAAAAAATTTTGGTCTATATGCTGCGGGTGCAAAACTTTTTACTACTCTGTGGGAATGGTAAAAGCTTTGCTCCCGCGGTAAAAAAAAAAATGTGGTTACTGCTTCTGCGGGTCTGGTATCTCTATGCTCGCCCCCCTCCTGCAGTAGGTCTACCTTATGCAGTGTTGCTTCTGGACCTTCTCTCTGCTGGGTCATGCCTTTTGATGCAACTTCCTGTTTAGTGAAAACAGGACGTTGCATCAAAAGGCAGAGGGTTCCAGCCGAGAGAAGGCTCCGGAGCAGGTCTGTGGAGATGGCTGTCTGCTCAGGCAGTGCTGCTACATAAGGTAGAGTTGCTAATACAAACAAATCTCCTGCCTCCCCTATTAAACAGGGAGCCAAGGAAGGACATTTGTTGAACAAATACTATGCTCTGGGACCAGACAAAATATCACACACACAAGTGACCAATAAAAAGCTAAGGTACTAGATTACTAACTGAAATTCTGCAGTGATTCACAGTTGCTGTTTTACCCAGTTGCATAGTATTAGTTATATTCTGGGGAGACAAAGCTGAGAGGATGTCTTAACAAGCTTTATTTATTTATTTGTTACATTTGTATCCCACATTTTCCCACCTATTTGCAGGCTCAATGTGGCTTACATAGTACCATAAAGGTGGTCTGCAATCTACTTTCTAGAGTCTCTTCTTAGAGTTGGTACAAGAATATCAGAACATACTGGGTCAGACCAATGGAGATAGTGCATGCAAATTTATCTTATACATATTCATTGTGGCAATCCTGAAAACCTGACTGGCTAGGTGTGTCTCCAAGAGACAATTGAGAAGCACTGCAGTTCTCAAACAGTTGAGCCATGTGGTTCTCTTATGCACAAGCTGCTCTCAGGATGATTGCAAGAAACCAAAGTATGTAGGCACAACTCAAAGTAACTTGAAAGCTGTGCAGAAGTAACTATCTAAGGTGGAGGCAGAAGCATCTGTGATGGGAAAACAGGGAGCAATAGCAACTAGGGTGAAGAGGGGTAAGGGGGGAGATGGGGAGGGGGAGAAGTGAGAAAATGGGAGGCTTTGGAAGGTATTGAGGGGTTTTTTCCCTACTGAGTCCTGAGGGCTAGACAAGACAGATAGATTGACTGATGGCCCTTAATAACCACTACAACAAGAGGTTCTGTTGACATTGTGCCATTTTGATTTAACATGCTTTATTTTTTATATTTCAATCTGCTCATTGACCATCAGTATGGGCTACAGTTCCCACAGATTGCATAGAAACAACTTGAGCTGCACTCTTAACACAGAGCAAAACATAACAACAGATGTATAGCTGTGATCTGCCGCACCCACTACCAGCTATCCCTCCTCATATTCCTTTCTGTTCCCCTCCCTCCCCTTCCCTTTTAGCCCCCTTTTTATTAAATTGTACAACATATCTATTTCTAAATTTCAGTTTTAAATCATCTTTATTACACAAAACCAAAAGTTATAATGGTGTTCATTTTCAAAGCACATAGACTTATAAAGTTCATAGGCACCTATGGAACTTTCTAATTGCTTTGTAAATGAGCTCAATGGACACCTATAGAACTATGTATGTTTATGTGCTTTGACAATGAGCCTCATAATGTCATACCAGTAGATCTATCAACAGTAACCAAAACCTCAACCATATTTTTTTTTTTAGCATTTACTTTACTCTAACCTCCCATCACAGCATCGTGAGAGACTTAAAACTGATTCACTGTAACCTTATCTAAACAGAAATGACAACACACGATCAGAGGCCCAGTGGGCAGGATGGTCCCATCAACGGGATTTCACTGGGTGACGAGGGTAGCACTATATTGTGAAGAGCTATCTTAAGGGCACATAAATAGTCATCGAGTGCGTGGAAAGATCATGGATTTGACAGTGAAGATATATATTTGCATACACAAATGGATAAAAGTAAAAATATATATATGAAGCACTACAGTGTGTGAATTCATGTCTGCAATAAGTGTGTGAAAAGAAGTTTGGGAAGTGCCTTTTGACAGGCGATTTACAGCTTATCAGTCTGAGACTTGCGAAGAATTAGTAACGGGGATCCCTGGTCTCACAGAACATTGTCATTCGGGTCCACACAGATGCCAAAGTCGCTGGATCTGTCAACCTCGTACGTCAGACCACTCTCACAGGTACACTTCAAATACAGCCTGACCCCGATGAGGTGAACATTCCTGGGATTCAGCAGCCTTTGGAGCACAACGAGGGAGACTTAAACCATCGCGCCTGTGACAGCATTTGCTCTTACAGTGAAAACTGTTGAAGCAAAGCTCCCCGGTTTCCAGGTTCGTCGTCACCGTCAGTCCTTTAGCCCGAGGGGCTGCAAAGGTGACAGCAAGGATAAACAGCAGCAGGAGGATTGCGCTTCTCATGGCGGGCGGCGATTTGTTGCACTCACTCTCCTGTCGCTCCGAGTCTGCCCTGCGTTTTTCCCAGTTGATGCTATGAATTTATATAACGAATCTTCTGTGGCTGATCTGATGACCTGACCTTGTCCAATTGCATAGGTACATATGTGCCAGTCCAGGTGCTTATCACACAAAAACACAGCTTAGAAATTCCATTCATAAGTTAAGTCTTAGTTTTCAGGGGAATGCAGCAGATGTGCTAGCATGGGAGAGTAACCTCTAGCACACTGGAAAATGATCCTACCCAGCGGTGTAGCAAGGGCGTGGCGGTAGGGGTGGTCCGCCCCGGGTGCACAGAGAGCAGATGCGTGCCTGTCGGCTCTGGTTCCGGCTCGTTCCCAAGCTTAACTTGGCTACAGTAAAGTTGTAGGTTGTTTACTTCTGTTTTATTTTATTTTGGGGGGGGGCATTTTTAAGGCGCTAAAGAGCTGTGCAATTGTTATTGGGCAATGTAGAAGGCTTTCTGACCTTCTGTCCCTGCAGTCACTTTACACTTGGCTGCCTCCCTCCCTCCCTCGTGTTTTTAGGCTCTGTTCAGAAAATATGGGCAGTTCTTTAGCTTTCGGGGGGGGGGGGGGGGGAAATTACCCCAAACTTTGTTTTATGCGGGATGTTTCCTGATTAATGCAGTATCTAAAGTAATAACGAACAGCGATTACACTGCTTCAAGGAAATATTCTTGTGGCAAGGGTATGTTGGCTAATAAAAGGGATGAGCTCTCATGTTAAATCTAGGAGCTGAATAATGGGAGCAGAGACATTGCCATAGGAACACTTGGAACTTAAATAAGTACATAAGTATTGCCATTCTGGGAAAGACCAAAGGTCCATCAAGCCCAGCATCGTGTTTCCAACAGTTGCCAATCCAGGTCACAAATACCTGGCACAATCCCAAAAAAAAACAAAATATTCTATACTGCTTATCCCAGAAACAGTGGATTTTTCCCAAGTCCATTTAATAATGGTCTATGGACTTTTTCTTTAGGAAGCTGTCCAAACCATTTTTAAACTCCGCTATGCTAACCGCCTTTTCCACATTCTCTGGCAACGAATTTGAGTTTAATTATACGTTGAGTGAAGAAAATTTTTCTCTACCCGTTCAACTCCACTCATTGTTTTATAGACCTCTATCATATCTCCCCTTAGCCGCCTTTTCTCAAAACTGAAGAGACCTAGCCGCTTTAGCCTTTCCTCATAGGGAAGTTGTCCCATCCCCTTTATCATTTTCGTCGCCTTTCTCTGCACCTTTTCTAATTCCACTATATCTTTTTTGAGATGCGGTGACCAGAATTGAACACAAATAGAAAATACTTCAGGACTTTCTCTCTCTCTCTCTTGTGCATTGCTGAATGCCTTCTTTTTTTTCCTACCTTCTCTTTTTTTTTCTCTTCTTCCTCTTCTTCTTTTCTATTCCCCGGTGTAGTATTCTTTTTGTGGATCTAATTATTTAAATGGGCGATCCATAGCAGCTTTATGCTAATGTCCTGAACCAAGAGAAGAGGATATGGAGAAGGGGGTAAGGTGGAGGGACCCTAAAGGCCACTATCAGGCCTTGCCTTCTTTAGCTCTCTCTGGCCAGGGAACGGTTATCCTAGTTGCACTCCCCTATCACCATCTCTGGCATGTGTGATCTTTATATTTTGAACGGTATAGGAGGAAGTGCATATGTTTTATTTCTGTGGTGTGGTTTCTTGTGGTTTTAGGTTAATATATGTTTATAATTTTTGGTCAGCTATGATGTATGTGGCACTTGTGTTCTGTGATAGTGTGACTGAGGCAGTCCGTTAGCATGGATATTCCATGTAGCATTCTATAGTAATTTAGCTTGTTCAGTCTTTCAGAGAGTGGAGGGGATATTTGGGTGATGAGGATTTTCTTGATCCTTGCTCTTTATTGTTTGTGTTTTATGTTAAATAATTTTTATTGAAACAGGACAGCAGCAATTCACACAGTCACAATCCATGAACCTGCTGGCTACACACAAAAACCAATAATCTCACCCTTTCCCTCCCCACGCCCAGCTGCTGCATGTAAAAGAGAACAGTTCTATCAGTCCATGAAGTAGACAACTTCCAGTGCTTTTTTTTGTGCCGGTACCTTTTTCCTGAGGTCTGGCTCACTTGCCAGCTCCCTTCCATTCCTGCTGCCGTGCTCCAAAATCTTTTACCCGAAGTTGCGATTCTCCTCTCTCCCCTGCCCTCCCCTCCATGTCCAGCAATTCTCTCTCCCCTCCCCTGCCCTCCCCTCCATGTCCAGCATGTCACCGCCCTCCCCTATCCAAGTCACGGCGAACAGGAAGTGAAGGCAGCGCAGCAGTGCTCACTGAGGCAGGCACGCAGCTGCAGGTTCGTCTCCTCTCACGTCACTTCCCTCTCAGTGCATCCCGCCCTCGAAGGCAGGAAACGCTGAGAGTGAAGCAACATGAGAGGAGACAAACCTGCAGCTGCATGCCTGCCTCAGTGAGCACTGCTGTGCTGCCTTCACTTCTGGTTCACCGCGACTTGGAGAGGGGAGGGCAGGGGAGGGAGGTGACATGCTGGACATGGAGGGCAGGGGAGGTGAGGGCAAGGAAGAGAGAATTGCTGGATATGAATGGGAGGGAGGGCAGGAGAGAGAGGAGAATCGCTGGACATGGATGAGAGGGGAGGGCAGGGGGGAGAGGAGACATGCTGGACATGGGTGGAATTGGAGAGCAGGAGAGAGGAGAATCACTGGACATGGATGGGAGGGGAGGGCAGGGGAGAGGAGAATCGCTGGACATGGATGGCAGGGGAGGACAGGGCAGAGGAGAATCGCTGCACATGGATGAGAGGGGAGGGCAGGGGAGAGAGGAGACATGCTGGACATGGATGTGAGGGTAGGTCAGCGAAGAGAGATTCGCTGGACATGGATGGAAAGGGAGGGCAGGGGAGAGAGGAGAATCGTTGGACATGGATGAGAGGGGAGGTAAGGGGAGAGAGGAAAATTGCTGGACATTGAAGGGGAGGGCAGGGGCGAGAAGAGACATGCTGGACATGGATGGAGGAGAGGGAAGACAGGATGGAGATGCACATGGATGGGAGGGCAGGGAAGAGAGGAGAAATGCTGGAAATGAATGGAGAGGAGAGCAGGAGATAGAGGATACTTGCTGGACATGGATGGATGGAGGAGTTGGCGGGGAGAGAGGAGAAATGCTGGTCTTGGATGGAGGAGAGGGGGAGAGATAATTATTGCTTTATATGGATAAAGGGGAGGGAAGAGAGAGGAGAAATGCCGGACATGGATGGAGGGAAGGAGAGAGGAGAAGTGCTGGACATGGATAGAGGGCAGGAAAGAGAAAAGAAGAAGATGCACAAGGATGGAGATGAGGGAAAGGGAAGAGAGGAGAAAAACTGCACATCGATGGAGATGAGGGAAAAGGAAGAGAGGAGAAAAACTGCACATGAATGGAGAAAATAGGCAAAAGCTGGATCCACGTTATACCTCCTCCAGTCAATTCCACGGAGGAGGACACAGCTTTTACTTATGGATGTAGGGCAAGAAATGAAAAAGAAAGGAGGAAAGTAAAGAAATAAATAGAAAGGAAGCCCTGGAAAGGGAATTAAGAGAACAGATAGAGAGCAGCAGAATCAGAGACTCGGACCAATATAGATAGAAAAACAAAGTCACCAGACAACAAAGGTATAAAAAAAATCATTTTATTTTCATTTTAGTGTTTGGAATATGTCCAATTTGAGAATTTACATCTGCTGTCTTATTTTGCACTGGGTATACTGGAGCTGTAACAGCTTACAGAAATTATTTATAATGAAAAAAAAATCACGTTATTTTTTTCTCCTATACTAGTATAATATTTTCAAGGATGTCTGTTTATATGCACCATGTCTGGTATAAGGGGTGTGGCTAATGTGGGTGTGGCTATAAAGGGGTGGAGCTATGTGTGGTGTCCCTCCAACTATCGCCCCATCTCCCTTTTTCCTTTTCTCTCCAAATTACTTGAACGTGCTATTCACCGCGGCTGTCTTGACTTCCTTTCTTCTCAACCTATTCTTGACCCACTCCAATCTGGTTTCCACCCTCTTCACTCTACTGAAACTGCACTTACCAAAGTCTCTAATGACCTACTGCTGGCTAAATCCAGAGGTCTCTATTCTATCCTTATCCTTCTTGACCTATCTGCTGCTTTCGACACTGTTGACCACACCATACTCCTTGATACGCTATCCTCGATTGGATTCCAGGACCCTGTTCTTTCCTGGTTCTCCTCTTACCTCTCACTTCGCACTTTCAGTGTTCATTCTGGTGGTTCCTCTTCAACTTCCATCCTGCTTTCAGTTGGTGTCCCCCAGGGTTCCTCCTGGGACCCCTCCTTTTCTCCATCTATACCTCTTCCCTTTGTACCCTGATTTCATCTCATGGCTTTCAATATAATCTTTATGCAGATGACTCTCAGATCTACATCTCCACCCCTGAAATCTCAACCATAATCCAGGACAAAATTTCATCCTGCTTGTCTGACATTGCTGCTTGGATGTCCCAATGCCATCTGAAGCTAAACATGACTAAAACTGAACTCTTCATTTCCCCCCCTAAATCCACCTCCCCTCTTCCTCCATTCTCTATCTCTTTTAATGGCTCTCACATCCTCCCTGTCTCCTCGGCTCGTAACCTTGGGGTCATCTTTGATTCCTCTCTCTCCTTCTCTGCCCATATTCAACAGATCACCAAAACCTGTCGTTTCTTTATCTACAACATTAGCAAAATCCGCCCCTTCCTTTCTGAATACGTTACCAGAACCCTTGTCACCTCTCGTTTGGATTATTGCAATTTACTTCTCACTGGTCTTCCTCTCAGCCATCTCTCTCCTCTCCAGTCTGTCCAAAATTCTGCAGCTCGACTTATTTTCCGCCAAAATTGTTATACCCACACTAGCCCACTCCTCAAGTCACTTCACTGGCTCCCTGTCCACTTTCGCATATAATTTAAACTCCTCTTACTGACCTTTAAATGCATCCATTCTACAGCTCCCCATTACCTCTCCACTCTCATCTTCCCTAAATTCCTCCCCGTGAACTCCGCTCACTGGACAAATCTCTCTTGTCATCCCCCTTCTCCTCCACTGCTAACTCCAGGCTTCGTTCCTTTTCTCTCGTGGCACCTTATGCCTGGAATAGACTTCCTGAGCCTGTACGTCTAGCTCCATTTCTACCTGTTTTCAAATCTATGCTAAAGACCCACCTTTTCACCACTGCTTTTTTTAAACTCTTTATTTATAGCTTTTAACAAACATAATTCATTTTTATGAGTGTCAATACACAAAAAGAAAAAGTAATTCACATGTAACCTTACATCTAATGTCAAAATTTTTCTTCTTACTATCATTCACAATATTACACTAAATAGTGATCCAAGATAAGGAAATAAAATTATCCTGCTTATTTTAAGCGGTTACATCACAAAATAGCTAAGTAAGCGTCATTCCAAGTGGTTAACTCTAGCCTGCTATACAGCGGTACATATGGGATAAGACTTGTACACGAACCTCTTCTTTGCTAATTAGAAATTCTTCTAACTGCGTTGGGTCAAAGAATTGATATTGTTTTGACTGACATTTTACTCTACAAACACAGGGAAACCGCAGAAGGAAGTCCGCTCCCACTGCTACTGTTCTAGCCTGCAGCAGTAGGAACCTCTTACGCCTCCTCTGCGTTTCCCTGGAAAGATCTGGGAAGACCCTTATCTTTGAACCCATAAACTCAGAATCTAAATGCCTTAGAGATAGTTTGAGAACTGCATCTCTATCCATTTCTAATGCAAACGTTGCAAGCAGTGTAGTTCTCTGTGTAATTACTTCAAGAGATGTTTCCAGCAATGCAGTTAAATTCATTGCCCCCTGTAAAGGTAAATTTTCAGATGATTTAACATCTAATTGAAGGTAAAATGCTCTAGTTATGGGCGGCAAAGATGTCTCCTGCATTCCTAGTATCTCTACTAAATATTTTTTAAGCATTTGGACTGGTGAAATTAAAGGTGATCTAGGAAAATAAAAAAACAGAAGAGACAGTCTTTTGGCTTGATTTTCCAGATATTCCAAACGCCTAAAGGAAAAATTCTCTCCTTAATTGAAGCCTGTTCGAAAAGTTCAAATTTTTCAATTTTTTCAGTCAGTTTTTTTTGCTTTGGAGGTTTGAGAAAGATTAATTTGTAGTTGGTTCAATGCAGTCTCTCATAGTGCTTTAATTGTCTCTGTATTTTGAGAAATTAAAGTTTGTAAAGCATTCCGAGTGGTAAAAGTCAAGTCCCAGAGTGACTCTAAGGTCACTATGGCAGGTTTTACTATCTCTCCCAATAAAACAGCCGGTTGGGGGGCTTTCACAGCCTGTTCCAAAATACTCACAGTTTTAGACAAAACTGGTTGAATTGATGTTATTTCTGAATCTCTGTGGTTGTCTGCTCCAGCTCTTCTCTCCCGCAGGCTCCCTCCCTGATCACTCTGTTTACCATTTCAGTCCGAGGTATCAGGGCTCAGCAGGAGGTTTTCCCTTCCAGGTTGAGGAGGCGCCACACATTCAACAGGTCTCAGGGAAGCCCCGTCTCCACTGTTGTTCAGCAATGAAACGCTGACTCGAGCAGAGGGAGTAGAAGCCGACATGGAAACAGGCACTGCAGCAAAGCTGTCCAACGTCGTCTGTTTGAGTTGAGGAGTTCCGCTCGGGGCAAGGGGAGCCTCCCGAACTTTTCCTCGTCTTTTTCCCATCACATGGAGGGGGTAAGGTGCTCGTTCCAGCGATAGTTGGTCTGCCTTAGGAGCGTGTCTGTTGACGCTTCCTATACCGTCGCCATCTTGGAAATGAGTTTCAATGTTCACCACTGCTTTTAGCTCCTAGCTACTACTCAATTGTCTCCCCTTACTCCTTCTCACCCAGTACTTCCCTCGCCCTTAATTGTCTTGTCTGTCTGTATTTTTAGATTGTAAGCTCTGTTGAGCAGGGACTGTCTCTCTCTATGTCATGTGTTCAGCGCTGCGTGCGCCTGGTAGCGCTATACAAATGTTAATAATAATAATAATGTGGTGACCCCGCCCATTATGAGTACGGCACCTTTTTTTCTACAAAAAAAAGCACTGACGACTTCTAACTGAGGGTTGCAAAGTAGACCAAAAGCGCTCCCAGCAATGACAAAATCTGCTGCTTGAGGAGGAGGATGTCCCAGAAAAACTGTCTCTCCATAGCCAACAAAGTTATCATTTGAGACCTCCTTGTTTGTGATTTATAAAATGATAGTTGTACTGAATAATGTTTCCTTTTATACTTTACTAAAATTATATATAAAATCAGAACTGTTTGAGGCTCGCAGGGACAAACTTTGTCCCTGTGTCAGTCTCTATTCCAAAACTTATTAACATAATTATGTTTGCATTTGGATAACAACTGTGAAAATGCTGATGAAAAATGACTTGAAGAAGAAATAAGTATTATTTATCATAGAACTGCCAAATGCTGGCTCATTTTGACTGACTCTGGACTTCTGCATGAAGGTAGCTTTGCTCTCATTGTTGAATAGCTCTCTTTTAAAGAGTAATAATAATAATATTAAATGCATTGTTATAATATACCACTGCATTCCACAAAACAAAAAGGAGCACTCTTCCAAATGACAAGCTGATTACGATTTATAACAAATCACTCTACCTCTGAAAAGTTATCCTGTTATTATACTTCCTCTGTGGACATCCGTATGCTGCATACGATGGCGTGTTTAAAAACATATATGAGATTAAATACAAATGCTACAAACAAAAAGAATTAAAACGTAGATGCAGCCACAAATTGCAAAGGTCTCAAATACAAACTAACGCATGCATCAACCTTTTCCTACCTGAGCACACAACTTTGGAATGCACTGCCGCGCAAATTAAAAATGATCTATGAATTATCTGACTTCCGAATTCTACTGAAGACTCATCTCTTTAACAAGGCTTACAACAATGATCAACAAATATAAACTCCTATACGCACATCCAAAATTACCTTTACTATATCAAATTGCTGAAACTCTACCATGTTTTTCACTATCATGATATCCAAGACCCTGTAACTACTACTAAATGTATACTTTCTTATACAAGTCTTATATATTTCTTAGATACTACTTAATATGCTAGTTTGCTGAAACAATATCATGTTTTATCATTATCATACTACCCAAAATCCTGCAGTTATCACTACATGTATACTTTCTCATGTATTTCTGTTACTCATGATGTATTGTAAGCCACATTGAGCCTGCAAAGAGGTGGGAAAACGTGGGATACAAATACAATAAATAACTAAATAAATAAATAAACAAAGAAACAAACAAACATAACTAGGTTTGGTTTGAGTGTATGCAGAACGACGGCTGCGTGGGAATGGGAAACAGAAACTAACCTAAGTGGCTTCAACGTTTTGATGTCATGCCGCACCCTGTTCTCAATCAAACTTCTTTGGAATCTCCCATCTGTTTTGAGTCTTTAGTGGTGAATTAGAAGCCGTCAGACAGCTGCCAATGAGAAGGCGGCTTTTGTCTAGGGGCAGGACTGTGAGAGGCAGTCAGGGAGACTGTTGTTAGCTGAAGCAGCATGGAGGGAGTGGTGGATAGTGTCGCACGCTTCTATAAAGAGCTGCCCAAAGTGGTGAGAGGCTTGGTGTTTGCTATTTCATGGTTCTTTAGTAGATTTTAGATTGTTAACTTTTTTTGTATCGCACTTGGAAAGGACGTCTGTTAAACTGGAGGTTTTGCTTTCTACAGTGTTATGTTTTGTGGAACTAGTTTAGTATAAGGAGCTGCTTTTTGTGTCACCCCTCCCTCCCCCCCCCCCCCGGCCAAATTCGGACTCTGGCGGGGTATTTGACCCAGTGTATCCTTTTGTATAATGGACTCCTACGTGCAATGCTTCTCTGGCATTTTTCTGTACCCCCTGCAAGCAGATTAAAGTAACATGTCAGAGTCCATATAGTTCACTTTCCTTTAGTGTACAAATTATTATTGATTTATATGTTGAATAAAAACATGGTAAAAAAAAAAAGTACATGCATACAGAATGGTGAAAGAGAACAGAAGCTGGTTCTAAAATATATATTCTACAAGCACTCATGCTTCCATACATAGCTAGCAGCTGAGACTTATCCTTAAACTGGATTCTTTTGGAAATTACATTTTGAGATCTAAAAAAAAAACTAAAGAGCACTTCTCTGAAATATGTGTACAGTATGTAACTGTGTAAACATAGGTAATGAGCTGATTTGCATGTTGTAGCTGATTGCCTATTCTGCATGTATTTGGCATTAAATTTGCAAGTGTAAATTTAGTTAACATTGCATTATGCAGACAGAGTTTAGTGCATTGGCCTTGGATGTTACATGTATTTACTTGTAAAAATTAGATACAGTCAAACTCCTTTCAGCTCTAAGATTGCATAGAGAGCAAATGATAAAAAGTGAAAACTTTCGCAAAAACTAACAGCCTGATGATCAGAAGCCCTTTGCTGTTCCAAACCGCACTCTAAAATTAGCGCTGGAGCAGCATGAGGCAATAACAACCCCCCCCCAGATGGAGGCCCTACTGTTCTATTGGCCCCCCCCCCCCCAACCCCTGATAGAAGAGAGGACTGGAGGTCCAGTGATCTTGGATATTCTATTTATCATTACACAACGTACACCATAAAACTCCTGAGGCATGCACTTTTGGCGCCAAAACACAGCAGCTGTGTCGAGTCGTTTGAGTCCTTTGATGATTTTTAATAAAGAACATCTTTGAGTGAGCGTCTCCCTTGGTTTTCTTTGGATGAGCCAGTCTACCCTACTCTTTGGACATCTTTCTGTTTACACCATGCATGTCCAAAGGTTCTTATCTTTTCCAACCAGCCTATTCGCTGTAACTAGTTCTGTTTACGAATACTGTTATAACTGTGTATATGCTGTACTGTCACAGCTAGTGAGAAGGGGAGTACCTGAGCCAAAGAAGTGCCATTTCCATATCATCATGCTGATCAATCCATAGACTGGTGGGTTGTGTCCATCTACCAGCAGGTGGAGATAGAGAGCAATCCTTTTGCCTCCCTATATGTGGTCATGTGCTGCCGGAAACTCCTCAGTATGTTCTCTATCTCAGCAGGTGGTGGTCACACACAGCAGCAGCTCTGGCTAGGCCTCCAAGCCTAATTTTTAGGTTTTGTTGAGTGCCTGGGGTTGAGGGCTCTTCTTGAGCAAGTGCAAACCTGGTGGCGCCAGGTCCCTCCTTTTCTCCCCCCTCCCGCTGGCTCCGTTAAAAAAAAAAAAAAAATTTTGGAGGTCCTTAAGGGCGTTTATTTCGATGTTTATTTAAACGTTTATTGCAGCTACTCACTGGGACACCAGGTTGTTACAGCTCGGAGCGAGAAGCAGGTAATTTTTACCTTTTTATAGCGGGCAGGGGGTTTCCCGATTGATCTCCACGTGGCCTATGGCGTCGGAGGGCGAGGGCGCGAAGAATCGCTCCCCGGACCGCGTGTGCGCTTCTAGCGGGGATGCGGGGGTTTTAAAGTCTGATTCGCCCTTCTTGGGTGTCAGTTTAGAGGCCGGTCAGTGTCCCGGGTCTTCCTCCGGCGCGGCGGTTTTTCCCGCCATAAACGCCCATCCCCCGCTGCTCGCCTCCGCCATCTTGGCCGGCCACTCTGCTTGGACGGCTTCTTCTTGGGCCGCCCTTGAGCTGGGAGACGTTCATGCCATGGCTGCCCTTGATTTGGGCGACGGCAAAAAAGCGGCTAAAGTTAAGCGCCGTTCTTCCCGCGCGGCTCCTTCGCGGAGTGTCGCGCCGGACGCCATCTTGGATGCGCAGCATGCTTCTCCCCCGCTCTTGCGAGCGCCGGTTGAGGGTGCGTCTAGGGCTGTGGCCCAGGCTGCAGAATTGCACAGTTTGGGGGGTTTCTCCCCCGAGTTTATTTTGTTGCTGCATCAGGCCTTCCTTATGCAGAACGCTGCCCCTTCTCTCTTGTCCGATAAAGGGGTTGAGGCCCCCGGAAGTAAACTCACTCGGGTGGATGCCCAGGCCTTAGAGGACGCTGTTTCCTCTGATGTAAATGAGGGCAGCGTATCTGAGTTCTCCCAACGGCCCTTTGGGGATTCCTTGGAAGAGACGGATTCCCGCTGGGATGGAGCGGATGACCCCTCTGCAGCACGGATTTTTCGCTCAGAGGATTTGCCCAACCTGTTAATGCAGGCCATGAGCATTTTGAAGATTTCCTCTCCGGAGGACGTCTCTCCCTCAGCCCCTGTTGGCTCCGCCATTATGCTGGGGACCAAGCGCCCGCCTAGAACCTTCCACGTGCATGATGCCATGCACACCTTAATTTCGGCTCAATGGGATGTCCCGGAAGCGAGCCTCAAAGTGGCTAGGGCTATGTCCCGCCTCTATCCTTTGCCTGAAAGTGAGCGTGAGGCCTTTGTTTGGCCTACCGTGGATTCTTTAATCACTGCGGTGACTAAGAAAACGGCGTTGCCGGTGGAAGGTGGCACGGCACTAAAGGACGCCCAAGACAGAAGATTGGAAGCGGCTTTAAGGTCGTCCTTCGAGGCGGCTGCCTTAAGTTTGCAGGCCTCAGTTTGCGGCTCCTATGTGGCCAGGGCGTGCCTGACGTTGGTGCAGCGGGCTTCCCCCTCAGATCCTTCCTTGAGGGCTGACTGGCCGGCCCTGGAATCGGGCTTGGCTTATTTGGCAGACTTACTGTATGATGTCTTGAGAGCCTCGGCTAAAGGCATGGCTCAGACAGTCTCTGCGTGGCGCTGGCTTTGGCTGAAACATTGGTCTGCGGACCACGCCTCTAAGTCCCGCCTGGCTAAGTTGCCTTTTAAAGGCAAGCTGCTCTTTGGGGTCGAGCTGGACAAAATCGTGACCGATCTCGGCACGTCTAAGGGCAAGAGGTTACCAGAGGTCAGGGCTCAGGCCAGTGCTCGCCCCGGTATCTCCAGAGGACGGTTTCAAGAAGCCCGTCAGTACCGCCCGGGCAAGTCGGGCTCCTCTGCCCCCTCTTCCTTCAAAAGGAACTTCTCCCCCAAGCAGCATTCCTTTCGCAGAGACCGCCGTCCCGGAGGTACGCCCTCCGGTCCTCCCCCAGGGTCTCGTACCCAATGACGGGGTCTTGGTCCATGGCCCAGTGCAGATTGGAGGACGCCTGTCCTCGTTTCTGGGCGAGTGGACCAAAGTAACTTCAGACGCTTGGGTGCTGGAAGTCATCAGAGACGGCTACAAGTTAGAGTTCTGCCGACCCTTAAGAGACGGGTTTGTACTCTCTCCCTGCAAGTCTCCGGTCAAAGCTGTGGCAGTGCAGCAGACCTTGGACAACCTGATTCGCCTGGGTGCGGTCGTTCCGGTGCCAGAAAATCAGATTAGCAAGGGACGTTACTCCATTTACTTTGTGGTACCAAAGAAAGGAGGTTCTGTCCGGCCTATCCTCGACCTCAAAGGGGTCAATCGGGCCTTGAAAGTGCGGAACTTTCGCATGGAGACTCTCCGCTCTGTTATAGCGGCAGTGAAGGCAGGAGAGTTCTTGGCTTCCTTGGACATCAAGGAAGCGTACCTGCATATTCCCATCTGGCCTCCTCATCAACGCTTTCTGCGTTTTGCAGTCCTGGGACGACACTTCCAGTTCAGAGCCCTCCCTTTCGGGTTGGCTACTGCTCCGCGGACCTTCTCCAAAGTAATGGTGGTCATCGCGGCCTTCCTGCGAAAGGAAGGAGTACAAGTCCATCCTTATCTGGACGACTGGTTGATCCGAGCCCCCTCTTATGCAGAGTGCGGCAAAGCTGTGGACCGGGTAGTTGCTCTTTTGAGCTCCCTGGGATGGATCATCAACTGGGAGAAGAGCCAGCTGCGCCCGACTCAGTCCCTGGAGTATCTGGGAGTTCGATTCGACACCCAAGTGGGCAGAGTGTTCCTGCCAGACAATCGGATTGTCAAGCTTCAGGCTCAGGTGGACCAGTTCCTAGTAGCCTCTCCTCTTCGGGCTTGGGACTATGTGCAGCTGTTGGGCTCTATGACGGCCACGATGGAAGTAGTGCCCTGGGCCAGGGCTCATATGAGACCACTACAACACTCTCTGCTGCAGCGCTGGACTCCGATGTCGGAGGCTTATGCTGTGCGCCTTCCCTTGGACCCAGCAGTGCGCAAGGCGCTGAGCTGGTGGATGCAGACAGACAAGTTGTCTGCAGGAATGACTCTGATGACCCCGGAGTGGATTGTCGTCACGACGGACGCCTCTTTGTCGGGCTGGGGAGCCCACTGCTTGGGAAGGACAGCGCAGGGGCTCTGGTCTCCTGCAGAGGCAAAGTGGTCTATCAACCTCCTGGAACTCAGAGCCATTCGGTTGGCGCTTTTGGAGTTCATCCCGGTACTGGCGTTGAAGCCAGTACGGGTCCTGTCGGACAATGCCACAGCTGTGGCCTATGTCAACCGCCAGGGAGGTACCAAGAGCGCCCCTCTAGCCAAGGAGGCCATGA
Source organism: Microcaecilia unicolor (assembly GCF_901765095.1). Classification (NCBI taxonomy): domain Eukaryota; kingdom Metazoa; phylum Chordata; class Amphibia; order Gymnophiona; family Siphonopidae; genus Microcaecilia; species Microcaecilia unicolor. The sequence goes on from NC_044031.1 coordinate 699,255,283, forward strand.
ATCTATGCCAGTGGGCGGAAGCGAACCTGGAACAGCTGTCAGCGGCCCACATTGCCGGAGTCATGAATGTCAAGGCGGACTTTCTCAGTCGCCATACCTTGGAGCCCGGAGAGTGGCAGCTATCTGCTCAGGCGTTCTTGGACATCACGAAGCGCTGGGGCCAGCCGAGCCTAGATCTGATGGCGTCATCGGCTAATTGCCAAGTGCCGCGCTTTTTCAGCAGAGGACGGGACCCTCGATCCCTGGGAGTAGATGCTCTTCTCCAACAGTGGCCGACACAAGAGCTTCTCTATGTGTTCCCGCCCTGGCCCATGTTGGGCAGGGTGCTAGACCGGGTGGCAAAGCATCCGGGCCAGATAATCCTGGTGGGTCCGGACTGGCCCAGACGTCCCTGGTATGCGGACTTGATCAGGCTCTCAGTCGACGATCCTCTGCGGCTGCCAGTGGAGCAGGGCCTGTTACATCAGGGTCCCGTGGTGATGGAGGATCCCTCCCCCTTTGGTCTTACGGCCTGGCTATTGAGCGGCAGCGTCTGAGAAAGAAGGGCTTCTCAGACAAGGTCATCGCCACTATGCTGAGAGCGAGGAAGCGCTCTACTTCTACTGCTTACGCCAGGGTTTGGCGTATCTTTGCAGCGTGGTGTGAAGCAGGCTCACTTTCTCCCTTCACTGCTCCAATTTCTTCAGTGTTGGCGTTCCTGCAAGAAGGTCTGGAGAAAGGCCTGTCGCTCAGTTCCCTTAAAGTCCAGGTAGCGGCTCTGGCTTGCTTCAGGGGCCGCCTGAAGGGTGTTTCCCTGGCTTCGCAGCCAGATGTGGTGCGCTTTCTCAAGGGAGTTAATCACCTGCGCCCTCCTCTGCACTCAGTGGTGCCTGCGTGGAATCTCAACCTGGTGCTAAGAGCATTGCAGAAGCCGCCTTTTGAACCCTTGTCGAGGGCATCTCTGAAAGACCTGACGTTGAAAGCAGTCTTTTTGGTGGCTATCACTTCAGCCAGAAGAGTTTCCGAGCTCCAGGCACTCTCATGTCGAGAGCCTTTTCTGCAGTTCACTGAGGCAGGAGTGACTATTCGCACAGTGCCTTCCTTCCTGCCCAAGATTGTTTCTCGCTTCCATGTGAATCAGCAGCTCTGTCTCCCTTCCTTTCGTAGGGAGGACTACCCAGAGGAATACTCTGCTCTCAAATATCTGGATGTGAGACGTGTCATCATCAGATACTTGGAAGTGACCAATGATTTCCGGAAATCGGATCATCTGTTTGTCCTGTTTGCAGGTCCTCGTAAGGGTGTGCAGGCTGCTAAGCCTAAAGTGGCAAGATGGGTCAAGGAAGCCATTGCAGCGGCTTATGTGGCCGCGGGGAAGGTGCCGCCTATCCAGCTGAAGGCTCACTCCACTAGAGCTCAGGCGGCCTCGATGGCAGAGGCCGGGTCCGTCTCCTTGGAAGAGATTTGCAAGGCGGCAACTTGGGCTTCGGCCCATACCTTCTCCAGGCATTACCGCTTGACTGTGGCTGCTCGGGCGGAGGCCCGGTTTGGAGCTTTAGTGTTGCGGTCAGGGATTTAAATGTCTCGCCCTGGGTGAGTACTGCTTCGGTACATCCCACCAGTCTATGGATTGATCAGCATGATGATATGGAAGGTAAAATTATGTATCATACCTGATAATTTTCTTTCCATTAATCATAGCTGATCAATCCATAGTCCCTCCCAGATATCTGTATTGGTTATATTCTGGTTGCATTTCAGGTTCAAGTTTAGTCTTCAGTTCCTGTTCAGGAGGACTTCGTGTTCAAGTTTTTTCAATGGATTCTTCAAGAGTTGAGACGAATTTGTGTTACAGTGAGCTGCTGCATTCCTCTCCCCTCCGTTTTTCGGGGCTGGATTGAGACTTAAATTCTGCCGGCGCTCCCTCCCGCTTCGTGCGGCAGTAGGGCAGCTTTGTACCCCTCCCGCTTCGGCGGTGTTAGGGTCAGTCAGCTCCTCCCGCGGTTGCGGTTGCAGGATAAGCCAGATCCCCCCGCATCGGCGGGTGTGGTGTCCCTCCCCCGCTCCGCGGGGATGAGCTGGACGGATTCCCCTCCCCCACTTGTGTGGGGATGAGCTGGGTTAATTCCCCTCCCCCGTTTCGGCGGTGGTGAGCTGGGCAGAGTGTCCCTTTGTGGGTGTAATTCTCTAAGTGCTGAGTCCTGCGGATGGAGCTTGGATATCGACATACTGAGGAGTTTCCGGCAGCACATGACCACATATAGGGAGGCAAAAGGATTGCTCTCTATCTCCACCTGCTGGTAGATGGACACAACCCACCAGTCTATGGATTGATCAGCTATGATTAATGGAAAGAAAATTATCAGGTATGATACATAATTTTACCTTAGAAACATGTTCGGTGGAGTGCAATATTCACAGAGCAAAATAAATAGCAATGGATGCTTTGCAGTGATTACGCCCAGCTCCAGTGTAAGGCGGGTGTGGACTGAAACATGTGACCCTCTGGACATTTTGACAGTGAGTCATTGTGCATCCATGGCAGATTAAATGCCCCAACTGGCTGATGGCGGGGCAAGGTACAGGACTTAAAGGGACAGAGCTTGGGTGCGCCCCAGAAGTATTGCTAGGGTGTTTAATAAGCGTCAGCCTTGATTTGCCCACAATTGAACAAAGATTTATGGTTGTTTTCAATAAAGTTGTTACATAGTAACATAGTAGATGACGACAGAAAAAGACCTGCACGGTCCATCCAGTCTGCCCAACAAGATGAACTCGTGTATACCTTACCTTGATTTGTACCTGTCTTTTTCAGGGCACAGACCGTATAAGTCTGCCCAGCACTATCCCCTCCTCCCAACCACCAACCCCACCTCCCACCACCGGATCAGGCACAGACCGTATAAGTCTGCCCAGCACTATTCCCTGCCTCCCAACCACCAGTCCCGCCTCCCACCACCGGATCTGGCACAGACCGTATAAGTCTGCCCACCACTATCTTCGCCTCCCAACCACCAACCCCTCTTCCCCCCACCGGCTCCGCCACCCAATTTCGGCTAAGCTTCTGAGGATCCATTCCTTCTGCACAGGATTCCTTTATGTATATCCCACGCATGTTTGAATTCCGTTACCGTTTTCATCTCTACCACCTCCCGCGGATTCCAAGCATCCACCACTCTCTCTGTGAAAAAAAAAAAATACTTCCTGACATCTTTTTTGAGTCTGCCCCCCTTCAATCTCATTTCATGTCCTCTCGTTCTACCGCCTTCCCATCTCCGGAAAAGATTTGTTTGCGGATTAATACCTTTCAAATATTTGAACGTCTGTATCATATCATCCCTGTTCCTCCTTTCCTCCAGGGTATACATGTTCAGGTCAGCAAGTGTCTCCTCATACGTCTTGGAACGCAAATCCCATACCATTCTCGTAGCTTTTATTTGCACCGCTTCAATTCTTTTTACATCCTTAGCAAGATACGGCCTCCAAAACTGAACACAATACTCCAGTTGGGGCCTCACCAACAACTTATACAGGGGCATCAACACCCCCTTTCTTCTGCTTGTCACACCTCTCTCTATACAGCCTAACAACCTTCTAGCTACGGCCACCGCCTTGTCACACTGTTTCGTCGCCTTCAAATCCTCAGCTACTATCACCCCAAGATCCCTCTTCCCGTCCGTACCTATCAGACTCTCACCGCCTAACACATAAGTCTCCCGTGGATTTCTGTTCCCTAAGTGCATCACTTTGCATTTCTTCTCATTGAATTTTAATTGCCATACCTTAGACCATTCTTCTAGCTTCCTCGGATCCTTTTTCATTTTTTCCACTCCCTCCCAGGTGTCCACTCTGTTACAGATCTTAGTATCATCCGCAAATAGGCAAACTTTACCTTCTAACCCTTCAGCAATGTCACTCACAAATATATTGAACAGAATCGGCCCCAGCACCGATCCTTGAGGCACTCCACTACTCACCTTTTCCTCCTCCGAGCGAATTTCATTCACCACCACCCTCTGGTGTCTGTCCGTCAACCAGTTCCTAATCGAGTTCACCACTTCGGGTCCTATCTTCAGCCCTTCTAGTTTATTCAAGAGCCTCCTGTGGGGAGCCGTGTCAAAAGCTTTGCTGAAATCTAAGTAGATTATGTCTATAGCTCGTCCCTGATTCAATTCTCCTGTCACCCAATCAAAGAACTCAATGAGATTCGTTTGGCACGATTTCCCTTTGGTAAAACCATGTTGGTAAAACCATGAATGAATCAACTTCAAGAATGAATCAACTTCAAGGTCCACACATTAATCCACAAGATTATCCACGGTGAATCTCCGGGATATATGTTCAATCTGGTTGACCTTCCCACCAGAAACATGTCTGAAACCTCGCGAACTTACCTCAACCTACATTACCCCAATTGCAAAGGACTCAAGTACAAAACTTATTATGGATCCAACTTCTCCTTCTTAGGCAGCCAACTCTGGAATGCCCTCCCCAGACCCATACGATCAATCAGCGACTATCTACCCTTCCGGAAATCACTAAAAACCCATCTGTTCAAGCAAACCTACCCAAATGACCCAATCTAATCCTATGAATCCATCTACCCAACACATATCCAGAAGACAACGACAATGACTCAGACTACATCTCCCACCAAATTTTTCCTATGCTTTTCCCCTGTCCCATCCCCCTCCCCCTCCACTACCCCTCCTCCAATGCTCACCTACCCCTTGCTCATACCTCTTACACTCCCTTCACCCTTCCCCATCTCTACCTACTTATCTCTTCTATTACTCTGTTATAATTAACTTTTATTTTCTCTATCAATACTTTGTAATCCTTATTATTATGTAAGCCGCATTGAACCTGCTTTGAGTGGGAAAGCGCGGGGTACAAATGTAATAATAAATAAATAGTTGCCACATTAACTGCATAATGCGGAAAGAGACAAGGATAGCACCTTACACTTAAAGCACAGTACAATACAGTATGGTACTGAATACTGACTGTTAAGGCAGGAGATGATACAGGGCAGTTAATGGCACCTCAGTAGGGGCCGTTAAATCCATCTATATTATCTGGAGTGCAGTTAATGCATGCTAAGTGTGTTTTCTCTGCGTTAACTCTGTGGGCAGGTGGTGGGAATGCCCCAAACAGTTAACACAGGCTTTGCAGTAAATATCTGGCGTTATTCTACCTGGTAACTACAAAAGGTTACCATATTTTGGGAATAGAGGTTGCTACATTTTCAGCTGAAAATTCATCAACATTTTATGAGCATAAATCTTAGATTTTACCTAGATTTAGGATCCTAAGTTAGGTGCTTAGTGCTGAAAATTAGGCGACAAGTTCTATAACAGGGTGCCTGCCCCCGTTTAGGCATCCCAAGATATGATATCGGCCTGTGATTTTCGAACTATCGTGCAGAGCCTGATAATAACAAGATTGGACTATTGCGATTCTTTATACCTGGGCATGTCAACAGCTAGGATCCAGGCACTATAGGTTGTTCAAAATGCAGCGGCACGATTATTTACTGGTGTAAAGAGATCTGATCACATTGTGCCAATTTTGAAGAGTTTGCATTGGCTTCCACTCGTGTGAATATTTTTGACTAATATGAAGTAAAATATTGGTTTTGATACACCAGCAAGTGTATGCCAAAGTATTTCATGAAACTTTTGTCTATGTACCAACCAAATTGGGCCTTACGCTCTGGGGCACAAATTATGTATCGCTGCAAGTCATTTTTCTGATATAGACAATTGAGCCTTTTCCATTGTAGGAGCAAATTTATGCAATCATCTCTCTGGACATTTAAGACTTTGTTCAAACAGACAACAGTTTAAGAAATATTTAAAGATGTATTATTTTATGAAAGCTTTTATTGACAAATGAGTTTGGATTTTTTTTGTGGTTCTCCCTGGATATTGTATTATTTTTAAATCGTTTATTGTATTCTTGTTTGTGATGATTTTATGAATGTTTTTATTGTAACTCGCATTGGTAATAAAATAGGATATACATTTTGAAGATAATAAAAAAATAATAATGTGGAGAGCACACATTATTGGTGCCCTGATTCCTTTATAGAAAAGTTGCTTAATCCTGCATTGACACACCTAAATTATGCGTAACCACTTAGGCGCTTCTGTTTAAGTCCTTCATTGATGGTATAAGTGTGCCATGCATTGCACATAATTTCTAGTATTCTAAGGGGCTCATTTTCAAAGCACTTAGCCTTTCAAAGTTCCATAGAAACCTATGGAACTTTGGAAGGCTAAGTGCTTTGAAAATATGCCTCTAAGTTAGACATGTCTATGCCACTCCCATGCTCAGCCCAGTTTCTCCCATATATGGTAGTTAGGCCCTGCCCAGTGCATCCCAGGATGCACCGGGCAAGGTGTTTCCATTTTGAGGATCGCCCAGCAGAAGGAGGGAAGGAGTCCTAGTCCCTCCTCCTCCTTCAAGGTATGAAGGGTTGGGTTGAAGAGGGGCCACTGCTAGTCCACTGAGGCTAGTCTACAAGTGGGGGATCCCACTGGACCACCAGAATTTTATTTATTTTGGGGGGGAGGGGTCAGGGTCCACCGGACCACCAGGCCCCTTTACATCTTTAGGGGGGGGGGTCTGAGGTCCACCGGACCATCAGGACTAGTGACAATCAGCATCCTGGGTATTCGCTGAAAAGTTGTGCTTTACACACAACTTTTGAGCACATGCATCCGGCACCATCCTGCCCCTAAATCCCAAACAACTCCCTGATGCTCAACGCTATGAGGATGCCTAAATTTGCATCTCATTACCGTTGAGCATTGGGGAGTGGTTCTGGGGAGCTGTTCTGGCGATATTTCTCCAATGCCATTTAGTCAGTGCCAGAGTTTTGAGCATAGGGGCCAAAGTGCACATGTGTGTATATCTTCCATGTATTATATGCTGGAGGTGTTTGGTGCATTTTTAGCTGGGGCCACAAGGGGGACAGGAATTTCAGGAATGTTGACTGAGTAATTTGCAAAGTATGCACATTGTCAGAATTTGGGAGCAATGGAGGTGATGCAGGTTTTTGCTTTGGTGAAGGACAAAAAGCTTGGCTCAAGGTTTTTTTTTTTTTTGTCTTAGGATGACTTTTTTTTTTCTCAGTCAGAAGGTGAGGAGGTATTTGGGCATTTTCAGGATGACTTGGTATAAAAGATGTTTGTAGCCCTGTGTCTGGAGGTTTTTGATCTTGATGCTGAGTTTTTCCCAACATTCGCCTGTAAGGGAGGCTGTTAACTCTCTTTGATGCTGATCACCTGCTTGTTTTCTTGAGGAATAGTCCTGGAATAAGATCCGCAGATGTCGTGAGCGGTGCGAGAAGAGGAGTTGGTGAATAATCCAGATGTTCCACATTAATGTAATTAGTGTATTTGACTGCTGCATTTACTATGTTTCTCCATAATTTTCTTTTTTTTGTACTGTTTCTTTAGATCTGCTTTCTTTCAGGTTTGAGTAGAATAGGACAGTTTTATTATTATGCTTTAATTTTGCATTTTTGGTTACTTTCTGCTACAGGTCTCATTTTCTTCATCTTGTGAATCATTTTTAAAGCATGGACTTATATAATTTAGAAAAAAAAATAATGAATTTGATAGTGGCAACAAATTTACTCTCCCCCCCTCCCCCAGTTTACTAAGCCGCGCTAGCTGCTGCCATGCGGCAGTGCCGACACAGCCTATTCAAAATGAATGGGCTGTGTCAGCATTAGCGCACAGCAGCCGCTAGTGCAGCTTAGTAAATAGAGGGGTTAATTCGAACATCAGTTCATTAACAGTAGCAAATATTCAGTATTAAGCAGTATTTGATGACATTTAATTATAAATCACACATTTATTTTGTAGTTTGTTGTCATTTAGGAACTCCATGCCCATCTCAATGGATCCATCAGTTCTGTTACTATGAAAAAACTAATGGCCCAGAAGCCAGACCTTGAGATCCAGAATGAAATGACTATGATTGACAAGGGACAGAAGAGGACCTTAGAAGAGTGAGTGTCTGTCTGTAGCATGAGGAAACTGTATGATTCTTCTCTTACAGGGGAACCACAAACTGTACCGATTCACACCAAGACAACAGCAGTTCCCTAATTAAGCCAAGGTCATTCACCAAAGATTGGGAAAGGTGATTGCTAAAGTATCAACTGGGGCATTCGGCACTGCTCATTCGTCCACTCTCCTTTTACCACCAACAGAAGACACAGGACCAGCTGTTTCTTTGACAAATTTGGAATTTATTATGGCCGCAGCCAAGCAGTTTGCATTACGTCTCATAAATCGCATTTACTTCTGTTGCCAATTTCATAACTCATAGGAAACCCCTGGGTACACAGCTTGTCATTCGTTTCTTGCTCCTCCCGCTGCCGGTTGTGCCGAAAAAGAACACCCCCGATGATTAGGGTACCTCCTGTTTAAGGATGCACCCTGCGTAATCTCAGGGCCCCCAGCCGTTTAAGCCAGGCGCCGACGCAATCATGCTAAATGAACTTCAACCTGGCAACTTGCTGGTCGTAAACTTGACCTTGAACGTCAGCTATTAGTCCCCGCCCACGAGGAACTATTCTGTACTGCCATGCTGTGTACCCGCCGTAGGTTTTCCTCTGGGTTGCTGATTCCTGCTCGAAAGGACCTTTCCTTACCTGCTGACCCCTTTCATGTCTTCCCGCTCTGTCCCGCCCCCCCCCCTTTCCCTATTTTCCTTAACCCTTTCCTTCCCGCTGGCCTACATCCCAGTTGTGTCCGGCCTCCCTAATTGGTTTGGCCTCCTCCTATTCACTTGGATCTGTCCTGGCATATTTGAAAAGAAGTACAAGCAGACCCCTCCCCCACACCTCGCTGGCTTTTAAATGTAGTTTTATATGAATGGGACCCCAGGATATCAAAAGGGTTCAGAGAAGTGCTCTCTGGTGGTCTAGCAGGGGACAGGAGTGATGCCCATGTTTGCAGCTGCCATATTGGATATGGCCACAGTCATCTTCTAAAGGCTTTCTTGTCCATTTTTCTTTTGCCAGTAAAAACAATTAACCATATAAATATTTCTGAACCTGTCCTCCTTGGGGGAAAGGAGTGAGATGTAAACAGTTTTTTTTTCTGATTATAGAAGATTAAAAAAATGTATCTGACCTAGTATAAAATAACCCTAGTGCTGAGTGTAGCAGTACTGTGTATCAGAATATGATAAATCTGTCTCTGAAACTGGCTTTTATTGGACAATAGTGTCATAAGCTTTAATTTGTAACTACCCAGGGTTCCTCCTCCACCCATGTCTCCCACAGCCTAGTATTACATAGAGGTGCAACTTGGGCATCTGTTTCCAAGCACGTGGCTGACCCAGGGTTTTTTTTTAGTTGTTCTGGCGAATTACCCTATAATAGAGCTAAGCAATTATGGTCCTCGAGGGCCACAACCCAGCGGATTTTCAAGATTTCCACAATGAATATGTGTGAGATTGATTTACATATTCAGGAAATCCTAAGAGTCAACCGGGTTGTGGTCCTTGAGGATGTTGGTTGCCCACCCGTGCCCTATAGTAATAATGGAGTGGAGGAGTAGCTTAATGGTTGGAGCAGTGGACTGAGAACCAGGAGAGCTTAGTTCAAATACCACGGCAGCACCTTGTGATCTTGGGCAAGTCACTTAACCCTCAATTGCCTCAGGTACGAATTCAGATTGTGAGTCTCTAGGGACAGAAAAATACCTACCGTACCTGCATATACTTTGCTTTAATAGCTTTTAGGATTGTAGGTGTTACATAAGAAATATAAATGTAAAAAAATGAAATGGAAAACTTAAGATTCCCTCAGGACACATTCAACAAATAATAGTATGGTGTTGTGGAGGAGTAGCCTAATGGTTACTGCAGCAGGCTTTGATCCTGGCAACCTGGGTTCAATTCCCACTGCAGCTCCTTGTGACCTTGGTCAAGTCACTTAACCCTCCATTGCCCAGGTACAAAAACATATGGGCAGATTATCAAAAGCCCCACACTTTTCCAAACAGCGCTCTAAATATAAGTACATAAGTACATAAGTAGTGCCATACTGGGAAAGACCAAAGGTCCATCTAGCCCAGCATCCTGTCACCGACAGTGGCCAATCCAGGTCAAGGGCACCTGGCACGCTCCCCAAACGTAAAAACATTCCAGACAAGTTATACCTAAAAATGCGGAATTTTTCCAAGTCCATTTAATAGCGGTCTATGGACTTGTCCTTTAGGAATCTATCTAACCCCTTTTTAAACTCCGTCAAGCTAACCGCCCGTACCACGTTCTCCGGCAATGAATTCCAGAGTCTAATTACACGTTGGGTGAAGAAAAATTTTCTCCGATTCGTTTTAAATTTACCACACTGTAGCTTCAACTCATGCCCTCTAGTCCTAGTATTTTTGGATAGCGTGAACAGTCGCTTCACATCCACCCGATCCATTCCACTCATTATTTTATACACTTCTATCATATCTCCCCTCAGCCGTCTCTTCTCCAAGCTGAAAAGCCCTAGCCTTCTCAGCCTCTCTTCGTAGGAAAGTCGTCCCATCCCCACTATCATTTTCGTCGCCCTTCGCTGTACCTTTTCCAATTCTACTATATCTTTTTTGAGATATGGAGACCAGTACTGAACACAATACTCCAGGTGCGGTCGCACCATGGAGCGATACAACGGCATTATAACATCCGCACACCTGGACTCCATACCCTTCCTAATAACACCCAACATTCTATTCGCTTTCCTAGCCGCAGCAGCACACTGAGCAGAAGGTTTCAGCGTATCATCGACGACGACACCCAGATCCCTTTCTTGATCCGTAACTCCTAACGTGGAACCTTGCATGACGTAGCTATGATCAGAGATAATAGCATGCAAATTTATTATCACTGATCATAGGTAAAATGTGGGAGGATTGTGCCCGAGTGAATCTTCCCGTACTTGGTCAACAGGTCCAGGCTGTCAAAAGCTCATGGGACCCCCCCGGCCAACAACATGGGGGCTGGAGCTCCGGCGGTGGCGTAGGGTTTGCCGTGCTGCCTGCATGCTACTTGCGCTAAGAGCCCTGTTTAGCATGTATTTGCATGCTACTCGTGGTCAGAGCCCGCAAGCGCGTTTCACTCGCTCAGGGCTCTGATCATGGAGTGGTAGTACCCGTGTTTGCTTCTGATCATTGGCCCATTAGATTGTGAGCCCACTAGGGACAGAGAAAGTACCTGTATATAATGTGTACTACGCTGCATACTGTAGTAGCACTACAGAAATGATTCTTAGTAGTCAAATGGTATCATTTTCTGAAGAAATTGTCCACATTTCCCTAATATTTATTTTAAAAAATGTAATAGTTTAATTCACTTGATAGACCACCCTTCTCAAACTATCCATAGTGGTTTACAAATCAAATTAAAAGAAAAGAACGCCAGTCATGATAGGAAAGAACATTCACAAAGACCACATATCCATATAACATCCCCAAAACCTGGTATAATTTCAAAGCAACTCCTGCAGGCTTCCTAACGCTACTTCTGTATCAACCACCAGGAACAAATGCCTCTAAAAAATAGTAAGTTTTTAATTTAACCTTAAGCTGCTGGTAAGACTCCTCTGCCTGCAACTCCAAAGGGAGTTGGTTCCATAAAACAGGAGCCTGCCAGAAAAAATGCAGATTCCCTAGTTACAGTGAGACAAGCCTGGGAGTTAACAGGGAGGGCCAACAAAAGAAACATTAGCTGACCTCAAATTTCTTGACAGGGCATACAGATATTATAAAGAGGCCTTATGCATTATAGTCAAAATCTTATGATGCCCTATATTTTATTGGCAGCCAATGATAGTTTATACAGTGGGGTAACATGTTCTCTCCTTCCAACATCCTCCAACAATTTATAGTCCACTTACACCTGAATGTGTAAAAAGATAAGTACATAAGTAATGCCATACTGGGAAAAGACCAAGGGTCCATCGAGCCCAGCATCCTGTCCACGACAGCGGCCAATCCAGGCCAAGGGCACCTGGCAAGCTTCCCAAACGTACAAACATTCTATACATGTTATTCCTGGAATTTTGGATTTTTCCAAGTCCGTTTAGTAGCGGTTTATGGACTTGTCCTTTAGGAAACCGTCCAACCCCTTTTTAAACTCTGCTAAGCTAACCGCCTTCACCACTTTCTCCGGCAACGAATTCCAGAGTTTAATTACACGTTGGGTGAAGAAACATTTTCTCCGATTTGTTTTAAATTTACTACACTGTAGTTTCATCGCATGCCCCCTAGTCCTAGTATTTTTGGAAAGCATGAACAGAAGCTTCACATCCACCTGTTCCACTCCACTCATTATTTTATATACCTCTATCATGTCTCCCCTCAGCCGTCTCTTCTCCAAGCTGTATAGCCCTAGCCTCCTTAGTCTTTCTTCATAGGGAAGTCGTCCCATCCCCGCTATCATTTTAGTCGCCCTTCGCTGCACCTTTTCCAATTCTACTATATCTTTCTTGAGATGCGGCGACCAGAATTGAACACAATACTCAAGGTGCGGTCGCACCATGGAGCGATACAACGGCATTATAACATCCTCACACCTGTTTTCCATACCTTTCCTAATAATACCCAACATTCTATTCGCTTTCTTAGCCGCAGCAGCACACTGAGCAGAAGGTTTCAGTGTGTTATCGACGACGACACCCAGATCCCTTTCTTGGTCCATAACTCCTAACGTGGAACCTTGCATGACGTAGCTATAATTCGGGTTCTTTTTTCCCACATGCATCACCTTGCACTTGCTCACATTAAACATCATCTGCCATTTAGCCGCCCAGTCTCCCAGTCTCGTAAGGTCCTCTTGTAATTTTTCACAATCCTGTCGTGATTTAACGACTTTGAATAACTTTGTGTCATCAACAAATTTAATTACCTCGCTAGTTACTCCCATCTCTATCTACTGTGCTTGCATAAGGCTCACAAAGCAGCTGCTCATAAGCATCCCAAATAACTGTGTTTATAAATGTAAATTTTATCACTGATGAGCGTGGTTTTGTCCCTGATGTAGTGTAAAATATGTCTTTACCTATTTCTGTCCAGTAACATTTCCTTTTTTCTCTGTGGTCATCATATACATTTACTTATAAAGTAAATGCTATAAGTACTGTTAATTAAAAAAAAAATGGTCGCTTATATAACATTTACAGCGGTCAGCTTTTTAATTAATACTTGCTGGGGCATTTAAATTTGAGTATATTCAGCACCTCTATCCCTGGGATTCTATTTATCGCTATTGCTAGAAAAGCATCACTGGTTACCAGTTGCAGAAAGGGTTCAGTTTAAGCTTCTCTCGCTTACATTTAGAGAATTTCGGCTAGGTCTTCCTGGCTGTCTTTCAGCGCTCACTATTCCTTATTCCCCAGTTCGTTCTCTGCGTTCACTGGATGACCACCGGTTAACTCTCCCCAGCCCCAAAAAGGCAATTATGGAATCCACCCGCTCCTCCATTTTTTTTCTTTGCTACACCTTACTATTGGAACTCGCTCCCTAAGGTGATTCGTAGCAAGCCCTCCCAGGCAAAATTCAAAATAGCTCTAAAAACATGGCTTTTTAATCTGGCCTTTAATCAAAACTAAATAGGAGAGTCTTAGCCCTAACTTAATCTTAGGAATACTTGACCTCTCCTCCTCCTGTCCTCACCCTCCACCTCCTTTTTTCCCTTCCCGTTTCCCATTAAAAATCTCTGATATCCTCTGTATGTATGGTGAATCTTATCTATTTCCTATATGAATATTATAGTTCCTTTTCCTTTCTTTTCAATTTTTACTGTGTTCACCGCTTTGATCTGCTAAGTTAGCCAAGGCGGTATAGCAAATACCAATAAACTAAACTATCGTGCGGAAATCAAAGTGTATTCCATAACAATGCATATAAGCTAATTGGTTAACAAGCTAATCTGCATTGATAATTGGATGTTAACAACCAATCATCAGCACTAATGGGCATTAATTAGAATTCATGCACAGAACTGTCTAAGCGTATTCTGTAATGTGCGCGCAAATTCTAAGTCACGAAGTTGAAAAGTGGCCGTAGGCATGGAATGGCCAAGTCATGGGTGTTTCTAAAATCTATGCATGTTGTTACAGAATACACCCGGTCTGTGCATAATTTAGGCGCTGGGATTTACACCTAGTTTTACTTGGTGTAACTGCCCGCGACTAAATTTAGTCACGCAGAGCAGTGCTCAGCGTATTCTATATACCGTGCTTAAATTTAGGCTTACTCCTATAAAGTACGCCTAAATTAAGGTGTACTTTATAGAATACGCCTAGGCGAATTTCCTTTTGGCACCAATTATTTTTTAGGCGTGATATAAATAATCTAATCCTACATGTGTAGTTGTTAAACATGTAAATGACTCTTGTTCCTGTGATATGTTTAGGCCTCCTATTTAGCAGCCTTAAACTAACTGTATAAATTATCCATACAGTAGCTAAATATCGCCACTGTGTAGATACTCTTTAGTCGTTACCTTTGCTCTGCCCTCTCCGCTCCTCCACTATGTGGGTAGTGCCAGGGCAGTTAGATGTATTTTCTGTCCTGCACTGTCCAGATAGCCTTTTAATATTTATGGCTAGGGAAGCAGTAAGTTTACTGGTTGCTGATAATTCTATGTCTTCCTTTGAAAATTGAAACTTGTATGTTTATTGGGTTGATTTTTAATAGACCCTGTGTTCTGACTGATAAATCCTGGTGTGGTCTACAAATATAGAAGCTTAAAAGGATAGATGATAAAACATTAAATTCACATATGATAACATATTTAAAAAGTCCAAAGAATAAGAATTTTCATAGTTAGACTCTTGTGTCCACTGCCTCAGCCTTTAATTGCATTTTTCTTGCAGATGTTTTCAGATGTTTCGCATGATACACCAGATTACCACTAGACCTGAAGATATATTCTTGGTAAATTACATTTAAAAGAAAATAGTTTTCTGTTTCAGTTCCAATATTTTTTTATTTGATTTTATCAATGAAACAAAACACAAATGGCTAAAATGTTAGCCAGTATACAAATATGAACAATAAACAGAGCATCAAACAATATACACATCTGATACAAGATAAGAATATCAATTCTTATGATTACGGATTAGTAACGATGGGTAGGTAGTCATATCGTGAAAACAGACAGTTCAGAGTACATATCTACACAAGAGTACTACATATTTGATCTTGAAGGGGACTCTATATTTTCCTGTATTTAGTTATTGAATTATACTTCTCAGCTGCTGCATATTCATATTTGGCAAGTATGGATACTGAGTTTCACCATGTTAAGTAGGTATCCTTGGATAAGTCTTTCCAGCAGAAGAAAAGTTGGGGGCGCTGTTGAGCACCATGTGAGAAGTTTGTGTTTTAGATGAGCTCCCATCAAAGTCAATATAACTTTGGAAAATTAAGATATTATAGTTGATATTATCATTTACTATAAATACCAACCTGTTGACGATAGAAAACTGAACAGCATGACTTCA
Organism: Microcaecilia unicolor; assembly: GCF_901765095.1. Taxonomy (NCBI): domain Eukaryota; kingdom Metazoa; phylum Chordata; class Amphibia; order Gymnophiona; family Siphonopidae; genus Microcaecilia; species Microcaecilia unicolor. The sequence continues at coordinate 699,270,788 of NC_044031.1, forward strand.
AACAAATTGGGGAAAAGAAACAGAACAGAGCCTGCGTCTCCACAGAAGCAAACAGGTTTAGGCTCAGAAGTTAATGCTGCAGCCATACTGGAAGAAATCCGGTGTCTTAAAGAACTTATGTGTGAAACAAAAGGTGATGTAACTGAAATCAAAGAAGATATTTCTATAAATTGGAATTACTAAGGTTCAACAACAGAATTAAAATTCTTGAAAATAAAGCCACAGTTACTGATGAAAATATTAAACTACTCCAGCGCCAATGCAAAAAGATCTCAATACTGGAAAGAGAATTAGAGGATAGCAATAATTGTGCTCGAAGGAATAATGTCAGACTACTTGGTTTACCTGAGACAACAGAAGGACCGAACATGATATCATTTCTGGAAAAATTCATACCAGAAAGGAGCCGCGCAGTTGTTTCAGAAAGACGTGCCGGTATCGCCCGGGGCGGTTCAACACAGCCTTTCAGCGTCCTCATTTTGGGCAGTGTTCTTCCTTTCACAACAAGAAGCGTCTGGCTGGACCCCCCTCTCGTCAGGAGGCTCCTTCTCGGGCCTCCCAATGATGGGGGCGCAGGTCCACTCGGGAGGATAGCAGATCGGTGGTTGGCTTTCTCTGTTTCATCCAGAGTGGGCCAGAATTACTTCTGATCAGTGGGTCCTCGATGTGGTGCGAAAAGGTTACAAGCTAGAATTCTCTCCCGTCACAGACCTTTTTCTGGAGTCCCGCTGTGTATCGCGGGCCAAGATGACAGCGGTTCTGCAGTGTTTGCGAGACCTCCTAAGATAGGGCCTGTTCCTCCTCTGGAAAGGTGCACAGGTCGGTACTCCATCTTCTTTGTGGTTCCAACAAAGGGAGGGGCTTTTCGGCCTATTCTCGATCTCAGAAAAGTAAACTAGTTTTTGCGGGTTCGTCACTTCCGCATGGAGACATTAAGGGCAGTTATTGCTGCTGTTCAATCAAGTGAGTTTTTGACTGCTCTCGATTAGAGGGAAGCTTACCTGCACGTTCCCATTTGGCAGCCCCATCAGAGGTTTCTCAGATTTGCGGTGCTGGGTCAGCACTTTCAGTTTCGGGCCCTTCCTTTCGGAATGGCCGCTGCCCCATGCACTTTTTCCAAGGTCGTGGTGGTGGGGGCGTTCCTGCAGAAGGAGGGGATTTGAGTGCATCCATATCTCGACAACTGGCTGATTCAGGCGACAGCAGAGGAGAGTCAAGTGGTCACTGACCGAGTGATTGCGGTGTTGCCAATCCTTAGGTTGGGTGGTCAATATGGACGAGTCATCTGGTTCCTACTCAGAGTCTGAAGTATCTTGGAGTGCAATTCGATACGAAGCGGGGGAAGGTGTTTCTCCCCGAGGGGCGAAGGATCAAATTGCTTTCTCAGGTATGGACCTTATTGAGTCGTCGCGCTCCCTGAGTGTGGGACTATGTTCAGAATTTCCTTTTGAGCAGATGGTCGCCGACGTCGCTAGATTATCAACGACGCCTTCCTTGGTCGAGCCGGGCCAGGGACAGTCTCGCGTGGTGGTTCTGGTCAGCCAATTTGCAGAAGGGTGTTTCTCTGGCATCTCACAATTGGATGGTAGTCGTGATGGATGCCAGCCTTGCGGGCTGGGGAGCCCATTGTCTTCATCGAGTAGCCCAGGGATCGTGGGCCCCTCTCGAAGTGACTTGGCCGATAAATCGTCTGGAGTTGCAAGCAGTCATGAATGTGCTGCGGAGTTTTCAGGACCTTCTGCAGGGGCAAGCGGTTCATGTATTCTCGGACAACACCACGATGGTGGCCTACATCAATCGGCAGGGGGGCACTCACAGTCTTCCCTTGGCAGTGGAAGCGTCTCGTCTTCTAGTAAGGGCGGAAGCGCATGTTCAGAGTCTGTCGGCAGCGCACATTGCGGGTCAAGACAATGTTCAAGTGGATTTTCTCAGCAGGTGGAAATAGAGATAAACAAACTAAAGGCAGTGATGTCAGATGGCCAGCTCCTTCCTCAGTTAGTATTTCATTCGTAAGCATTTGTGAAGGCCAAAAATATGAAACCAATAACAACCAGAAACCATCCTCACTATGAAAAACAGAGAACCAAATAAGAACTTCGAAATAACTGCAACTTGATCCAGAAATCGGAATCCTTTCCGTGTCTTTTGCAGAGTCTGAACTCTGGACTCCAAGTAAACTTGCCAAAGTAAAAGCATCAGTTCCCCAAAACAACACGGAAAAATGCTGGTCATGTAATAAAGATAAAGGAACTCTTAAACATATTATCTGCTCCTGTACTTTCATACAAGAATATTGGAGATCAATATGGAATACCATATCATCTACATTGAAGATCCCAGAGTCCTTTTCATATGAAATAGCCATATTAGGATCATTAGCTATACATTGCCCATTGGACAAATATCAGCCACAACTTTTTGATATAGTTCTCCAAACAGCCTTAAGAATACATTTCTTCTGCTGGAAAGACTTATCTAAGTTTTCTGTTTCAAGATTACCGCATCAGTGGGCTGGGTTGGCATTGCTGCGCGGCTTTGTAAATAGGGGGGTTAATGTGGTGTAGTTGGATCCCATGTGCTCTGTAAAATTATCCATTAAACCTGACAGTTCATGATTTGCAAACACAACAGAAGGCAGCGGGGGGGAGGAATGACCACAACACACATGAATCAGGATGATAAGTCCAAGACCTTTATCAATGTGGTAGTTAACAAATGCAAAACAGGCAACTGCGATGGAGCCAACACTGGCTGTGTTTTGGCAGTAAAGCCTTCCTCGGGGGTCCTCTTGTGAACCAAGGTCGTAATTGGTAACTAGGTCAGTGTCTAACTGGTCTAAAAGAACCGCACACTTATGCAGTTAAGTTTTTTTATTTTGTGTACCTTCCATTTTCTAATTAGAGGTCTTCTGTGCTCCTCTTCTTGACCTTTTTCTCTGTTTCGTGAATGCCAGCTCTTTGCCTTTATTTTCTCAGACACTTTTTAGGAGAACCATATCAATTTCCTTAGCCTTCCTCAGGCTAAGGAAATTGATGTGCTAAGCCAGAACGCAGCATCAAACAAACAGTTCATGATTTGTTTCATGAAGTTCAGCGCAGCTGTCAACACAAACTGATCTCCAGTCACTGTAAGAGACAGTCAGTGTAGCACACATTCCATATTTTTTTGTTGATAAGGCGCTGGTGTTTTGGTTTGGTTTTTTTCAGGTAACCAAAGATGTCATTAAGGAATTTGCTGCTGATGGTGTCAAGTACTTGGAGTTAAGGAGCACCCCTAGGGAGGAGAAAGCAACAGGTACACCATACAGGGATTTTTCATGAACACATTATATTAAAGAGCTGCTTCAGCCAAATCCAGTTGGTGCATATAAATGTCTTTATCTGCTGCTCTGCCTTCCAGGTATGACTAAAAGGAAGTATGTGGAAGCTGTGCTCGAAGGTATAAAGACATGCAAAGAAGAGGGATTGGATATAGATGTAAGGTATGAAGAATAAGCAGAGTATACTATACACCGAATATGTGAATGTTTTATTTTCTGCCTAGCTGGCAGTGTACATGGTGCCTGTGGAAGCCCGAGGTAGGTACAAGTACAGACTGACAGCCATACCAGGAAACAGTTCAGCTGGTTGATTGTGGCCATTCAGGCTGAATAAAACTGTCAGCCAATAAATATCTTGGTCCATCAGCTTTGCATTGGTTTGTAAAACTGTCAGCAAAACATTTCCTGGATGGTCTAAAGTGGTGTGAGCGAAACACTAGCACAAATGCATGGTGCTGTCTACCCAGTAATGCCTGTGGCTTTTAAGTAGTAGCATGTTTTGTTTGGAATGCTTTATTTGGATTTAGCTCAAACCTCTTTCAGTAAGGAGATTGATTAGCGCCTTTTAGTGGTACAATCAAAGCTGTTTATTATATGCAGGTAATATCTCTGTATCTAGTGGGCTCACAAGTGTTGAACCTGGGGCAATGGAAGGTTAAGTGACTTGCCCAGAGTCACAAGGAGCTGCAGTGGAAATTGAACCTAGCTTCCCGGGTTCTCAACCCAATGCCCTATCCACTAGGCTACTTGTACAGATATTTCCCTGTCCTCGGAGGGTTTACAATCTAATTTTGTACCTGAGGCAGTGGAGGGTTGAGTGACTTGGCCAAGATCACTTCACTAGTGAAACTATTGGGAAGCAGAGCTTTTGCAGTTACTATGCATTAATTTTGCCAATTAATGCAGTGCCTGTAAACTCTTATACTGTTGAGGATCAGTTGTACTAGGAAAAGAGGAAATGGTAGAATTAAAATGCAAAATGTTTTAAAATTAGTTATTAAAGACTCATTAGATTGGTAAAATATATGGAGTTAAAGTATAAGAGTTTACAGGCACTGCATTAATTGGCAAAATTAATGCATAGTAACTGCAAAAGCTCTGCTTCCCAATAGTTTTACATGCAATTAATGCAATGAAAAAATAAAATTAACATGCATTAACTTCATCCCAGATAACATGATCCAGTTGGCAATACCCATTCAGGTGGCATTAACATGGCAGATAATGTGGTTAAGCTAATGCACAATAGTTACTTCTGCATTAATTGTAAGGTGCTGTCCCTGTCCATTTTCTGCCCCATATTGTGCTACAAGTATTAATTGTTAAGGTGCTGTGTTAACCATTAGTATTGCTGAGTTACCAGCTAATGCAGGTGAGTAAGTACTGGAGTGGAGGAGTGGCCTAGTTAGAGCACCAGCCTTGACATCCAGAGTTGCCCGGTTCAAATCCCACTGCCGCTCCTTGTGATCTTGGGCAGGTCACTTAACCCTCCATTACCTCAGGTACAAAATTAGATTGTGAGCCCTCCAGGGACAGGGAAATACCCAGTGTATCTGAATGTAACTCACCTTGAGTTACTACAGAAAAAGATGTGAGCAAAATCTAAATAAATAAAATTAAGTGGGCCCCCTGGTGCTGCCCAGGAGTTAAATGCATCACACAGCAGCACTGTAACTGATCTTCAGATAGTGCTATGGTCTTATATATAAAATTCTGAATACTAATTAACAGTGTAGATTCTGTGATCATCCCTTCATGCATGTACTTTTTTTTTTCTTGGATATCTGATGCACTTTCAGTGAATAGAATATCCAGAAATATTCATCTCAGCACCTGGATCTTGCTTCCCTTCCTGCTTGCTTTCTCTCTCCTCTCCCCTTTTCTTGCATCTTGAGAGACCTGCACTTCATCTGTGTTAAAACCAGGGCTGTGGAGTCTTGAGTTGGAGTCAGAAGTCATTTTGCATGGAGTTGGAGTTGGTAAAAATGTACCAAGTCTGGCTCCAGCTTCAAAATAAAAACTTTCATTATAATATATGGTAAATGTTTGTCCTGGATCTAAAGTACTGGTAAATAGATCCAGAACAAAAAAAAATGTAAAGCCTAATATCAGTAGGAGTCAGAGCTGGAGTTGGACTGTAGAAAAAGAGGAGTCTGAGTCCATGGTTTGGTGTGCAGACTTCACAGCCCTGATTAAAACAAACTGAGCAAAAACCGGAGTTCATTTTTACATTGGTCGGTGAATTAAATACTATAGTAACATTAAAAAAGTTCCTCCTGATGTGAGTATGCACCAGGCCTAGTGCACATTCTACCTGGGTTTTTGCCGGCATTTTTAAATGCTGAAGAATTTAGCATATCACTAGCTTACTGAATCCTGTGTAGGCACATTTTCTAACGTGTGAGTTAAAGAAAATCCAGACTTCCTTTCCCTACCTATTTTTATCTTCCAAGTACCTTCTGAGGATAATTTGATAAGAGAGCGCCTAGTGAAAGCATCTGTTTTAGGTCAATTTTATAAAGGCAAGTAGGCACCTACTTATTTTTATAAAATACTAGCATAAGTGTCAGAAATTGCACCTATATTGCGGGTGTAAATGTCAACACCCCAATAATTGTGTGCATAGATTAGCATTTATTATTTAGATTTTGCTCACCTTTTTCAGTAGTAGCTCAAGGTGAGACATTCAGGTACACTGGATATTTCTCTGTCCCAGGAGGGCTCACAATCTTAAGTTTGTACCTGAGGCAATGGGTTAAGTGACTTGCCCAAGATCACAAGGAGCAGCAGTGGGGTTTTAACTGGCCACCTCTGGATTAAAAGACCAGTGCTCTAACCACTAGGCCACTCCTCCACTATACACTTTCTGCATCCATGTTCCTCCCACACTCTTTCCCTATAGATGCCTTCCAGCAAACTATATGCTGTCATGTGAAAACATTCACTTTTACTGTGTACAAGAGGCTGTTTGTGTGAAAATTTCTTAAAAATTATCCCTTGTGTGTGATTCATGCTGTATATTTAAATATATCCCTTGTCTTTCTGTGTCACTTATGTGTAGCACCCTACATATTGCCGGTTCTCTCAGGAGCTCCTAAACTAGAATGTGCCCTATGAGCCCCCCCCCCCCCCCCGCACCTACAGCACCACATCTACCGTAGGGGAGACAGTGGACAGGGGCAATTTTTTTTTATACCTTGCCTCCCTTGCACAACCCTCTGGATGGTCCTGGGTGCTTCTGTAAATTAATAGTAACATAGTAGATGACGGCAGAAAAAGACCTGCACGGTCCATCCAGTCTGCCCAAGAAGATAAACTCATATGTGTTACTTTTTGTGTATACCTTACCTTGATTTGTATCTGCCATTTTCAGGGCACAGACCTTAGAAGTCTGCCCAGCACTAGCCCTGCCTCCCACCACCGGCTCTGCCACCCAATCTTGGTTAAGCTTCTGAGGATCCATTCCTTCTGAACAGGATTCCTTTATGTTTATCCCACGCATGTTTTAATACTGCTTGTAGCATTCCATGTGCTGGACCTGAACCAAAATACTGCTAAGTGATTTTCTGAGTATATTTTATTTTATTCTAACTTCTCAACATTTTGGCTGTAGGTTCAGATACCTGATATTCTCTCTAATTTAATGCTTATTGCCTACTTAATTTGTCCTGTGAATCCTCTTTCTTTTCTGCTTAGCTCAGATAGAGGATAGGCTTTTCTAACTGCTTCAAATATTTGAAAGGTATTAATCCGCAAACGAATCTTTTCCGGAGATGGGAAGGCGGTAGAACGAGAGGACATGAAATGAGATTGAAGGGGGGCAGACTCAGGAAAGATGTCAGGAAGTATTTCTTCACGGAGAGGGTGGTAAACGCTTGGAATGCCCTCCCGCGGGAGGTGGTGGACATGAAAACGGTAACGGAATTCAAACATGCGTGGGATAGGCATAAAGGAATCCTGTGCAGAAGGAATGGATCCACAGAAGCTTAGCTGAAATTGGGTGGCGGGGGGAAGAGGGGTTGGTGGTTGAGAGGCTAGGATAGGGGAGGGCAGACTTATATGGGGTCTGTGCCAGAGCCGGTGTTGGGAGGCGGGAAATACTGCTGGACAGACTTATACGGTCTGTGCCCTGAAAAAGTCAGGTACAAATCAAGGTAAGGTATACACATATGAGTTTATCGTGGGCAGACTAGATGGACCGTGCAGGTCTTTTTCTGCCGTCATCTACTATGTTACTATGTAACTGCTTCTGGTCCTGTTGCATTCTAACTTTGTGAATCTGTATTGTGGTTATAAAGCTGCATTTTACATTGATGAAACTGCTATAATTATTGGGAATATTTAGATTTATTTACTAAAGGAAAGTTATATTCTAGGGGAATTTGAAAGTTAAATCAACTGAAAATTCTTTGATCAGACTATACCACTTCTGGTCATACCTAGAGAACTTTTCTTGATACAACACTTGGCTGACTCACTGTGAGGACATCACTGCACAGCAGGAGGCGGGTTGGGCTCTGAATAGAGAGACACAGACCACTTTGTAGCATTCCATGTGCTGGACCTGAACCAAAATACTGCTAAGTGATTTCTGAGTATATTTTATTCTAACTTCTCAACTTTTTGGCTGTAGGTTCAGATACCTGATATTCTCTCTAATTTAATGCTTATTGCCTAATTAATTTGTCCTGTAAACCCTCTTTCTTTCCTGCCTAGCTCTGATGCTTCTGGTCCTGCAGCATTCTAACTTTGTGAATCTGTATTGTGGTTATATCTCCTCCATTATGTACACAGATCTCCAACAGAATGTTTGCTTAATTGTGAATTAAATTTTCTCACAAACTCCCCTCCTTTCATATGTGACGTTTTCATACACAACTCATCTTTATTTCAGATTCTTATTATCGATAGACAGACGAGGGGGTCCTGTGGTTGCCAAAGATACTGTTAAACTGGCGGAGGAATTCTTCCTTTCTCATGATGAGATGGTGCTTGGACTGGACCTCAGTGGAGATCCCACTGTAAGTTGATTTTATTTTCTTTGGGGAAGAGGAGTCCTTGTGTTTTAGCTTAAGAGCTTTTGTCTGTAGTAACTCATTCCACTCTGATTTAAGAGTGTGAAAACTTTTAAAATCAGCTTTTCCTGGGGAGATGCATTGCTTTTCTTAGCCTATAGTGAAGGAGAGCTGATAGTTTTCATGAACTTTATAACCTCTTTTATTTTGATTTTTTTTTTATTCTTAACCCAGCAGTTTTCTCTTGTATTTATTTTAGTATGAACAAATATTTAAGTAGAAAGAAATTCATGACTCTCTACAGAACACCAGACTATAGTAAGCAAATATTTGGTGTCCTCCTTTAACCATACGCAGCACTGTTTAGAGTAGCTGATTATCACTCCTTGATTTTTCTACAATATTGTAGTTTTTCACAACATTGTACAGTGGAATTTTAGAGTAGGTAAACAGCAGAAAAGCATAGAATAGGGCACAGTTCACTTTTAAATACAGGACATGGTACAAGAGAACCACGATGTAATGATCAGGAATGATTGAGTCTGATTTGAAGAGCTTAAGGCGTGAGTAGAGCAGTAAAAATAAAAGTCCCAAGTGTCAAAAAAAAACAGTAGAGAATGTAATACTTCACTTCCAGAAAATCTGGATACTCAAATCAATTGAATTGTAAAATTAAATATGTGAAAAATGATTATTCTTGGTTATCTAAGCCATGGCGCCCTCGCATCTAAGGCTTCCTGAGGCAACAAGAACTATAAGCCATCCATTTAAGGCTTTTTAGATGAGTAGAGCAGTGACAGGATGAAGAAGACAGTTCAATAGGTAAAATTATTCCATGTCCAGGTTTGGGGGATTTGAATATGTATCCAAAGATTGCAATGCTAGAACCAGCTTAATAACCCAGCAGTGGCTTGCAAAAGAGCTGGGTTCAATTCCCAGGTCTGAGTCCTGCTGCTCACCTGCATACCCCTGGCATTAGCCCTGTCCATCAGATGCTTTTGCTGTTTTAAATTATATATGAGGATTAGGCATAAATTCTCTTTTGAATAAATAACCAGTTTATACATGTATTAAGACCAGTGTGTGTTTTCTAGCAAAAAAGGTGCCGGTACTCAAGTGCCAGGCCACCCTTCAGGGATGGGGTGATCATTGAGGGACCCACCCCACAATAGCCAGGCCCCCTGCAACCAATCACAGAATCTATGACAAGGCAGAATTGGTGTGTAGAGACTGAGCTCTTTCATTAAAACTTTGGGACCATGGGCCAATTTTAGCAGACAATGAAAAAGGTACCCCCTCAAAAAAAGCCCTGATTAAGACAAGTTCCCAAACCTTTTTCCTATGTAACCTCACTTTAATATTTAAAAATTCACATGATTTCAGCTAATGAAAATAAAATAGCAAACCTCCACCCCCCTCCCCACCTCAAGACCAAAGTACACTCGCAGATGCCAGTACTCTGCATTGGGCTGTTATAACAGGAAGCCCACATGAGAGGAGAAAAGAAGGCAAGGCCTGTGAACATTTATTGGCTTGCAGGCCCCATGCTGACTACCATTATTGGGCATAGGTCACCATGACGGTCCAGAAGGAGAAGAAACAACCTATTTTGGTCTCCTAACTCCCATTTTGGGAACCATGTACTAAGAGTTTTAATTGAAGAGAGATCTGAATTATTTTTTTTAAATATTTTTAGTGACAATTGCAAAAGATATTAACAAAGTCTATATTTATGTGTACATGTGTGAGGGTATTTTTTTTTTTTCATCAATTTTTATTGTTGACTCGAACATAACCAATGCAATTGGTTCATCACAAAGAGTATTTGACCCTTCAAATAGAGCACAGAAACAGGAAATTATTAAACAGGCTGCCAACAATTATTTCTCATTTAACTCCCTTCACCCATGTCCCACCCCTAGGCTGAATAACTTCAAATCAACCATAATCATAGTAACAACCCCCACCTCCCTTAACCTCCCTTAACCCTCCTATCCTTCCCTTTCCCCCCCTTATCCCCAAATACTAGAACAACACAAACCACCCTCCAGGTCCTGAAAGGTATGGTTCCTTATGACCCCTCAAGACACCAGAACAGGGAAAGTCATAGCGACTCCCTTACCCTCTACCCCCCCCCCCCCCCCCCGGTACTTATGATTAATTAAGGATCCCATATGTAGTCGGTACTCATGTAGCAAGCCACTCATCTAGCCAATCCTCTCACATAAGTACATAAGTAATGCCATACTGGGAAAAGACCAAGGGTCCATCGAGCCCAGCATCCTGTCCATGACAGCGGCCAATCCAGGCCAAGGGCACCTGGCAAGCTTCCCAAACGTACAAACATTCTATACATGTTATTCCTGGAATTTTGGAGTTTTCCAAGTCCGTTTAGTAGCGGTTTATGGACTTGTCCTTTAGGAAACCGTCCAACCCCTTTTTAAACTCTGCTAAGCTAACCGCCTTCACCACTTTCTCCGGCAACGAATTCCAGAGTTTAATTACACGTTGGTTGAAGAAACATTTTCTCCGATTTGTTTTAAATTTACTACACTGTAGTTTCATCGCATGCCCCCTAGTCCTAGTATTTTTGGAAAGCGTGAACAGACGCTTCACATCCACCTGTTCCACTCATAAGTACATAAGTACATAAGTAGTGCCATACTGGGAAAGACCAAAGGTCCATCTAGCCCAGCATCCTGTCACCGACAGTGGCCAATCCAGGTCAAGGGCACCTGGCACGCTCCCCAAACGTAAAAACATTCCAGACAAGTTATACCTAAAAATGCGGAATTTTTCCAAGTCCATTTAATAGCGGTCTATGGACTTGTCCTTTAGGAATCTATCTAACCCCTTTTTAAACTCCGTCAAGCTAACCGCCCGTACCACGTTCTCCGGCAACGAATTCCAGAGTCTAATTACACGTTGGGTGAAGAAAAATTTTCTCCGATTCGTTTTAAATTTACCACACTGTAGCTTCAACTCATGCCCTCTAGTCCTAGTATTTTTGGATAGCGTGAACAGTCGCTTCACATCCACCCGATCCATTCCACTCATTATTTTATACACTTCTATCATATCTCCCCTCAGCCGTCTCTTCTCCACTCCACTCATTATTTTATATACCTCTATCATGTCTCCCCTCAGCCGTCTCTTCTCCAAGCTGTATAGCCCTAGCCTCCTTAGTCTTTCTTCATAGGGAAGTCGTCCCATCCCCGCTATCATTTTAGTCGCCCTTCACTGCACCTTTTCCAATTCTACTATATCTTTCTTGAGATGCGGCGACCAGAATTGAACACAATACTCAAGGTGCGGTCGCACCATGGAGCGATACAACGGCATTATAACATCCTCACACCTGTTTTCCATACCTTTCCTGATAATACCCAACATTCTATTCGCTTTCTTAGCCGCAGCAGCACACTGAGCAGAAGGTTTCAGTGTGTTATCGACGACGACACCCAGATCCCTTTCTTGGTCCGTAACTCCTAACGTGGAACCTTGCATGACGTAGCTATAATTTGGGTTCTTTTTTCCCACATGCATCACCTTGCACTTGCTCACATTAAACATCATCTGCCATTTAGCCGCCCAGTCTCCCAGTCTCGTAAGGTCCTCTTGTAATTTTTCACAATCCTGTCGCGATTTAACGACTTTGAATAACTTTGTGTCATCAGCAAATTTAATTACCTCGCTAGTTACTCCCATCTCTAAATCATTTATAAATATATTAAAAAGCAGCGGTCCTAGCACGGACCCCTGAGGAACCCCACTAACTACCCTTCTCCATTGTGAATACTGCCCATTTAACCCCACTCTCTGTTTCCTATCCTTCAACCAGTTTTTAATCCACAATAGGACATTTCCTCCTATCCCATGACCCTCCAATTTCCTCTGTAGCCTTTCATGAGGTACCTTGTCAAACGCCTTTTGAAAATCCAGATACACAATATCAACCGACTCCCCTTTGTCCACATGTTTGTTCACTCCTTCAAAGAATTGAAGTAAATTGGTCAGGCAAGATTTCCCCACACAAAAGCCATGCTGACTTGGTCTCAGTAATCCATGTCCTCGGATGTGCTCTGTAATTTTGTTTTTGATAATAGCCTCTACCATTTTCCCCGGCACCGACGTCAGACTCACCGGTCTATAATTTCCCGGATCTCCCCTGGAGCCTTTTTTAAAAATGGGCGTTACATTGGCCACCCTCCAATCTTCCGGTACCATGCTCGATTTTAAGGATAAGTTGCATATCACTAGCAGTAGCTCCGCAAGCTCGTTTTTCAGTTCTATCAGTACTCTAGGATGAATACCATCCGGTCCAGGAGATTTGCTACTCTTCAGTTTGCCGAACTGCCCCATTACGTCCTCCAGGTTTACCGTGAAGTCAGTAAGTTTCTCCGACTCGTCCGCTTGAAATACCATAGCGCCATGAAGGGTGGTAATCAGGCCCAAATCAGCAGCGTGATAGTCAGCGACAACAGTCCTCAGCTCCTGTGTCAGACAAATTACTTGCCAAAAACCGGAGGATAGCTATAAACCATAGCTACAGCAATACGAGCATTAAGATTCCAAAAATCTGCAGGTTTTCCCAATAAAGCCCCAACCAGCACATCCACAGTTTGTTTATTTATTTATTAGGATTTATTTACCGCCTTTTTGAAGGAATTCACTCAAGGAGGTGTACAGTAAGAATAGATCAAACATGAGCAATACGCAATTACAGCAGTAAAAATATTCAAATAAAAAAAGTATGGCATAGTATACTAACAATGTCAACACAATACGTAATAGAACATTTTAATTGATAGTGAAGGGTAAAGCAAAGATGGAGCATATAGATAAGAGAGTAAGAAGAGTTAAAGGTGATTTATTTAAAGAAAATTGCACATAAGGTCAGATGATATATCACCGTTTAGGACTTCCACCATTCCGCTCCGTGGAGCCCAGCAGTTGGAGAAAACTCTGGGCCTCTGCCACTGAAAGACAAAGTTTTGTTTCGCCTTGATTTGAGATGCGTAGTTTGGCAGGATATAAGAGAGCAAATTTGATCTTCCAATTATATAGCTGCGAGCAGATTGGCGAAAAATTCCTTCTTAGTGTAGCCACAGCCGAGGAATAGTCTTGAAAACACAGTATTTTTTGGCTCTCATAGCGTAACTCTTTACCACTTCGTATCGCTTGTAAAATTGCAGTTTTATGAGTGAAATTAAGGAGACGACATATCACTACTCTGGGCCTGGAGGACCCCTCTTGCCTGAGGCCTATCCGATGGGCCCGCTCCACCACCAGTGGCCCCGCCAAATCTGATAGAGATAATTGCTGCGGCAACCAGCGTTTCAAAAAGCCACGAAGATCCCTCTCGTCCACTGATTCTACCAGTCCCACAAACCGCAGGTTGTTTCTGCGAGATCTATTTTCCAAGTCTTCCAACTTGTCTTCGTAAGTATCCAACACTGTTTGCATACATAGTAACATAGTAAATGACATACAAGCCTGAACTTCTTCCACCTTTGCCATCTTGTCTTCCAGCTCTCCAGTGCGGCAGCGGTAGTTTGCTAATTCTGCAGCAATATGATCTAGATTACTTTGAAGTTGTTCTAACTTTGAATATATGGGGCTCAGCCGAGTGTCCAAAACATGCTCCATTGCTCCAATTACTTCCGTCGTTACCTCCACTACCTACGCGGAGCTGACAGTAGAGTTGGGTGGACTAGCAGGTGCAGCCATATTGTCCCCCTGTTATTTCTGTTTGTCTTTCTCTTTCCGGAGATTTTTAGTCACCATTAGTTGTTAATAATCGCCAAGTCCTTAATTCTCGCCCCTCAGAGACTCCTATAAATCAGTCCAAAATCTGAGGTTTGCTATGTAAAAATTAGAGGTTTTATGGAGAGGTGGCAGGAGCAGAAGAACTAACTGCTGCTCCTGATCATAGCGTCACGTGACCCCATGGGGGTATTTTTTTTAAACAAAAATATGAAGCCTGGAATGATTAATCAGGGGCACAGAGTGCTGGAGAGACATCATTCACAGGCTTTAGGAAATGTTTTTCACCTTGTTTGAGAGCAATACGTACTAGCTGGTTCAAGTGTACAAGATAGTGTGGTGCAAGCCTCTCAGCCAGGGACTGTTGTTTTACTGGGTGCATTGAGGAGAGAAAATAAAAAAAAAAAGGAACTGGTTTAGAGAGCTGATAAGTCCCCCTAGTACCGCACTTCCAGTTCAGCTGGAAATCTCAAAGAGCACAGGGAAGCTTCCAGGAATTAACACCTTTCTATACATCAAAAATACCTGAATATATTCACTAATTTGTTACAAAAATATTTTAGGAGCGTCATATAAGAGAGGCAAGTTCTACTTTCAGAGAAATGCTTTTGAGTTGAACTTCCAGTCATATGCTTCCAAGTGTAATCATCGGTCCTACCAAGAGCAGTGAAAATATTCCCAAGACAGTTAAAAGAAAAAAAAAATAATAACTTTTTTTTTTTTTTTAGTAAAGATCTTCTAAATAAGTATCATTGTATGTGTAACTCAGAAAATAAAATTCTTCTAAAGTGTTACTCCACTTTCAAACAAAGTAAATTAAACTTATCTTAAGCTGTAAGCAAAACGGTAAACGCCTCAGTAGTCTCCACCTTTTAACAACCAAAGATCACCAAGATCATCTAGGAAAATAACACAGTACTGTAATATTAATTTTTGGAACAACTAAGTGGTAACTGCTTTATTATGACTAAAGGATAAATGTGTATACATCTAATGAATGTATTGGCCAGTTTCTGGCATTGCCCACAGAAGACAGATGTCAGCCTAGCGCTAATGTATCTGATGTGAAAAAGACAGTATGTCTACACAGGATTCAGTAAACTAGTACTATGCTGATCTTAGAACTGGATAAATGTGATACCAAACTAAGGTCCTGTCAATAGCAAACATTTTTGTTGTAATTTTTCACTTTAAGGTAGGACACGGAAAAGATTTTCTGGAACCTCTCAATGAAGCCAGACGATCAGGACTGAAACTGGCGTTGCACATATCTGAGGTAACACCATGGCTCTGAGCCTGAACAAGTAGTGTAGTAACTGCAGGAGAGACCTTCAAATCAATGCACTTGTTTCTTAGACATTACATAAGGAAGAGAATGAATGGAAGATGATTTCTGGTTGAAAACTGGTAAGATTGTCAAAAGGGAAGCCAACAGTAAATCTGTCAAGAGAAATTTTATAGAAACTCCATGATCTGACATTTGTTCCGTAAAGGAACCACCTTCATGGATTTACTACTACTTAACATTTCAAGAGCTCTACTAGGGTTACGCAGCGCTGTACAGTTTAACAAAGAAGGACAGTCCCTGCTCAAAGGAGCTTACAATCTAAAGAACAAAATGTCAAGTTGGGGCAGTCTAGATTTCCTGAATAGAGGTATAGTGGTTAGGTGCCGAAGGCGACATTGAAGAGGTGGGCTTTGAGCAAGGATTTGAAGATGGGCAGGGAGGGGGCCTGGCGTATGGGCTCAGGGAGTTTATTCCAAGCATGGGGTGAGGCGAGGCAGATTTACTTTGTGTCTGGTCCTTTTAACAATCATGTAGTATTTCTCCTATACCAGGGAGGGGAGATGCTACTTGGGGCTTGTTTTGGAGAGAGGGGAGATGCATGTTGGGTGTGTGTTGCATATATGTGCCAGGTACTAAAGCGTAACTTGCACCTGTGATATAGGAAATAGACATTGTGATGGCTTTCTATTCCAGCTCGTAATACCCTAGAAAAATGTGTTTTTAGTTGAGTGGTGAAAATCTTATTTCTTCTCCCTGCCTTTTCTATATCCTTCCTCACAAACCAAGTGCTAGCCATAATGTGTACATGTCTAAAAATGTAATCAAAATTTCTTGACATCGATCCTGATGGGTTTGAAAGAAGGTATTGCCATCTGGCACACTATTTTCAGTATGGTGAGACCAATTCTCTAGCTTTAAACACATCCAAGAGCGGTATGAAAAAATATTTCTTTTAAGCAGCCAGACAGGTATGGCCAGGATTTCTGGGATCTGTATGAAACTTGAATAAATTAGTATTATTCCCTTTTATTGTTGATGTAACTTTTTTAGTACTGTTCTCTTTTCCTCCCTCTATCATGGTAAGCTGATTTTTAAACCGCTGAGGAGGCTTACCAAACAGCGGTACATCAAAAAATAAATAAACTTAAAACCCTCCCTAGGGTGGATGCTTGGAGGTAGTGGAGAAATGTAATTGGTCTGGTATTGAATATGATACACCAGTAGATTCCTTCCCTCTCTGTTCTATTTCATCCTTAGATCCCAAACCAAGAAGAAGAAACAAGACTTCTCCTTGGTCTTCCTCCAGACAGAATTGGACATGGCTCATTCCTCACTTCTAATGCAGGGGACTCATGTGACCTTGTACAGTTAGTAAGACAACATCACATACCTCTAGGTGAGAGAGAGACCTAAATTATTAAATAGCCTTGAACAATAGGTCTTTGGAGCAGAAGGATAAATAAGAGAAAGCAACTGACACTTTGAATAATCATTCCTGGCTTCACATTTTTATTAAACTACCAGGGCTTGGGTGCTTGTTTTTTTATGTGCCTTTTTGATTTAGCATCTTTTGCAATCTTAAGTAAACATATAGGACAAAAAAATAAACATCCGGATTTATTATTTCAGTTAAAACTTTTAATAATCTATAAACTGACCATGTATAGTAACATAGTAGATGATGGCAGATAAAACCTGAACAGTTCATCCAGTCTGCCCAACATTCACACTCTGTCAATAAAAAGAGAAACTATGCCGAAAACTCTTCTGTAATAAGGTATCTGATGGATGGCTAATGCTAGTGGGGTATAGAACCTTCCTTCTTGCTTCTGTTCTCCCCAGCCGCACAGAAAAGCTTCCAGTGCCTGTAACTGAAATGAACATTTGTAGGGGAGTCCTAGTTCTCAGCATTTTATGTTACTCTCTAACTGGGAGAGGATGTTTCCAAGATTGTCTGCTAAATATAGCACTTAAAGTGGGAATGGAGAGTTTACTTTTACTCACATTCATTTTGGCCTCAGAGGATAAATAGCAAAACAGAATCAAGCTTTGCCAAATAGCAACTGTTGTAAAATGATGTATTGATGAAAAAAAAATTATGCTCAAAGTGGTCTACCGGACCCAACCCGGCACAGCACTCCAGAGTCTCAAACTCACTTTGCCTGTCCCACAGTCAAACACAAACACAACACAGTCAGCCATAATATGTTATATTACATTACACCAAACTTCTATTCTGCAAATACCGTAATGGCTCTTTGTGGATTACACAAATTAAGAAGGCTTGATTAAAAATAAAAATTCAGGAATCGACAAATATACTAACAAATCACAGTTTACATTTCTAATAAAACACATTCATGAAATAAAAATGTTTTCCAGACTTTCCTAAATGCTATATAATCAGTAAGTAATCTGGAATGGCAATGAATTGCAAGCTCAGGCTGCTTGGTATTTAAGCGAAGAATTTAACATCTTACTTGGTATAACCTTTTTTTTACCGATGGAAAACACAAAAGCATCTAAGAGTACGGTGGTAAAGACCGTTTTGATGAACAATCCAATGGCACAAATATAGATGATAGTGAATTCTGGCTACCACTGAAAGCCAGTGCAGCTGTATAAAAAATGGAGTAGATAATCTGTGTATATATCAGCCGAGCCACTGTATTCTCTCTGACCTGTATCTGTTTAATCAATGATTTGGAACGTCCTATGTAAATAATATTACAATAGTCTGTCCCTGATAAAATTAAGGTTTGAACTAATAATGTAAAGTTCGCTAGTTCAAAATATTTACATATCGATCTCAGTTTTTAAGCATGAGAAAAGACATTTGCACTAGACATTTTACATGAGGTTTAAAAACAAAGGATTGTCCAACTCCACACCCAAATTCTTAGAAATAAACTCAAAAGTAAACTTTTCTGTATTAATAGAAAAACTCTGTGGAAACACTGTTTTGTCAAATGAGCCTATCCATAAAAACTTAGTTTTATCACAATTCAGCTTAAGCCAATGAGTTGAAATCCAGTCTTCAATCAGTTGCACACTTTAGTCCAGTCACCCTGGCTTGGGCTCCAACTTAGACTCAGCCTGAACCAAGCAAACTGCTGCATGTGCTCATTAACTTTCAATCCACAGCCCAGAGCTGATCCAGCTCCATTCCTTGGCACTGCTTGCAGCACTTCCCCCACTGATGCCACTCTTGCTGTGACCCTCGAAATGCAGCAGACCACTACTGGACTTTCCTGCCTCAGGGCCCCTCTCCTATGAGAACCCAATGCCCCAGCAAGCCCCAGATAAAATACCATTATTTTAAACCAAAGATTTAGATTTGGGCTAGCTGTAGGAAAAACAATTGTGAACATTTTTCTAAAGTTCTCCTTTTTTAAACAAAAATTATTCCATACCCACAAGTCAGTTAGCCAATACCATTCTACCTTGATGTGAAAAGATATCGGTTGTACACAGAAGGAGCCACAGAAACTGGGCAACCAAATGACAGATGATGTTTAATGTGAGCAAGTGCAAAGTGATGCATGTGGGAAAGAGGAACCTGAAATATAGCTATGTGGTGCAAGGTTCCGCATTAGGAGTCACCGATCAGGAAGAGGATTAAGGAATCTTCATTGACAATACTTTGAAACCCTCTGCTCAGTGTGCTGCGGTGGCAAAGAAAACAAATAGAATGTTAGGTATTATTAGGAAAGGAATGGAAAATAAAAACGATGTTATAATGCCTTTGTATCGCTCCATGGTGTAACTGCATCTTGAATACTGAGTGCAGTTCTGATAATGCATCTCAAAAAAAGATTAGTGGAATTAGAAAAGGTACAGAGAAGGGCAACGAAAATGATAAAGGGGATGGGATGACTTCCCTATGAAGAAAGGCTGAAACTGCTAGGGCTCTTCAGCTTGGAGAAAAGGCGGCTGAGGGGAGATATGATAGGGGTATATAAAATAATCAGTAGAATGGAACAGGTATACGTGAATCACTTGTTTACTCTTTCCAAAAATACTAGGACTAGGGGGCACGCAATGAAGCTACAAAATAGTACATTTAAAACGAATTGGAGAAAATATTTCTTCACTCAACATGTAATTATACTTTGGAATTTGTTGCCAAAGAATGTGGTAAAAGCAGTTAGTTTAGTGGGGTTTAAAAAGGTTTGGATAGCTTCCTAAAAGAAAAGTCCATAAGCCATTATTAAGAAAGATAAGCAGCATAAAATGTATTGTACTGTTTTGGGATCTTGCCAGGTACTTGTGACCTGGATTGGCTACTATTGGAAACTGGATACTGGACTTGATGGACCTTCAATCTGTCCCAGAATGGCAACACTTATGTACTTATTAATCTCCATTTTGCCCCAAAACACAGCCATCTAAACAAACCTTTTAGTTATCACTCGGCATTCTCAGAGTGAAATATTCTTCCTCGTGTAGGAATAACTGAGACAGAGCACTGCTGCACTTGTGCAGTTTTTCTCATATATGTGTAAGAGAGATCTCAACATGAAAAAGAAAAAAACAAAACAAAAAAAAACCTTGCACCTGGGAACAAAAAAGTAGATTCATAAATGCTTTACAACTTTATCAGAACAGACAATTACGTGAGTCACCTTCTATGCTATTAAAAGGCCACTGTTGCTTTTCCAGGCCAGGCTCATGGCATTTGTGTCTTAGGGGGCCCTTTTACTAAGCTGTGATAAGCATTAGCATGAACTTGCCGCAACTTAAAATAACTTACTGTGGGATGTGCTCAAGTATCCTGAGGTAACTTAAAATCAGCGTGTGCTAAAAACTATTTGAAATTTTTTGGTGGAGGGGTCGTGTCTGTGGGCATTCATATTTTTGGTGGAGGGGGTGTGTCTATGGGCAGAGAGTGGGCATTCACATTTTGGTGGAGGGAGCATGTTTGTGGGCAAAGAGTGGGCATTCCTGCGCTACTCAATACATCTGCATTACCACTCACTAACCAGTTAGCACAGGATTAGCATATGAGGTGTTGATAAGTGCACATGCACTAATTTTTTTTTAATGGCAAGATTAGTGCATGGCTATTAATAATTAAAAAAAAATTGAAAATCAGCCATTTCACTGCTGTGGTAAAAATGGCCTTAACGTGCAGGAAAAACCTGCACAAGTGTGTGCTAAGGCCTAGTTTTACTGTAGCTTAGTAAAAGGACGCCTTAGAAAACTCTTTGGCTTTTCATACATTGTCATATAAAACATACACAGAACTAAGCCCTTACATTTGTTCTTTCTCGTTATGCCTGACATATTAAAATTTGTATTTGACTATTGCAGGGCTTCTCAGATCTGTTCCGGGGACTCCAAAATCAGCTGAGGTTTCAGGATATATTCAGGCTTTAGTCCCCAGGATAGGTTTTGGAAGCCCTGATTTACTGTCTGCTTGCATGCAAATCTCGTAAATTGATAAATGTAAAGAACATATGTATCCTCGGTACTTGGCTAGTATAGGCACCACTATGTGCACTTCCAATCAAACATATAAACGGCAGGTGACCGACTCACCTGCAAATGCGCAGTAGAGTCGGAACGCTGAGAGTGTAGAAGTCCAAGCCCCGCCTCCACCAGCAGTACAGCCCAATAGGGAGGAGGGCTTGGACATGGGCATGGAAATCGGAGGAGGAGGGAGCAGGGAGGGAAGGAGGGGGCAGAACTGAGGGAAACAGATGCTGGGGGGGAGGGCAGGGTTGGTGGACAGGGGGAGGCCATAGGAAAACAAAAAACTAGCCCGTTGTTACGGGCTTAACCGCTAGTTCTGTGATATAATGTAACAGTTTCTCTGAAGGCTTTTTTTGGATACCTATCCCTTTCAGCTTAGTCCTATACCAGAAAGAGCATCTCAATATATATTAGTTGTAGCTATGGTTTTTCTATCTATTATGCTCTGTACAGAAGGCAAAAGCTTTGGAAGTGATCTAACAAACATCATGATTACAAAATTGCATATGATATTACACATTTCTGTTACAACTCAAGACTTAACCGGTATATAGTATAAATTTCTGAAACAAGAGTACCTTTAATAACTTGTTAAACTTGTAATGATAACTTTCATCTTAAGTCCCTAGGTAGTAAATACCACCATTTAGGTGCCTGATGTGGGAATGATGAAGTAAGCATAAGTTTGTACAATATTCTTTTCAGATTTAGTTAGTGACGATCTAGATAATGCCTGGAGGTAATAATTTGATTTCTGTTAGCAAAATCATTTAGATTTAATATGTAACAAGGAGCTCAGCCAGATAATATAAGAAATAACAAGTAACATAAGTTGAAAATAACCCAAGCTTCTATTACATGAAGAATGTATGTGCATATTTAAATAGCTTATTACCGACAGCTTGCAAGGATGCATCCTCTTATGAATCAGAGTGTGTAAAGCAGTACCTTTGCTGTCTCCTGTATCTTTAGCTTTAATGCACATTTTTCTTTTATTACTTAGAGCTGTGCTTGACATCCAATGTCAAAGGTCAGACGACCCCTTCCTACAGCCAGCATCACTTTGGCTACTGGTACACCATGGGCCATCCTGTCGTGCTTTGTGTAAGATGCTCTATAGTCCTTATTTTTTAATGGGGATATCTGCATTCATTGAAAACCGGATATATAGTCATGTGCATATGACATAAATAAGGAGGTATATCTAGGTTTTAACTTCAGTTATTTTAGAATAATTGTTATCCAAACTGATGATCAATATTTAACTGGGAGATTTTAGTTCTTTTCAACCAGGGGCGTATCTGGACTCCGGCGGTAGGGGGGGGCCAGAGCCAGAGGGAGGGCGCACATTTTAGCCCCCCCAACGATCCCGCCGCTGCCATTGCCAGAACCCCCCACCAATGACTCTCCACCCTCCCCTCCCCCCCCCCCCCGCTGCCAACCCTCCCTCGCTGCCGTTGCTTACCTGGAGGGGGACCCCACCCCCGCCAGCCGAGGTCCACTTGCCACCTTTAAAGATATTTCTTCAGCTGGCGGGGGACCCCAACCCCCACCAGCCGACCCGACGTCTTTAAAGTTCTTCTTCGGCCTCTGTGGCCGTGCTGTAGTTGATAGCTGTTCAATCCAGTTCGGAGTCTGACGTCCCAGCACGTTGTCCTGCACGTACAATGTGCTGGGACGTCAGACTCTGAACTGGATTGAACAGCTATCAACTACAGCACTGCCACGGAGGCCGAAGAAGAACTTTAAAGACGTCGGGTCGGTTGGCGGGGGTTGGGGTCCCCCGCCAGCTGAAGAAATATCTTTAAAAGTGGCAAGCGGACCTTGGCTGGCGGGGGGTGGGGTCCCCCGCCAGCAAAGGTAAACAACGGCAGCGGGGGAGGGTTGATGGCGGTAGGGGGGTCCAGGGCGAAATCTGCGGGGGCCCAGGCCCCTGTGGCCCCACGCAGATACGCCCCTGTTTTCAACACAGCGTACAAAAGTGCTGTAGCAGTAATTGAATTGGTCTGTCTATTTGATGAGCTTGAAACTTGGAGCAGGATCATCAGCGTCATCACGTTTATACAACTTATAGTTTTGAAAATGATTACACCTTGATGAAATTCTGGTAGTTTTCAATAAGGTAATGTTGGAAAATGCTAGAAAATCCATACATACATACATACAAGGCTGGCTCGAGGGATGGTGGCACCCTGATCCAACTTGGGGGGGGGGGGCCCATCCCAGCACCTCTTCCCCTTCCCCCACCCCCCCAAGGTCCAGCAGAGCAGGTTCACCCTCAGCTTCCCAGCTGAAATCCCCCCCACCCCCATGTCTCCATAGCCCCAAAGGGGCTATCTGTAGAAACATTGGTGGTCTAAAGGGTTCTTTGGGCAAGAGCAATGCCCAGTAGCTTCTGTTCAGTCTAGCATCTTCCACAAAATGTTGCCTTTAGTGGTAGTCTCGTGCAACTATACCTAGAGGTCATGTTTTCTTATACAGAAACATCATCCCTAGCAGTAGTTGTACCATTTTGTGAAAGGTGCTGGACTGACCAGGAGAGACTGGGCATCACTCCTGCCTGCAGAACTCCCAGACCACCAGTGCTTCTACAGGTAGGCCCTTTAGGGCTGTGGACACATGAAGGGATTGGGGGACTTCCACCTTGTGGAGATGTGGGGGTGGGTGCAGTAAGCTGCTTTGCTGGCCTGGGAGCATCGGGTTATGGCTTTGTGGCCCAATGCTCTCAGGCTGCTGGAATAATGCTGCCAGGGTGATGGCTTGCACGCAACATTATTCTTTTACCACGGGGGTTCAGCAACCTGCACTACTGAGATCCTATAGGTTCCCTGACTCCCAAGGTAAATCAAGATGCAAAAAAAGGCATCCAACTGGCAGATTACATTTAATGTGAACAAATGCAAAGTGATGCACATTGGAAAGAATAATCCAAATCATAGTTACCTGATGCTAGGATCCACCTTGGAGGTCAGCACTCAAGAAAAAGATCTAGGTGTCGTAGGTAATACACTGAAATCTTCTGTTCCGTGTATGGCGGCAGCCAACAAAGCAAACAGGATGCTAGGAATTATTAGGAAAGGGATAAATAAGATCAAAAATACTATAGTTCCTTTGTATCACTCCATGGTGCAACTGCATCTTGAGTATTGTGTTCAGTTCCAGTCGCCGTATCTCAAAAAAAGATATTGGAATTAGAAAAGGTTCAATGAAGAGCGACCAAAATGATAAGAGGGGATGGCATTCCTCTTGTACGAGGAAAGGCTAAAGAGGTTAGGGCTCTTCAGCTTGGAAAAGAGACGGTGAGGGGAGATATGATTGAGGTCTACAAAATCCTGAGTGGTGTAGAACAAGTAGAAGTAAATCGATTTTTTTACTCGTTCCAAAAGTACAAAGACTAGGGAACAGTCAAGGAAGTTACATGGAAATACTTTTAAAACAAATAGGAGGAAATACTTTTCACTCAATGAACAGGTAAGCTCTGGAACCCTTTGCCGGAGGATGTGGTAACAGCAGTTAGCGATCTGGGTTTAAAAAAGGTTTGGACAAATTCCTGGAGGAAAAGTCCATAAGCCTGCTATTGAGACAGACATGAGGCAGCAACTGCTTGCCCTGGGATTGGTAGCATGTAATGTAGCTACTAATTGGGTTTCTGCCAGGTACTTGTGACCTGGCTTGGCCACTGTTTGTAAAACAGGATACTGGGCCAGATGGACCATTAGTCTGACCCAGTATGGCTACTCTTATGTACCTTGCTAACCCCCCCCCCCCCCCAAAAAAAAAAAAAATATATATATATATCCAGATCACAGCAGCCACGTGGAAGTTAACTGATTACCACTTAATAGGCTGGTGCATGGTTAGCTTAGTGCAGTGGTTCCGAAACCTGGTGCCAGAGGCCCCTTGACGAGTCAGGTTTTTAGGATATCCACAATGAATATTTATGCATGCAGTGCATGCAAATCTCTCTCATGAATATTCATTGTGGATATCCTAAAACCTAACTGGCTGAGGGGCCCCCAGGATGAAGTTAGGACAGCCTTTTGCTGTCTTTGTAGTCGCTCCTTTCACCGTTGGAGGACTGAGAGGGAAGCTGTCAACGTTGGCTGCTGTTAAGATGGGTTGTTTTACCACAGAGTCCCATTTATTTTGGGAAGGAGAACCTCAGCTCAAAGAGCCTGAATTAACAGTAGCTCACCTTGATAACTCCCCCTCCCCCCGAGTGCCTTATAGCCAAGGAATGCCATTTCAATGGCTAGACAAGATGAAGGTTATAAAGTATTGCAACTACATAGGGTTTGTTGTTCTAATGGCTCATGAAGACACATCCCAGCCCTGGTTCTAACTCAGCTTGAAGCCCAAAGGAGCAGAAAGAAACAGCTGAGCCCAAAGAACAAACTTTTTGCCTGTGTGATATATGGATGTCAGCTTAGCACAGGGGTTTACTAAGCCGCTAGTGCTGACACAGCCCATTCACTTTGAATGGGCTGTGTCAGTAATGCTTCACGGCTTAGTAAACAGACCCCCAAGTATTTAAGTATATCTTTTTCCCTAGCCACATTCTTTAAAAATATTTAAATATATTTATAGTATAAATCAGTGGTTCCCATGCCTGGTCCTGAAGGTATCCCCCCACCGAGTCTGGTTTTCAGGATATCCGCAATGAATATTCATGAGAGAAATATACATACCAAGGAGGCAGGGCATGCAGATTTCTCTGATTATTCATTGTGGATATCTTGAAAACCTGACAGGCTGGGGTGCCAGTGCAACTACTCTGATCTTATTGGGTTTTATGGAACTAAGCCCTATAGAGATTGGAACATCTTTTTGAGCAATAGGTAACTAAACTTGTAGCAAGCAGTGTGTGTATATTTCTTGCATTGTGAATGCTTTAACACATTCATTTGTTAAAAAGCGAGAGTGTTCATTGTTGATGAGTCTTGGCTCTTTGCTTCCAGACTATGGTCTGCACCTGTGTGTGTTGTGTGCTATTCTGTATACAGTTAATGTTTGTTGCTGAAAAAGGATTGCAATTGATCCTGATCCGAGCTTTGTAACGGAAACATGGCCTTGGATGGGTCTTGGTTTTTATCCCTTTGTAGAATAAAGTTTAAATTTATCCTTTTCCTTTTATTTTTTTTAATTATAGGACACTCTGAAACCACCTAATGGATACGCATAGGATAAAAGTTGTGTTGTCAGTGTTGCTAACTAGATTAAGGTATTCACTGCTTGGCGCCTATCAAAATACCTGTCCCGCTCTTTAATTAGCAGTGATAAAACCTCTCTCAAGCACCAGCTATTATGTATTCTTTATGTACACTGCTGTACTGTAAATTCACCAATTGAGAATTCCTTAACAAAATTTTGGAAAGGGCCAGATGCACAAAACTTAACGAGCAAGTAGTAAACCATGGCATGCAGTAAAGGCTTCTGCGAGCCATTTTCCGATCACGGTAGCAGCTAACGAAAACGGAATGCAGATGATTCAAAGGCTATTACAATGAGCTGTACTACCGTTGCAAGGCTATTATAGTGAGATGCACTACGGTTTTCTGATCCCCTTACTGTGAAAAACCTACCGGGAGAGCTACACCTCTCGTTGGGGCAAATCAGAAGAAAAAAGAAATGTCGTCAGGGACGTCCTTCACTCAACCCCCCCCCCCCCCCCCCCTTTAAAAAGACGTTCTTTTTACAGGCTACAAGCTAATCTATAATTCAGAGGCAAGAGAATAAAAACTAACCTGACGATACAGAGGAGCCTGACAAGCGAGTTACTGGACACTGCCATGTCTGTCTCTGTCACGTGAACCTTCCAGCCCAGAAAAGCTGCTTTTTATTTTTTGTCAGCCTGGCACAAAGGCAAGCGATGCTTAAGCAGTTTTCAGTTGCCCCCCCGGATCGGGACTTGCAAGGACGCAAATTAAAACTTTTTGGACATCCCTCCCTCCAGGTCTCTCTCAGCCAATTACAGCGCGTTTAGCTGATACTGCTAACAGCTAAACACGCTGTGATTGGCTGAGAGAGACCTGGAGGGAGGGACGTCCAAAAGTTTTCATTTGTGTCCTCGCACACCCGGGGCGCAAGCTGAAAACAACCTTAAGCTCCTTGTCTCTCTCCTGCTTCTCGCTGCTCGGCCAAAGGGATTACCAGGAAGTTAGTGAAGGATGTCCATAAAGGACATCCTTGGCTGCTTCTCAGAGACTTTTTTTTTTTTTTTTTTTTTTTTAATAGTGAAGGACGTCCATAAAGGACGTCCTTGGCATGCGCAGAGCAGCCAGCATAACGCTTGGCTTGCTCCACTGGCCGATTGGCTGACTGCTTAACGATGGAATAGAGAATGCAAGTGAGCTACGACGAGCAGCTCATTTGCATTCCTTTTCCTTGATGCATTCCCGTTCCTTACCGATTCGGTAAGGGAAGAGCTTTAACGATTTTTTAGTGCATCTTCCCCAAAGTAAGGGAGTACCTTTTTCATCTAATAAAATGCATTAAGAACAGGAAAGTAATAGATTTTTATGCTATAAAAAGGACTGACAACAGCTAGGGAGATAAGGAAGTGAAATTAGCAATAGATTTAAATATTGAATTAAAAATCAAAGCAAAAGTGACTGGTGCTACTTTGTTTTTTTTTCTACAGACTGATGATAAAGGTGTCTTTGCGACAGATCTTTCAGAGGAGTACCATCTGGCTGCTGATGCCTTTAATCTGACCCCGCAGCAGGTCTGGAACCTGTCTTATGACTCAATCAACTGCATCTTTGCTTCAAGTAGTGTGAAATCAAACCTGCAAGTGAAGTGGAAGGAACTAAAGGCAACAGGATTCAGTACCAGAATCTCAGCAGTAGGCTGCTAAGGAGTGACATTTCATTTTTTTCCAAATTTGAAAACTTAGTGGCAAAAACAGACTCTCTTGTTTTAGCATTTTAAAGAATGACCCAAGGTTATTGAAGGCCCTGGTCTGTGTTTTACCAAAGTATACATGGAAAAAAATATCAGTGAGTGATTAAGAAATTATTCTCTTTGACTCTTATTCTTTAATATGGGAGCAAGTAAATGTACAGCAATTCCTACCTTTGGCTCACATACCAAATCTATGAAGATGTTTTTTGTAATTTAAATGTTTCATATGCCTTTACCTACTTAGAGCACTCCATGCAGTAAACACTATTGGTTCAGAACGCACTGATCTGGGCCAGTTCAGATGTTCTGGCACATTATTAGAAGGGCAGATAGAATATGTGAACAGTTACAAACCTGTTGGTGGCTCTAGAGACCTGCTTTCCTTATTATATCCCTTATATCTAACACAGGATATTTGAATTATGAATCTTTTGATTAGATCAGTAACTCAAATACATGAAAAAATGGATTTGATATAGACCAAAGCAGTTAAATGAATATACAGAGATGTTTTCATTGCATAGTAATAGAATTTTTTTTTATAATTTATTTATAGTGTACAAAAAAAAAGCGGGAGAAATATCTGATGGGAGCATAATACTATATATTACAACTATTTCTCTTTCAATGGAAAGGTAAATTTCATAGGGGCCCTTTTACTAGATTTACTAAGTTGTAAGATTTTGGTGTACAGTTTACTGGATCCAGGGAGGAGTGAAGCACCAATGAAGGAGATGGGGTCCATTCTTTTAGTTGGTGGGAGGGATAACTTATTATCTGTGTCTCACTACATGGAGCCTGTTTTACAGGGGTAAAGGCCTTTATAAATTGCAGGATACATGTCTGTATAAATATCCATGCTGATCAGGTCTAGTAGGGGTACAGTTACAACATGTACATGCATCTTATAAAAATAAGAGTACACACATCTGCGTCCATTTAACCTAAGATCAGAGCAGATGTAGGTGTTGGCCTTTACCTGCTAAAGTACCACTTCCTCTCTGTTCCCTGCTTCTTAAATAAAACCAGCTCCCACTCCATGTGTAAAGCACAAAGTAGCATATAGCATTCACCAAAATTGTTCAGTGACTTTTCCATCTTTGGGGTGGGGGGGGGGGGGGGGAGATGAAACAAGATTTGTAGATGAAAATACACACTTCCACCATGTTGTATGCAGCGCTGTTGCCTTGTTGCACCCATGCAAGCTTCACCTTTCCACAGGCAATGGCACTTGTATTTCTACTTATACACAGTACTACAAGTTACAACACAGCTGGCAGTGTTCACTATAAATTTTCCCAGGCCAAACGCATCCCCTTAATTTAAAGGAACCTAGAGCCCTAATGGTAATCTTACATATTACTGCTACGGGTCACTGTTGCTATTTTAAACCTGGCCTCTGACCGAAACAAGTGGGGATCACTCCTGCCCTAAATATACTAGACCCTAGTGACTTGCCTAAAAAAAGGTGGGGGGGGGGGAGGTAGGGCAGGGTATCTACAAGAGGCTGAAAGGATGAATAATGCTGGGTAGCAGCCTGTGCACCATGGTCAGCTGAGTAGTACAGCTGGGGACATTATTCAGATAGCTATAGTACAGTAAGCTAAGACTAGGCATCCGGGATCAGACTAATTAATGGTCCATCAAGCCCAGTAGTTTCTAACAGTAGCCAAGCCAGTGTGCTGCTATGGATTTACAGCCTGCTTCACTGACAAAGGCTACTCAATAATTACTGTGGATTCTTTTGGATTCATATTAGGTAAATGAGACCTTTATTAGAGGTTCTAAAATCTACAATGATTAGTTATACCTATCTATAAACAATCATTACATCACTGGTCTCTACATCTAAGCAATGCTAATAGTTCCTAGACCAGTAAAAGAAGCAATAAAACAATCACCACTGGTCCTTATATCATCCAGGCTCTTATCAGTTGGGGGGGGGGGGGGCACTGTTCACAGCGAAAGTCAGGAGTTTCTTTGACCTGGAAACATGGTTCTCTGCGCAGTTCATACGTTACTCACAGATGAGCTCCCAGTTTCACTGAAAGAAACTCCCCTTTTTGTAAGGCTTAGAACTCATGTTCAGAGCTAAGGAAAGTTACAGAATGCTTGAGAATAGGTAAACAAGCCATACTGTGGGAATGTGGTCATGTTTCCAAGTCTAAGTGGCCAGTCTGAACTAAAAAAACAAGCACCATCCCCCTCTTCAAACACCAAATTAATTAGAGCGGTGTCTTATCTTCTACATTCCAACTTATTTTCACACAAAGTTAACCAGAATACTTCTAATTAAAGATACAGACCCCGAGTGCACTGGTCGGTCAAGGCAGAGTTGAAAAACAATCTTTAAAATTCACTTTTATTACAGGCAGGTAAGTACCTGGCAGAAACCCAAATAGTGGCAACATTCCATGCTACCAATCCCAGAGCAAGCAATAGCTTCCTCATAATCTCAATAGCAGACTATGGACTTTTCCTCCAGGAACTTGACCAAACTTTTTTTTGTGTGTGTTAAACCAAGTTACACTATTACCACATCCTCCAGAAACAAGTGCCACAGCTTAACTATCCACAGCATGGAAAAAAAATCCTCCTATAATATTTCCATGTAACATCCTTGTGTAGCCCCTAGTTTTTGTACTTTTGAAACAAGTATTAAAAAACAAAATTTAGTTCTTCACCACTCAGGATTTGTCTTCCCACCTCTCTCTCTTTTCCAAGCTGAAAAGCCGCAACCTCTTTAGTCTTTCCGCGTACAAGAGGAGTACCATCCCCTTTATCATTTTAGTCACTCTTTGAACATTTTCTAATTCCACTCTTTTGTGAGATAGGGCAACTACACCTGAATGCAATACTCCAGGTGAGGTTTTACCATGGAGTATAGTATTTTCAGTATTATCAGTTAGTGAGTCCCACTATAACATAAGGTGTTATGAAAGCCCAAATCATCATACCTTACTAACTTCCCCCTCCCTTCATCTGATAAAATTAAAGCTTTGGTCACTGTTACCTCAATCCTGAGGGGACGGGGAGTCTTCCAGCTACAGTCCTGCCAGTGTGTGTGTGTTGGGGGGGGGGGGGGGGGTACACTGTTTCACTATCACCGTTTCAATAGTGAGGGACAGGTAAGTTCTACAGGACTCCGGCAACCTGCTTGTGGCTACAGATTGAAAACAATATTGAAGCACCACTTCCTACTCATGACAATAGAGTTGGAGGACATCCACTCAGGTTAGAGGGAATAGTATTTAAGGTAAGGGAAATGGATTAGTTTTTGTAAATAGATTCCACTTAAAAAAAATAGGTACTAGCTCCTGGTGGTTGCTCCTTTTTATTCCAAATTCTTTATATCCTACCCAAGCCTCTCGCTCCCTCCTCTGATTCCCAGACACGGTAGGAGCTGAGAAGTAGTAGCTCCAGCCCTCACAAAATTGAGGGCGATATAATACCTTTGTTATCGGTCCATGGTGCGACCGCACCTCAAATATGGTGTTCAATTCTTGTCACCGCATCTCAAAAACGATATAGTGGAATTAGAAAAGGTAAAAAAAAAAAAAACAGGCAACAAAAGTGATAAAGGGGATGGGATGATTTCCCTATGAGGAAAGGCTGAAGCGGCTAGGGTTCTTCAGCTTGGAGAAAAGATGGCTGAGGGGAGATATGATGAAGGTCTATAAAATAATGAGTGGAGTGGAACTGGTAGACTTGAATTGTTTGTTTACTCTTTCCAAAAATACTAGGACTAGGGGGCATATAATGAAGCTACGAAGTAGTAAGTTTAATACAATCGGAGAAAATATTTCTTCACTCGACCTGTAATTAAACTCTGGAATTCATTGCCAGAGAATGTAGTAAAGGCAGTTAGCTTAGTGGGGTAAAAAAAAAAAAGGTCTGGATGGCTTCCTAAAGGAAAAGTCCATAGACCATTATTAAATTAACTGGGGGGGGGGGGGGGAAATCCACTGCTTGTTTCTGGAATAAGCAGCATAAAATGTATTGAACGTTTTGGGGCTGTTGCCAGGTATTTGTGACCTGGATTGGCCACTTGGAAACGGCTGTCCCAGTGTTATGTACTTAAACTACACCTCCATCACAATGTAATTCCCACTGTTCCTTCATCCTCTAGCTATTTTGACTTCTAGTAGAGCATCATTGGTCACTCACCTGTGCATACTAAACATACACAAATACAAGTCACACATGTTTTACAATCATTTCAACTGCTGCACAGGCACAAAAACAACTAGCCAGGGCCAAGCCCGCCACCCTTCTAGATAATTGTACCATAGTGTTCAGGATGTGGAAATGTAGTACAAGTGCAGTATGCACATAGTCATTAAGTAAGAGCATCTTTCTCACCCCCGTCCATTGTATATCTAACACATGGAGCAGCACCAGGCTTTGTTGCAGGAATTGATGCATGAATTACCCCTATTGTTAGCAGAATCTGTGGTACTTCAGGAGTCAAACAGCACACACCAGAATGAGGGAGAAATCTTCTTTATTTGCCAGCAAACAAAGCAGGACATCAGTTCTAGCTCTCTTCTCTCTCTCTCAGCTCTCTGGATGTTATGGCTTCTGTCTCAGCTGCTTCTCTTCTTCTGCTGTCTGTCTTCCTTCAGCTCTCCTTCTCCTGTCTGTTCCTTCAGCTCTCTTTCTCCTGTCTGTTCCTTCTGACGTAAGCTGCTTCTACTCCCACTTAAATACAGTCCTAACCTCTAGCCCCCCTTACTTTCCAGATGGTAAAGAATAGATTGGTTACCTTGCCTCAGCCAATCATTACTTTAAAAATATCAGTTACATAGGTTTGATATTTCTCAAACTGACCTATGACCTGGGGCCCCTCAAACCAGACAATATGGCACCAGTCTCTTACATTTTCATTATGATTAATTTCTCATATTCCTAGTCAACTCCATACTAACTGCTAACTGAACTCTGGCATTCATTAAGGGGTCAAGGGCCAGTCTTACTTAATAGCATACAGCTATAGTTTGTTATTACTTTCAAGACCATTCCTATATTTACCTATAATTAATCAAGACTTTCCCTGACCTCTTTTCACCTATTAGCTTCCTTCACAGAACTAGCTAGGACTGTACATAAGTCAAACCAGATGCTTGACCTTTTCACTGCAGCCCTACTCAGAACGTAAGGCAAAGAGTTGAACAAACATTAGATTTAAAAAGGTATTCTACATATTAACTACACAAACTAAACATATTCTAAATAAGCATCCTTATAAGACATATTCTAAAATACACAGAATCAGTATTCAAGAATATCTACATATCAAGAACTTCTAAAATTATTTAACCAGCTTTAAACTACAGTATGTCTGGCTCATGCTTTGTTCATTCATAATAGTATACAGATGTGCTAGCTAGCATTAGCAATCCATCAATCACAAAGGGTGAAAGAAGTTTCTCTCTCTGACCTTTCTAACCTTTAGCTTAGCTAAAACTTTCTAAGTAATTAAATCCAGCTGGCATTCCTTCACTTTACAGGACTGAAAAGTAGAATAGAATTTTAAACACCAAACTTTAAAACACCAATTAATATGGCTTCTTATATATGTATAATTATGCCCATGCTGCCTCATTCCCCCCCTTTGAGACTAAAATCAGCTTATGCAGAGATAAGTCTCACAACTCAAACTCTGGCGATT
Organism: Microcaecilia unicolor; assembly: GCF_901765095.1. NCBI lineage: Eukaryota > Metazoa > Chordata > Amphibia > Gymnophiona > Siphonopidae > Microcaecilia > Microcaecilia unicolor. The sequence goes on from NC_044031.1 coordinate 699,304,225, forward strand.
ATAGTGATCCTAACTAAGAATAGGCTTGTGAATCACCATTACCCTACTTGTTAAGGTTCGACGGCATACTGCCGAAGCACATGAGGCCAGGAAACAAAACAACAACCCTGCTAAAACTAAGACTATTAGGGAAATAAACAAAGGACGTATCCAGGAGGTCAATGACCACCACCAGGAGGTAAGGTCTAATCCTCCTCGGTAATCCTCCACATTAAGGCTGGCCAACTGTAGGACTTTATCCATGGCATGCCTAACTACATGCGTCCTATTTATGACAATGGTACAGCACTCTGAAGAATTTAGCACTGTGCAGAGGCCACCCTGGGCTGCAAAGAGGTAGTCAAGACCCATACGGTTATACCGAGAAACTATACTTAATTCATTAATTTGATCCTGCAATGCATTGACTACCACGTTCAGCTCATGAACTAAAACATGGAGTAGAGACTGAAGTCTCCGGGTAGCCATGCCTAGTTCAGTAATACCCACTACCGGGCCCCCAATTGGAATCCAGGCCGTAGCAGAAAGGGCTACAAGTCTCTTTTTAGTCAGAGGATATGTAGAATTAATATACTGGAGGGCTAATTCAATCGCCTCATCCTCTGTGGCAACGGAGGAAGGTAAGGACAAGGCCTCTCGCTTAGAGCGGTGCGGAGATGGTGGCTTGAGGAGAGGAATAACTTTAGGAAAATAATTCAAGGTTACCAATACACAAAAATCATATGTGGGGGGAAGAATCATGTGGAGGACATTATCACAGAGCCAGTAATGACCAAGGAGAGGGCGAGGAAAGTTCCCAATAAATGTTGGCACAGGATGGACACTAGGATGCCCATAATGCGAGCCCCTATCCCAGGGGGAACTAAGAAGAAATGGAGACTTTGTACACCATAGGTGCCAATCCCCGATTGTGACAGGCTGCTCATATGGTGCAAACCCTTCATACCCCGGGGACTTATGAAAGTAGAAAATAGGCCGGGACACTATAGTCTTCTCAGTAGTAAGGTTAGGAGCCAGATAATCACCCTGGTCATAATCTGCAGGTATGGTAGTAGGGCACATAGGAGTACCTGGAGAGACTACCCACACAGATTCCCCTTTTTCTGGGAGAACATTAGTATAGTTACAGGGAATGGGAAGAACAGTTGAGATGCTTCTTGTTAAACAAAACACTCCAGAAGCTGGATAGGGAGACGTAAAGACTGGCCTTAGAGAAGATTCAGAGGGGGAAGTAGCATTATAAAAGGACCACCAAGTATAATCCTGGCTCCAAGGGCCTGAACTCGAAAAGTAGGGAGGTATAAGAGCTGGGAGCTGCACAGGGACAGGTACAGCTGGGACATCTGTAGTATAAGGAGAAAATCGGGAACACACAATACAAGGGGAAGTAATCTTTGCCTGGCTAATTAGTTCCTGGACAGAGTGTAACCAAAGGTTGGAGCGAGTTGGGGTACTAGGAAAAAAGAGGCAAGGAGTAGAAAACAACAAAAGCATCCAAACTACTAACATTTTCTTTCTTCCTAATCTAAAACAAATACAGCTAACTAATTAAGCAATAATATTTCAACAGTCTGTGCTAATCACAGATTACTCTAATATAATGTTCTCAGTCTTTGAGTTCTTATACCAGTTGGGATAGACCCTCAACTGACAAGGAGCAAGCTCTCAAATTCCAAGAAAGCCAGAATCAGGGCAAGAAAGAGTCTCAGTGTGAAGCCGAAGTTCAGCAGCTCCTGCAGTATGCAGTTGACCCTTCTTTTCAGCTAGTAGATTCTTTGGTTCGGGTCAAGCGCAACTTCAATGGCTCCGCTGGATCACTTTCTGCTCTCCACTGTTTAGGCTCCGTCTGATCCGTGCTGGGCTCAGTCTGGTCAGCAGACTTAATTCGAGACCAATGGACCCATGGAGTTATCCCTGCGACCTTCACAGCTGTAGGGGTAGAAAGCAAAACAGTAAAAGGTCCTTTCCATCGGGGCCCCAGCCTCCAGTCTTTCACCCAAACTCTATCCCCTGGCAGGAAGGAATGTACCTGAGCCTGGAAGGGGACAGGGTTTATTTCTCTCACATAAGACTGAAGCTCAGAAATTATCCTGCCCAAGAGGGCTACCTGCTCCTGCACCTGAGCAGACCCTAAAATCCCTATGTCTCCCTTAATTCCCTGCAAAATGGCTGGGGGCTTCCCATACACAATTTCAAAGGGAGAGAGGGCTGTTCCTTTAGTTGGGGTGCATCGGAGGCGGAAGAGGGCTAGTGGCAGTGCCTGTGGCCATTTCAGTTGGGTTTCCTGACAAATCTTTGCTAGGCTATTTTTCAAGGTTCTGTTTGCCCGCTCAACCTGCCCTGAACTCTGGGGACGGTAGGCACAATGCAATTTCCAGGTAATGCGCAATGCGCGGGACAGGGCCTGAAGTGTAGCTTCAACAAAGGCGGGACCATTATCTGAACCTATGGCAAGGGGCAGTCCATACCTGGGGATGACATCCCTAAGGAGGGCTCGAGCTACTTCTGTGGCTTTCTCAGTGACTGTAGGATATGCTTCCACCCACCCAGAAAAGGTACAGACCATGACCAAGAGGTATCGGAGCCTACCGCTCCTGGGCATTTCTGTGAAGTCTATGAGTAGGGACTCAAAGGGTGTTAGTCCCCTGGACTGAACTCCTGGTGGAATACGGGGTCCCTGACGAGCATTATTCTGGGCACAGAGAGTACATCGGGCAGAGGCAGTGGCAACCAGACTATCCAATCCTTCCAGCACCACTACTCGACTGAGTAGGCGGGCTAGTGCTGTTTTCCCTAAGTGTGACAGATCATGAGCTTGAGACACTACAGGTCAAGCTAGGTGGCGTGGCACCAGAACTCTGGTATCAGGGAGATGTAACCAGCCATCAGGTCTCCTTACTGCACCTTCCTCTTGAGCCCATTTCTCTTCCATTTGGGTGTACATAGGCGTCCATTCTTGCAGTCGAATTTGGAACAGGGGGGTCACAGTACTTGCTAAGGGTCCTCGAGCAGCTTCCTTGGCCACCCGATCAGCATGGCGATTCCCTCGGGCCACTGGAGTATCTATCCTTTGGTGTCCCCTGCAGTGAATGACAGCTACCTTCTTAGGTGCCCAAACAGCCTCTAGCAACTGAAGTATTTCATGTCCATACTTAACAGGTTGGCCTGCAGCATTTATGAGTCCCTTTTCCTTATACAAAGCTCCATGAGCATGTAGAGTTGTGAAGGCATACTTGGAATCAGTATAAATGTTGGTTACCAGTCCTGCTGCTAGCTCCAGAGCTCGTATGAGGGCCACAAGTTCTGCTTTCTGGGCTGAAGTTCCTTGGGGCAGGGCTCTTGCTTCTATCACCTTGTCCTCTGTCACCACAGCATAGCCTGCCAATCGCTTGGAGTTCTCCACATAACTGCTTCCATCTGTGAAATAAATTACATCTGGGTCCCTCCAAGGAACATCTTTAAGATCTGGTCGACTGGAGTACACTTCATCCATGGTTTGGATACAGTCATGATCCGGTGGTCCCTCAGATGCTGGCAAAAGAGTGGCAGGATTGAATGTAGCCACTGTTTCCAGGTGTATCCGTGGATTCTCACACAAGCTAGCTTGGTACTTAACCATACGGTTATTTGTAAACCAGTGGTTGCCCTTATACTCCATGAGGGTGAGAACTGCATGGGGGACTTTAACAACTAGTTCTTGCCCCAAGGTCAACTTATCAGCTTCCTGGACCAGTAAGGCTGTTGCTGCAATGGCCCTCATGCAGGCTGGCCATCCTTTAGCCACTCCATCCAGCTGTTTAGACAGGTATGCAACAGGCCTCTGCCAGGATCCCATCATCTGGGTCAGCACACCCAGAGCAACCCCCTGTCGCTCATGGACATACAATGAGAAAGGTTTCTCCACATCAGGAAGGCCTAACGCAGGGGCTTGGAGTAGGGCTTTCTTTATGGCAATGAAAGATTGTTGAGCAGTAGGTCCCCATTCAAATGGTTCCTTTTCACCCCCCTTTGTGGCCTGATAAAGGGGTTTCGCCATCAATGCAAAATTTGGAATCCAAATTCTGCAGAATCCGGCTGCTCCCAGAAATTCCCTAACTTCCCTTCTGGACTTGGGTTGGGGAATTGCAGCAACCGCTTGCTTCCTACTAACATCCAGTCTCCGACTTCCCTGGGAAATGCAAAAGCCCAGATACTTCACTTCTGACTGACAAAGTTGGGCCTTTGAGCGTGAGACCTTATAGCCTGCATCCAAGAGTAGCTCCAGCAATTCTCTGGTAGCCTCAAAACACTCTTCCTGAGTCACTGCTGCAATCAGGAGGTCATCTACATACTGGAGTAAAACTCGCCTGGAAGGCTCAGATTTAAAAGTCTTAAGGTCTTGCCCTAGGGCTGTCCCAAAAATGGTGGGGGAGTTCTTGACCCCCCCTGTGGCAGGCGGGTCCATGTATACTGAAGCTTCCTTCCTGTTACTGGGTTTTCCCATTGAAAGGCAAAAAGCAGTTGACTGGCGGGGGCCACCCGAATACAAAAGAAGGCATCTTTTAGATCTAGTGTCGTGAAATGGGTAGCTCCAGAGGGTATCAATCCTAGCAGGACATATGGATTAGGCACTACAGGGTGTAATGAAATAGTGGATTTGTTGACCACTCGTAAGTCTTGGACTGGCCGGTAGTCCTCAGTCCCTGGCTTCTGAACTGGCAATAGTGGCGTATTCCATGGAGACTGACAAGGTCGAATAATTCCATGGGATAACAAACGATTCAGATGTGCTTGAATCCCTTCCAGAGCCTTTCGGGGAATTGGGTATTGGCGAAGATGAATTGGCCGGGCACTTGGAAGTAAGTCTACATGGACAGGAGGAATATTTCGGGCCAACCCTGGGGGATTATCTTCTGCCCATACCCCACTGACCTGAAAGCTGTCTGCCAGGGGTAGGTCAACTTGGCCATGCGACTGATGCAGCCGCCATTCTTCTTCAAGGGGGCAGCAGAAACTCAATATACCCTTAGGGCTGGATATCGGGGGCCGAAAGGAGACTGAAGTCTGGCCATCAGAGTCAAAGGAAATTTGGGCCCTAAGCTTGGACAGCAGGTCTCGACCTAACAAAGGGATTGGACAGTCTGGCATATACAGGAATTCATGAGTGACTGTGTGTGAGCCTAATTGGCATCTACGGGTCGTCAGGAAGGGCCTCCGGTTCTGCACCCCCGTGGCTCCCACCACTCGGACAGTTTTTCCAGACACAGGCGCTAATCGCTCCGTCACAACAGAATGTTCAGCTCCTGTATCAATCATGAATGGAATTGAGCGGCTCCCTATAGTTACCTTGACCATAGGTTCCTGGGAGCCCAGTTTGTAGGAACCCGGTCTGTCCTATTCGTCCCATTCTGCCATCTCGGCTATCCCGATGATGTCAGATTCAGGAGGCTCATACCTCCCCTCTCGAACTCTGCCTCGGCTTCCTCGATCTCCTGGTCCCCTTCTCAGTCCCTGGCGCCTCTGGGGGCATTCATCTTTCCAGTGCCCTCTTTCCTTACAGTAGGCACACTGATCCCTCTCCAATCTTGGTCTGGGATTCTCCCCCCTTGGCCGGGATTGATTGAAGGAATCTCGGGGCCTGGCTGGTGGTCCGGGGTCCCACTTTGGCTTCCCATTAGCTAGAGGTCGACCTCGGTTAAGGGTGGAATTAGTAATGGCTGCCGCTAAAAGGTCGGCCTTCTTCTGCATCTTCCGGTCAGCCTCTCGGCGCACCTCCTGATCTCTATTAATGAAAACCTTGGTTGCGATCTCAATTAGCTGGGTGGTATTCATCCCTGCGAATCCCTCCTGACGCTGCAACTTCTTCCGGATATCTGGCATACTCTGGGCCACCAATGCGCTATTCACCATTCTCTGGTTTTCTAGTGCTTCAGGGTCAAAGGGGGTGTATGTTCTGTAGGCTTCAATTAGTCGCTCTAAAAAGGCCCCAGGGGATTCAGTTGCCCCTTGGAGAATTTCAGAGACCTTTGCCAGATTAATGGGCCTCTTTATGCCTTTTCTCATACCTTCCAGCAAGTCCCGGCAATAGCCAGACAACAGTTCATAATGCTGCTCATTATTTGGATCCCAAGCTCGAGCTGCACGAGGGAACCGAGCTCTAACCCATTCCTCTAGGTCCGGTGTCCTCTCGGGGGCACGCGCTCGCGTGATGGCCTCAGCATTTTGTAAAATCTTCCGCCTCTCCTCAGTTGTGAAGAGGGTCAGGAGAAGTTGTTGACAATCAGTCCAGGTTGGGTTATGGGTGGCCATAATGCTAGCCACTAGGTCCACCACTGCCTGAGGCTTTTCAGTATAAGAGGGGTAATGCGTCTTCCAATTCAGGAGATCGGTGGTTGTGAAGGGTACATACTGGTAGGCCTGTGCCTGCATAACCTGACCCTCATTATTAGGATCCGGTCGAGTGATAGTTACCTGACAGAGGGGCAGAACTCTCGAGGAGGTGGGAATAGAACCTGAGGTAGAGCTAGGAGCTACCCTCCTATCATGCTCAAAAGTGATTGCAGCAGGTCTAACCCATTCAGTGGAGGTGTGTTGAAACCCTGAGGGATGGGGAGGGGTACTCATAGACTGAGAGGTGGTCACAGGTGATTCAGTCCATTGAAAGGGATGCCGGGCCCCTGATGAGTGGGTAGGGGTACTAGAGGGAAAGGCTGGGCTGTCGGGAGTTGAGGAGTCAGGGGGTGCAGCCCAAAGCGGGTCTTGGGAGGTTAACGGGAGAATGTGGCAAAGGAGGGTAGAGGCCGGATGAAAGGTCCACCCTAGGATGTGACAGGGTTTGCACAGAAGAGGAGCTATCCGGAGAAGCCTGTGCTGGAGAAGCTTGGGCTGGGTGGCGTGGATCTCTGGGGGTGGCACGGAACCCCAACAATGGGCCATAAGGTGGTGGCTCAAGATCTGAGGGGTCATCAGAGAGTATGGGTTTTTCAGACAGGGTAGGGGCGGAAGCCACCGATTGGGTGGTAGGCTTCCTGGGGCTCTTTCCCTCTTCCAATTTAGATTTTCTAATCTTTCTTTGAACACGGCCTAACATGAATTTTACTGGGGATCCCATATAAGTTTTCAACCAAGAGGGAGGGTCAGTCACAAGGCTGTCCCAGGAATCTATATAGGGGAGTTGTTCAGAATATTCTGGTTCTCCTACAATTATGCTGTAGACCTTCCGGATTACTTCAATATCTAAGCTGCCACTAGGGGGCCACCCCACTCCCATAGATGGCCATTCAACTTCACACAAGGTTCTTAGAGTACTTGAGCTTAAAGTCTGTCCATAATCATTAATTAAAAATCCTTTCTTGAAATTCTTAAGCATACAATCTAGGGGAGTATCAATTTGTCTAGACGATTTCCCTCCCATAATGCTTACAGTTACAACACACAAAAGGGAGGGAGTTTTTGAGAATGCAGTAAGGGGTCCACACTCTCGAGACACTAGGTAGACAGACACCAATCGCTTCCTTCCGTCACTGGCCAATTGAACTCGCGTTAATTGGAAACGCAGTTATAAGAAGTCCGCACTCATTAACATTCAAGCATCACACATTCCATACAGAAAATCCCACCCAACAATTTCAAATGTCTCAGATACAGATAAGCTCAAGCGGTTTCGCTTCTAATCTCCACTAGACTAAAAGCTACTAAGGCCTTCGCTGAGAGTTGATCAGACTCCCCTTCCCTCAATTTATGAGGGGCTGGTTTACAGTTTCCTAGCTAGGATTACAATACAGAATACATACCCGGCGAATGTTCCTCAGTCAGTTGGGTGCCAGAAATTTCTGCAGGGTCCGAAATCCCACTGCTGCCACCAAGAATTGTTGCAGGAATTGATGCATGAATTACCCCTATTGTTAGCAGAATCTGTGGTACTTCAGGAGTCAAACAGCACACACCAGAATGAGGGAGAAATCTTCTTTATTTGCCAGCAAACAAAGCAGGACATCAGTTCTAGCTCTCTTCTCTCTCTCTCAGCTCTCTGGATGTTATGGCTTCTGTCTCAGCTGCTTCTCTTCTTCTGCTGTCTGTCTTCCTTCAGCTCTCCTTCTCCTGTCTGTTCCTTCAGCTCTCTTTCTCCTGTCTGTTCCTTCTGACGTAAGCTGCTTCTACTCCCACTTAAATACAGTCCTAACCTCTAGCCCCCCTTACTTTCCAGATGGTAAAGAATAGATTGGTTACCTTGCCTCAGCCAATCATTACTTTAAAAATATCAGTTACATAGGTTTGATATTTCTCAAACTGACCTATGACCTGGGGCCCCTCAAACCAGACAATATGGCACCAGTCTCTTACATTTTCATTATGATTAATTTCTCATATTCCTAGTCAACTCCATACTAACTGCTAACTGAACTCTGGCATTCATTAAGGGGTCAAGGGCCAGTCTTACTTAATAGCATACAGCTATAGTTTGTTATTACTTTCAAGACCATTCCTATATTTACCTATAATTAATCAAGACTTTCCCTGACCTCTTTTCACCTATTAGCTTCCTTCACAGAACTAGCTAGGACTGTACATAAGTCAAACCAGATGCTTGACCTTTTCACTGCAGCCCTACTCAGAACGTAAGGCAAAGAGTTGAACAAACATTAGATTTAAAAAGGTATTCTACATATTAACTACACAAACTAAACATATTCTAAATAAGCATCCTTATAAGACATATTCTAAAATACACAGAATCAGTATTCAAGAATATCTACATATCAAGAACTTCTAAAATTATTTAACCAGCTTTAAACTACAGTATGTCTGGCTCATGCTTTGTTCATTCATAATAGTATACAGATGTGCTAGCTAGCATTAGCAATCCATCAATCACAAAGGGTGAAAGAAGTTTCTCTCTCTGACCTTTCTAACCTTTAGCTTAGCTAAAACTTTCTAAGTAATTAAATCCAGCTGGCATTCCTTCACTTTACAGGACTGAAAAGTAGAATAGAATTTTAAACACCAAACTTTAAAACACCAATTAATATGGCTTCTTATATATGTATAATTATGCCCATGCTGCCTCAGCTTTAGTTAAGAAGCAAGGAAAGTATAGGAACTGGTGTAGACTTCCTGCACCTGTAGGACTTGGGGAACAGTATCTAAATTATAGCCTTAGTAGACGCAAGGCCTCCTAAAAGAATGGGTTCTGTGATTTGTGTGGATCAGGCCCATACCACAGGCAGGTCCTCCACCAGATGGCAATGGCCCACAGCCAAGGTGGGTCATCAAGATTTTGCTACTGGCACAGCAAACAGGATTAAGCACTACCTTAAAGCATAATAAAATGAAACCTCTAGTAACACATTGCCAGTGATACATTTTGCCATTATTCTAAAAGCTTTCAGCAGCCCAGGTCGCAGGGCCTATAGCAACCATTCAAAAAGCTATAGCAGTCAGCTAGCAGCATATGTAGTAGAATTTAATAAGAAAAATATCCACATCTTTGTGAAGCAAAGGCCCTCCCTCAGGCATTGAGGGGCTAGAATGGGAGTAGTAGAGAAGCCATGGCAAATATATAACACTAAGGAATCCTGTTTAGAAGGAATGGATCTATGGAATCTTAGCGGACATTGGGTGGCAATGCCGGTATTTGGAGAATAAAACTGGTGCAGGGCAGACTTCTAAGGTCTGTGCCCTGAGAAAGGCAGGGACAAATCAAACACAGATATACATATAAAGTATTACATACCATGTAAAATTAGTTTATGTTGTTGGGCAGACTGGATGGACCGTACAGGTTTTTATCTGCCGCCATTTACCTGTGTATAGCAGAGATAGAGATTTGCTCCCTTTATATGAACAGCTTTTTTTTCTCTTTCTTTAAAATAGAGCAAAGGTTCTCTATCAAAGGTGGAACTTTTGCATACAGCAATAGATTGACGTTCGAAAGAAGTACAGACAAGATCATGCATACTTTATATATGGGAGTACAATATAAAAAAAAAAAAAGACGTTATTTAGCAGCACCATACTTTGGTGAGGGAACACACTGCATTTGGAAATGAATTTCAGGATGGAGAGCTTGAGCTCTCTTCCCTCCACCACCAAAAAAAGCAAGTACATTTCAGCTGAACAATGTTAAAGGATGTTTTAGACTTTGTTCCTACCCCTTCCACTAACCAAAGCAACTAATGTTTTAAGTCTACTTATTAGCACCATCCTTTTAACACCTATTCCATCCACCCCTCTAATTAGCCAAAAATCTTCAACAATCTCCAAAATAAAAGGCAGAGAAAGACACTGTCTGTGTCAAACTCAAATGTGTTTCACTGCAGCCCTTTTTCTTCCTGCCAGTTCAAACTGTAGGTCAGCACCTACAGGTACCGCTTATCCTTCAACAAGCCAGGCTTCATATGTGCTAAAACCTTATGAAGGTCCAACACTGAGTTTATAATATGAGCCAGCAACCAATGCCTAGTTCTCAAGATAGAGGAAATATGCTTGTACTTACTCACAGCAGCTAATCAAGTAATGATAGCCCCAGCCATCATTACTTGATTCCAAATGCAACACACCCTTGGCACTCTGCTATCCCCAGGGAAAGAAGACTGGCTTATTGTGGCAGCCAGTGTTAAGATACAAACCCCACACAGAAAAATATGCTCTCTAAGCACAACTGCTGTAATTGATAAAAAGACAATGCATGACCAACTCTACATGTAGCTGCATAGAGGGTGCCACCCCATACCTGATTTATGGCCTATGTAAGTTGTGGGCACCATAAGGGTGTCCTTTACAAAGGTGCACTGTGCAGACACCTATAATATTCTTATGACCATCTCCATGGTTAGCAATCTCTAAAAGTGCTAGCACACCTTTGTAAAAGGAGCCCTTAGAGAATAGTGCTTCTGTACCCTGCTTGCAATTTCACAGGTATGTGTACATTTAAACATGCAAAGAGCTATTCTCTACCTTTAGACATACAAAGGGTACATAAACACAGGTAGCTGGAGTACAGAATTGCCCCTTTCAGTGTAATGGATATATTTCTAGCCAGTTGAAAGGCAATGTAGGAGATTTTGTAGTTGAGGGGATGTATGTAAGCTGACAAGGGTAAAGTTAACAAAAAATTTTTATTTAACTGTAGAATGTTTCTTGCAACTGGCACTCACTAAAATGGTAAATATTTGCCACAGCATATTATGAAATTCTCCTTCACAAAACTTCATACATAAAAGTTACTACAGCATAGGCAAAGCAAAACCATATGCAAGCTGAAGGCTTTTGCCTAAACAAAGGTAAAATAGTCCATGCTCTAGTTTTACTGAACCCATTTGCCTAAAAATCTCAGTATTACATTACCATCTATCCTTCTAAAGTCACCCTTACCTATATAAAAACATTCTAGTCTTTAACAGTATTAGAGATTTTCAAAATGTGTTACTTATGCACATAAATTTCAAAGGTGGCAGGTTATAGCATGTTTGAGCAGGCTAAACCCTAATGCGGATGTGAACTGGAAATGTTGGGCAGGCTAAACCATATTGGGGGCTGGAAATGTGAACTGGGAAGAGTTTTCATTTCACAGATTTATAGAAAACAAGCAAAAAAGCCAATTTCATGAAAAATGAAACGGGCCCTAGGAAGGCTATCATCTAAGCAATTTCTCTTCTCTCCCCTGCCCTCCCCTCCATGTCCAGCGATTCTCCCATCCTATCCAATCCATGGCCAGCGATTCTCCTCTGCCCTCCCCTCCCAATTCCCATCTCATCCATGTCCAGTGACTCTAGTCTAAGTGATTTCTCCTCTCTCTCTCCTCTGCCCTCCCCTCTCCATGTCCAGTGACTTGCCCCAGCCCCCACCTGCCCCCCTTTTAAGCACCCAAGGTCAAGTTCAACCTCAGCCCTCACCTGCCCGCTCTCGTCTCCCACAACAGCACTCTATTCCTTCCTGCTGCCCTGCCTTTAAAAGCCAAACAAACATTCATTTTACCTCAGATCACAGCAGCGGCAGTGAACGTGGCAGGTTTGGCTCACGTCACCTTCAGCCTTCCCTCCCTCTATGTCCTGCCCTCCTCTGACATCATTTTGTCTTTCCACAAGGGTGGGACACAGAGGAAAGGGAAGGCTGGAGGCGAGCTGATGCAAGCTCATTTGCATATGGTTATGGACCCAGCCAGGGACGCAGATGGACAAATTATATAGGATAACTTTACAGATAATGTATTAAGGGCTCCTTTGACAAAGCTTCAGTAGCAATTCTGGCACAGCAACCGTGACAAAGTCCATTTGATTCTTGTGGGCTATGTTGCATTTGCAGTGCAGAAATTGCTAGTGTGGCTTTGTAAAAAAAAAAAAAAGAAGCCCTAAGTCAGTTTAGCATGTCTTTAATGCCATACTACACATTGTTCAAGCCTCTCATAGACTTGTTACTGTAAAGTCTATGATATCTTGACGTATAACCTTGGCACACCAATCACACCTGAAGTCTCTTATTTTTTCTGAAGTCTCTTTTATTAAATAAATCACAGATAATTTACTCAGTCAGATGTTCAGAAGTGCTGCTCCAGGGCACAGAGACTCTAATCTGAGAGCTGTTGCAGGTGGAGATCTGAGGAGAGGTAGCTTTATTGCAGGAGAGAAATAGTTAAGCAGATATAAGTGGTTCAAAGCTGGGTGACTAGAATGTGTGATATCTCATTAGGGAGGAGATATTTTCAAGGTAAAAAAAAAAACAAGTTAGTTGCAGGGAGTTTCAGGAGGACAGAGCTGTCTGGGGCCCGATAGTGCATGCCCCATGTCTCTAGCAAGGTAGTGAAATGCCTCATGGCTGAAGGTACAAAGAGGTGTTGAAGCCTCACACCGGCTCAGGGAGGAGCAGATAGAGACCAATGGGGACAGAGCTTGCCATCGGGTAGCAAAGGTGGTCCTAGAGGACGGCTCTCGATTGGAGGGAAAGGTCATACCTGGCTGACCTCTCAGGACAGAGATAGTAAGACTGAACAGGAAATGATAGCAAGTAGACACAGGAGCCAGGCTTGGCTGAGAGAGAAGAGGTCTGGGCAGCCTCACAACCAGTGGTAACCATTCTTATTCAGACGGGCAGGTGTGGTTGCATTGCCTGTGAACTACATTACACACAATGCCTTGCTCACATATCTCTGCAGAGGAAACTACAACAGTGAAGGTCCTTAGAAATTAGAACAAAGCATTACACACAATTTTAGAATCAGATTATAAACTAGTGCAAGGCTGTCAGAGGATAGAACACTCTCCGCCTGGTATCAGTATAGACCACTATCATTATTATCACAATGAAATTAACATGCAAAGTCCATTATTTATATTTAGGCTGTCCACCAGCTGTCACGATCCCAGGCTTTAAACAGTCACGATCTCTGGAACAATGTGGACCCTTGGCCTATTGTCATCGAGCGGCAGCAGGAGGCAAAGCGTCCCAAGCAGGACTGAACTAACAAGCTTGGCTGGAGCCAGATGCTGGGACAGACTTGGCTTAGCAGGCACAGGATTCAGGATACTCAAACAAGCTGGACGGGAACAGGATTCAGGATGCTGGAACAAACTTGGCAAGAGCAGGATTCAGGATTTTCAAAAAACTTGGCAAGAACAGGAGCTAAAAGCAAACAGAGCAGAAACAAGCAGGCAGGGGGCTGACGCTGAAGACAAACAGGACAGACACAAGCAGAATACAAAGCTGACCCACACACACCAACAACAGAACTAAGGCTGAAGCTAAGGTAGAGGGGGACTCGAAGAAGCAAGGCAGACTAGGCAAGACACAAAGCTGATCCTCACAGACACAACAACAGGACTATGGCTGAAGGCTGACCCTAGCACACAAACAGACCAAGAAGAACAGAAGCAGAAATGCCCACAGGCATAGGCGGTCGGTGGCCCAACTGTTTGGGGAGGCTAAAGGGGGCAGGGTTAGGGGTGGGGCCAGGGGTGGAACTTAAATCCATAATTGTCTGGTAACACGCAGAAAAAAATAAATAAAAATCACAATGACTACCTTTTATTAAATTTAGATATTAGATATGTATCATATGTCAAAGAATAAAATGGTTGCTCAAAGCATATTCTAACCACAATCACTCAACTGCAAAACACTATGCACAACTTTGTCCAAAAACACACTCAGAACCTTACTGTACCATAAATATTACACTGGGCAGACCTAATACACCAATATACCACCCATACAGAAAACGCAGACTGTCAACAATATGAAACAAGGGATCATATCACCACAATTCTCATGTAGAGCCACAAAACACCCTAATTCATGTTTAATGTGGGATAAAATGCCGTAAATAAATATAAACTTTTAATGTTGAGCACCTGATGCTCAAAGTGGACATATTCCAAACACTATAATGAAAATAAAATGATCTTTTCTACCTTTGTTGTCTGGTGACTTTTTCTGATTATGCTGGTCCAGTATCCGTTCTGCTGCTATCTATCCTCAGTGCAGGTCAGGAAGTCATCCTCGTTAAATATCTCCCTGGCAACCCAGGACACCTCCAGCCAACCCCCCCCCCCCTGCTTTCCCAGCAGTAAGGTAAACAAACCATAAACCAATTTCTACAACTGCTAGAGGGCTTTCACTGCAGCTCCTACTGTGAGGATGGAAGTAAATCAACAATTTAATCCCCTCAGAGCAGCTGGACTCCACAGCTGATCCATTCTGCTGCAGCAGGGGGGAGGCTTAGCCTCTCCAAGCCTCTTATATCGGGCGCCTAGGCCCACAGGCACACAGACTATGAACAAGGTAGAAGTGAAAAAGTGCTACACTTCCTTATACACAGGACAGAGGCAGGAAATACTCAGAACCTAAAGTGAGACTTGAAACACACAGGAAAGAAACAATGCAGACAGTAGCCAGCACAACAGCTGACCATCGGGCAAAAGGGTGAGGCAGAGAGGGATCATGACCACAGTCGTGACACGGCTGTAGGGTAATCTTTTTCATCACACAGGAGCTGAAATGAGAGACAGACAACAACACTAGACAACACAAAAGAGAGAGTCTTTGAGTCTTTGTTCTTCATGGGAGGATGGCGACTCTCTGTGCTTGTGCTTCGGGTGGTCCAGGAAGCGAAATCTTGGTGGTGGACCATACGGGCCATTCACTATAGACAGGATGCTTCATTGGGTGCGCTGTTGCAGCTGGGTGGAGACATCCTTTTTTGGGTCCCAGCTTAGGCCAAGGCGGCGTTGAAATGAGTGTGTGTCCACACCTAAGTCTAGGTCCTTTGGGTCTCTAGCATGGTCTACTGAAGGGAATGACTCGTGTTTAATGAACTCTTCATGAACTCTTTGTTCATCATGTTCAGGAACTCTTATCTTTTATGGAGAAGGCAGGTTTGTCACCATCTTCAGTGGTCTGGAACATTGAGCTTCTAAGTCTGGGTCCTTCAGGTCTCTAGTATGGGCTACTGAAGGATATGACTCATCTGTATTGAACTCTGTACTCATTATGTTCAGGAACTTATCTTTTATGGAGAAGGTAGGTTTGTCTCCATCTTTGGTGTTCTGGAACACTAAGCTTCCCAGGTGTTCTCCTAAGTCTGCTGGCGAGACCGTTTTGTAGCGCGTTGGGACAATATTCTGTTCCTTCTGGGCGGGAGCTTCTTTGGTGGTTAGATGGTTGGTTCATGGCTTGAACAAGGAAGAGTGCCCGCTTTCTAGGGCATTGGTGGAAAGTACATGGACAATGGACTTTCTTGTTCGCTAGGGGCAGACATCGCCTACTGTTGTCCAACCCAAGTTGAGTGGGTGTGCATAGGGAGCACTGCGTGGGCCCTTGCATGATTCACGGATGGCCAGGGGTTCTGGTGCATCTCTATCCGGCAAGAGCAAGATCTCAGCATCTGGCTTCAAGTGTGCAAGCTGGTCAGTTGTGGGCCTCGGGTAAGGGTTATTTCTGGGCAGCCTGTAGCATGGGAATCTCACCCTTGTCATCTGGTAACGTTCGACCCGTGTGGGTGACCGTGGCGTGGTGTCAACATTCGTAGCCTCTATCATGTAACCGCTTGCTGTTTGCCCTGCCATCTGTACGGCCCTTGCACAAGTTTTGATGCTGTCTGGGGAGTAGTTTTGGTGGATGTCGAACAGGTCATGGCACTCTGATCTTGAGAGACCTATTGCTCTGCTCATCTATTACGACATACGTTTTGGGTACTTTCATCGTCCTTCAAGGTGCACTTCAGCCAAGCATGTCTTGGTGCGGCATCTCCCTTTGCAGTTTCCTTCACACACCTTCGTGCTTCTCAGAGTGGCTTGGAATGTTGGTGCCTTCTCCTCCTCCGTCTCCCCGCCATGATTCGACTCTGGGTTAGAGGTCAGTTCGGCATCATCTGGGAGTATGGCTTAGACGCTCTGGTCATTTCCATGTTCTGTACACTTGATAGGTACTTCGCAATCTTTGGTGAGATGATCTGAGTTCGATTCTTCTGCATGTGCGGCTGTTTCCTTTCCCAGCCCGTGTGGCATCGTATTCATCTCTTGCTTAGGAGTAAGCTTCATATTTGCTATGGCATCCTTGGCATCGGATTTCCACATCCTGTAGCACTCGGGGCAGTCATTGGACTGGGTAAGCTCTGCGCTCCCCAGATCTTTGCTGGACAGATATTCTGCTGGCTTACCTCTTGCTGTGGTTTCAAGTCAAGCAGCTGACGTCGCTGCTGGTTGGTTGGCTTGTGCCTGACACCTGATGAGGAGTGTGGCTGTCCAGCTCCCTCTGGTTTAGGCCAAGGGAGTTCAGCCTACATCCTGCTTGAGAGCGACTGCTCCAGTCTCTTTTGCCCCCACCCTGTGTGAATGCTCAGACTCTGCGATGAGCGTTCTTCTCGGGTCTCTCTTGCTCCCACCCTGTGTGAAGGCTCAGACTCTGTGGCTGAAATGTAGCATCTCAGTTAGCGCATCCTTCTGGAGCAAGTGCTAGTGGTAGTGCATCCGTGTGTATAGATGCGTGTGGATCACTGTCGTACGAGCTTGCCTTCGTGGCGCGTTCTGCCTTGGGCTTGCTCATTTCAGGTGCATTAAACTCTGACAAAAATTGAATCAGGTTCCTCAGGATATGAGGGTTCTTCTGACTCGAACTGCTTCAATGCATTAGTAGGTGATGGGGTGTGTGCCGTCGCATGAGTTTTAGTTCTTAGAGCAGGATCTTCAGAAACAAGGTGGCTAAGTCATTTCTTTCCACCATTCTGACCCACAGCAGGTTCGACAGCCTTGGCCTTTGTCTGAAGTGAAGCTATTTCTCTCTCTTGGTGGAGCGCTTCTGTGATAATGTCCCACTCAGCTTTTTCACACGCAGTCTCAGCCCTTTTGCGTGCTTCTCCAATCTCCATCTTGGCGCTTCTGTGGGCTACCTCAGCCTCCAGTGCAGCCTGTTTTAGCTTCAAGGTGGTTTCCTGTTTGATGTAGCGACGGCAAGCTTTAGCCACCTCTGCCATAACCTGCTCCTGAAGGGCCACCAACCTAGCTATCAATTGACTGGAGCGGTTTGTTGCCCGTGACTTGGAGGATCTCGAGGTTTTGGATGTGTGTCTAGAGGAATGAGAGCCCAGGGAGCTGCTGTCTTGTGGATTTACAGTTGCATCTGCTGCTTTCTTTACAGCCTTGGCTACTGCCATGCTATGCTTTCAGTCTTTGGATTCTTGCAATGCCTCTCACAATGAAGAAGGGTAGTTAGTGGGTTTCCTCAGGGGTCTGTGCTAGGACCGCTGCTTTTTAATATATTTATAAATGATTTAGAGATGGGAGTAACTAGCGAGGTAATTAAATTTGCTGATGACACAAAGTTATTCAAAGTCGTTAACTCACGACAGGATTGTGAAAAATTACAGAAGGACCTTACGAGACTGGGAGACTGGGCGGCTAAATGGCAGATGACATTTAATGTGATCAAGTGCAAAGTGATGCAGGTGGGAAAAAAGAACCCGAATTATAGCTACGTCATGCAAGGTTCCACATTAGGAGTTACAGACCAAGAAAGGGATCTGGGTGTCGTCGTCGTCATCGTCGATAAACCAAAACCTTCTGCGGCTCGGAAATCGAATAGAATGTTGGGTATTATTAGGAAAGGTATGGAAAAAAGGTGTGAGGATGTTATAATGCCGTTTTGCTCCATGGTGCGACTGCACCTTGAGTATTGTGTTCAATTGTGGTCACCGCATCTCAAGAAAGATATAGTGGAATTGGAAAAGGTGCAGCGAAGGGCGACTAAAATGATAGCGGGGATTGGACAACTTCCCTATGAAGAAAGACTAAACAGACTAGGGCTTTTCAGCTTGGAGAAGAGACGGCTGAGGGGAGACATGATAGAGGTATATAAAATAATGAGTGGAGTGGAACAGGTGGATGTGAAGCATCTGTTCACGCTTTACAAAAATACTAGGACTAGGGGGCATGCGATGAAACTACAGTGTAGTAAATTTAAAAAATTTATAAAAATAAATTTAATTTAAAAAAATGTATTTAAAAAAAAATTTATATTTTGCTTTTTGGCTTGGTTTTTTTTTTACTGTTCAAGCCGCTCAGACTTGTTACTGTAAAATCTATATCTTGACATATAACCTTGGCACACCAATCACACCTGAAGTCTCTATTATTTTTCTGAAGTCTTTTATTGAATAAATCAGGATAATTTACTCAGTCAGATTTTCAGCAGTGCTGCTCCAGGGAGACTCCGTAATCTGAGAGTTGTTGGAGGTGGAGATCTAAGGAGAGGTAGCTTTATTGCAGGTTAAGCAGATAGAAGTGGTTCAAAGCTGGCAAGCAGATGATCAAAAGCCCCACGCTGTTCCAAACAGCACTCTAAAATAGCGCTGGAACAGCGTGGGGCACTATTAGACCTATGATCAGAAATAATGCATACAAATTTAAGCAACGCAATTATCTGATTATGGGGTAAAAGTGCGGGAGAATTGTGCCCGAGCATGCACTCAGCACAATCCTCCCACACTTGTTTGACAGGTTTGGGCTGGAGACCAATGAAAAGGGGACACCCATCTTTAAATCTGAAGATGGACATCCTCAACTGCCCTGTTGAAGGGACGGCCAAATTTCAAGGGGGTGTCGAGGAATAGCAAGGGGGCAGTTGAGGATGTCCAAAATTTGGACGTTTCTGTGATGAGGCAGTTAAAGACATCCAAAATTGGATGGTTCTATGAGAAAGACGTCTTTCTCATAGAACCATCCAATTTTGGACGTCCTTAACTGCCCATTGCTGAAACGTCCAAAATTTGGACATCAACTGCCCTCGCTGGCAGGTTTGCTGTAAGGGGGAATGGGGGCCTGCCAGCCTGCAAATGCAAGCTGGACAGGGCTCACCATTCCTCCCCAATGATCTGCAAAC
Organism: Microcaecilia unicolor; assembly: GCF_901765095.1. Taxonomy (NCBI): domain Eukaryota; kingdom Metazoa; phylum Chordata; class Amphibia; order Gymnophiona; family Siphonopidae; genus Microcaecilia; species Microcaecilia unicolor. The sequence continues at coordinate 699,323,572 of NC_044031.1, forward strand.
TCTAACACCAGCTCGGAGTTGGCATAGGGTTTTCACGGCCAGCGACCCAATCTTTGGCGTGCTGGATGCTAATCATTGGAGATGAATGCATTAAGCACTGAGCTTCAGCATGCATTTGCAGGTTACTTGCGCTGAGAGCCCTCGAGCATGTTGTTTCACGCACTCAAGGCTCTGATCATGGGGCGCTAACAGCCTCTAGCGCTTGCATTTGCTTTTGATCATCTGCCTGTGGGTGACTGGAATGTGCGATATCTCATTAGGGAGGAGATAATATTTTCAAGGTAAAAAAACAAGTTAGTTGCAGGGAGTTTCAGCAGGACAGAGCTGTCTGGGGCCCGATGGTGCATGGCCCATGTCTCTAGCAAGATGGTGAAATGCCTCATGGCTGAAGGGACAAAAAGGTGTTGAAGCCTCACAGCGGCTCAAGGTGGAGCAGATAGAGACCAATGGGATCAGAGCCTGCCATCGGGTAGCAAGGTGGAGGAAACGGTCATACCTGGCTGACCTCTCAAGACAGAGATAGTAAGACTGAACAGGAAATGATAGCAAGTAGACACAGGAGCCAGGCTTGGCTGAGAGAGAAAAGAGGTCGGAGCAGCCTCACAACCAGTGGTAACCGTTCTTATTCAGACAGACAGGTGTGGTTGCATTGCCTATGAACTACATTACACACAATGCCTTGCTCACATATCTTTGCACAGGAAACAGTGAAAGTCCTTAGAATGAGAACAACAGTAAAACATTATAATGTGTGTAAACTAGTGCAAGGCTGTCTGAGGACAGAACACATACTCTGACGTATTCCCACATCTATGTGTATAATTGCTCCTAATTAGAATGTTGGGATCAGAGGGGATGAATTTGTATTTACTTGTTTGCTGATTCAGGGTGGTTTTGAAGTGAAGATGGCTTCTTAAATCAGTTCCGTGGAGCTGTATAGTTTCCCCACCCCACCTACATACACACACTGTATATTATCCTACTTACAAATAAAAAAGCCCCAAGTGTTATGTGAAATACCCACATTTTTTATTTAAAAACACTAAATTGCAGTTTTACATGCACAGACCTAACAAGAGCCAAAGTCAGCAGAAAGGACAGCCTACTGACAGGGAAAAACTTGAATACAGCAACTTCTCCCACCTTCTCATGCTTTTCGTACCCCCACTTGACACGCACAAAGCTGAGCCAGCTGGGGGTGGGAGTAGTGGAGACCCATCAGTAACTAAGAACTGGTACAGCTGAGGAACCATCCATACAGAAAGAAGGTGCAGTGTACTGGAGTAGAGTAGGGGGAAGGTCTAATGCCCAGAGCTGTTTTTAGGCCAGTCAAATAGCAGTGCTATGCATATCTTATTGAACCAAAGCTCTTCTCTGAGTTAACAAGGGATGCGATGAAGCTGCCTATGATTGTGGGGGAGGGGGGGCAGTTCCCATGCTCCATTTCTTTACTTTTATAAATTTGCAGTATATCTAAGATGCTTACAAAGTCAAGAACGATTAAAGGGAAGGGCAAGGACAGAAAAAAAAAATGTGCATTAGGCCGAAAGATAAAGCAATTACATCAGTACTTGCAATAGGAATAGAGGGAAGAGGAAGAACAAAAAAAAAAAGTCAAGCTGCACTCGCCATTGATCAGCTAGATTGGTCATTGCTTAAGGGATGTCTAGTAAATCAAGTTCAGGGCCCATGACTGCAGACTATGTAAAAAAAAAAAAAAGGGATCCTGCGCTAGCCTATTGCTGTAGTGAGCACAGTAAGTATATGTAAGAGCTAGGTTCCTGTGGATTCCTTGGGTGGTTAGCAAATTCATCTGAGTGAGCTAGGCTAAAAGCAGAGGAGGAAGCTACCAGTGAAAAAGAAATAAACAGCTCCAGGTTGCAGAAGCAGACTTATGCACAGGTGGCTATTTTCATACATGGTTCAAGTTTCTCATGGAAAATAGTTACAAGACAAAGTCCCACAATAGGTCTCTGCGGGGGTCTATTGCAAATAAAACAACCCTGTGCAGCCAGATGAAGCCCTTAGTAAAAGTGTAAAATTTTAAATAGAAGTAGCATGTGCTATCACTAAAATGTGGAGTGGCCTAATGGTTAGTGCAGTGAACTGGGATCATCCTGGGTTCAATTCCTAGTGCAGCTCCTTGTGAAGTCACTTAACCCTCCGTTGCCTCAGGCACAAAAACTAAGATTATTAACCATCTAGGAACAGAGATAGTACCTGCTGATAACTGGATTGTAGGCCACATTGAACCAGAACTCTGTTTGGGATAATACAGGATACAAATGTGATAATAAAAATGCAAGCTAGAACACTCTCAAAGCTGCAGACTAGAACTCTGCAAGTTTTACCTTCTTATCAATTGCAAATTTAGATGCTACATATAACAGTTACACCCCTTAGGTTTTGGGCCCCCCTAATAAACCCCTCTTCCTTCCTCACCGACTTCGATGCCTGGCTTTCCGTCTTTCTAGAACCCTCATCTCCGTCCCTTATTCTCAGAGATTTTAACATACACGTTGATGACCAGTCCGACCCTCACGCTTCTCAGTTCCTCACTCTAACATCCTCCTTCAACCTCCAGCTTTGCTCCACCACCCCTACTCACCGAGATGGCCATTGTCTTGACCTTGTCCTCTCCTCTTCCAGCTCTCCCTCCAATTTCCATGTTTCAACTCTTCCTCTCTCCGATCATCACCTAATCACCTTCACACTTCACCCCCCCCCCCCCCCTCAGCCCCATCCAACTTTAACCACTGCCTCCAGGAATCTCCAGGCTATCGACCCTCCCACTCTATCCTCTAATATTTCTAATCTCCTCCCCTCCATCATGTCCTCCAAGTCTGTCTCCGCTTACAATGCCATTCTCCCCTCTGCTCTGGACACCCTCGCACCTTCCACCTCCCGTCCCACAAAGCGTACTAATCCCCAGCCCTGGCTGACCCCTTGCATCCGTCACCTTCGCTCCTGCACCCAATCTGCGGAGCGCCTCTGGAGGAAATCCCGCACCCAGATTTCCTTCACTACAAATTCATGTTAGCCTCCTTCCACTCCTCCCTCTTCCTTGCCAAACAGGACTACAACACCCAATTGACCAATTTTCTCAGCTCCAACCCCCATCATCTCTTCTCCACCCTTAACTCCCTCCTCAAAGTGCCCTCTGCTCCCACCCCACCCTCGCTCTCTCCTCAATCACTGGCTGATTACTTCCGCGACAAGGTGCAAAAGATCAACCTTGAGTTCACTACCAAGCCATCTCTTCTACACCCTGCAACCCTCTCCCTCACCCAACCAACCCAGGCCTCTTTCTCCTCCTTTCCTGTCATCACCGAGGAGGAAACCGCTCACCTTCTTTCCTCATTGAAATCCACCACCTGCTCTTCTGATCCCATCCCCACCAACGTACTTATCTCTCATACTGTCACCCCCTCCATCTGTCATATCCTCAACCTCTCTCTCTCCACTGCAACTGTCTGACACCTTCAAGCATGCCGTAGTCACACCTCTCCTCAAAAAACCATCACTTGACCCTACCTGTCCCTCCAATTACCGCCCCATCTCCCTCCTACCCTTCCTCTCCAAAATACTTGAGCATGCCATTCACAGTCGCTGCCTTGATTTTCTCTCCTCTCATACCATCCTCAATCCGGTTTCCGCCCTCTTCACTCGACAGAAACAAGTCTGTAATGACCTGTTCCTTGCCAAATCCAGAGGCCACTACTCCATCCTCATCCTCCTTGATCTATCCGCCGCTTTTGACACTGTGAATCATGACTTACTTCTTGCCACACTGTCCTCATTTGTGTTCCAGAGCTCTGTCCTCTCCTGGTTCTCCTCCTTTCTCTCCCACCGCACCTTCAGAGTTCACTCTCATGGATCTTCCTACACCCCTATCCCCCTATCTGTTGGTGTTCCCCAGGGATTGGTCCTTGGACCCCTTCTCTTCTCAATCTACACCTCTTCCCTGGGCGCCCTGATCTCATCTCATGGTTTCCAGTATCATCTCTATGCTGATGATACCCAGCTATATCTGTCCACACCAGACATCACCGCAGAGACCCAGGCAAAGGTATCAGCCTGCCTATCAGACATTGCTGCCTGGATGTCCAACCGCCACCTGAAACTGAACATATCCAAGACCGAGCTCATCGTCTTTCCACCAAAACCCACGTCTCCTCTTCCTCCACTTTCTATCTCAGTTGATAACACCCTCATCCTCCCCGTCTCATCTGCCCGCAACCTCGGAGTCATCTTTGACTCCTCCCTCTCCTTCTCTGTGCATATCCAGCAGACTACCAAGACCTGCCGCTTCTTCCTCTAACATCAGCAAAATTCGCCCTTTCCTCTCTGAACACACCACCCGAACTCTCGTCTACGCTCTCATTACCTCTCGACTTGACTACTGCAACTTACTCCTCACCACTTAGCCATCTATCCCCCCTTCAATCTGTTCAGAACTCTGCGGCACGTCTCATATTCCGCCAAAACCGATTTACTCATATCACCCCTCTCCTCAGGTCACTTCACTGGCTTCCAATCAGATACCGCATTCAATTCAAGCTTCTCCTTCTTACCTACAAATGCATTCAGTCTGCTGCCCCTCACTACCTCTCCTCCCTCATCTCCCCCTATGTTCCCGCCCATAATCTCTGTTCACAGGACAAATCCATCCTCTCTGTACCCTTCTCCAACACCGCCAACTCCAGGCTCCGCTCATTCTGCCTCGCCTCACCCTATGCTTGGAACAACCTTCCTGAGCCCTTACGCCAAGCCCCCTCCCTGCCCATCTTCAAGTCTTTGCTTAAAACCCACCTCTTCAATGCTGCATTCGGCACCTAACTCTTACCGTTCACTAAATCCAGACTGCCCCAATCGGACTGTCCGAACACTTCTCTTAGATTGTAAGCTCCTTGAGCAGGGACCGTCCCTCTATGTTAAATTGTACATTGCTGCGTAACCCTAGCAGCGCTTTAGAAATATTAAGTAGTAGTAGTAAATTAAAATAGCATCAGTGGCATGACCGGACATTTTGGGTGAGCACTATGGGTCCAATATTCAAATTTATTTATTTAGATTTTGCTCGCACCTTTTTCAGTAGTAGCTCAAGGTGAGTTACATTCAGGTACACTGGATATTTCTCTGTCCCAGGAGGGGCTCACATCTAAGTTTGTACCTGAGGCAAGGAGCAGCAGTGGTATTTGAACCGGCCACCTCTGGATTGCAAGACTGGTGCTCTAACTACTAGGCCACTCCTCCACAGGAATGGTTCCTGGACAGTTAAATACTACTACTACTAATTTCTATAGTGCTACTAGACATACTTAGCACTGTACACTTGAACATGAAGAGAGAGTCCCTGCTCGACAGAGCTTATAATCTAATTAGGACAGAAACAGGACAAAAGGGAATATTAAAGTAAGGATAATAAAATAAGGGTTCTGAATAAGTGAATAAGGATTAGGAGTTAAAAGCAGCATCAAAAAGGTGGGCTTTTAGCTTAGATTTGAAGACGGCCAGAGATGGAGCTTGACATACCGCTCACGAAGTCTATTCCAGGCATATGGTGCAGCAAGATAAAAAGAACGGAGTCTGGAGTTAGCAGTGGAGGAGAAGGGTGTAGATAAGAGAGATTTACCCAGTGGAGTTCCCGGGAAGGAATGTAGGGAGAGATGAGAGTGGAGAGGTACTGAGGAGCTGCAGAGCAAATGCACTTATAGGTCCAATAAGAGGAGTTTGAACTGTATGCGGAAACGGATAGGAAGCCAGTGAAGTGACTTGAGGAGAGGGCTAATATGAGCATAACGACACTGGCGAATTATTAGTCGTGCAACAGAATTTTTAACATATTGAAGAGGAGAGAGATGGCTAAGCGGGAGACCTGTGAGAAGCAAGTTGCAATAGTCTAAGCGAGAGGTGAGTGTGGATAAGGGTTCTGGTAGTGTGCTCAGAAAGGAAAGGGCGAATTTTGGTGATATTAGAGAAAAAAAAATGACAGCTTGTAGCCGTCTGCTGAATATGTGCAGAGAAGGAGAGGGAGGAGTCGAAGATGACCCCAAGGTTACAAGCTGAGACAGGAAGAATGAGTGTGTTATCCATAGAAAGAGAGAGAATGGGGGAAGAGGAGAGGTTGGTTTAGAGGGAAAGATAAGAAGCTCAGTCTTGGTCATGTTTAGTTTTAAATAGCATTTTAGTACATAACCATGGATATTCAGCAAGAGATAACCTGTTATCACCTGCTGAATATCCATGGTTAGCGGCTAGCCGTGAACTGGCTATATCATGCAACATTTATTTAGATTTTTGCTCACACCTAGCATAGCCAGCTAGGCATGGGTATTCAGTGCCAAACCAACTATGTTTAGTAGTTAAATTATGCTGCTCCAGGAGTGCTAAGCACTTAAAGTCAATATTCAGTGCTAACCCATTAACTAGTTAAGTTGCCGCAGTCAAAAATGAAACAGATATTCTATGCCAGTCGCTGGAAATGGCTGGCATTGAATATCTGGGTTTAATTCTGAATATCAGGGGGTCCGTATATAGGTACAAGTAGTGTTTAAGATAGTACTAAATAATGCCTTAGAGGGCAATTGATGACGGATTTCTAAATAAAAAAATCTGCCCAACAGCTGTCCTGCAGCAGCATAAATCACATACATACTTAATGGAAATACTGACATTTTAAAAAAATATAGTTACATTATCCCATAACTTCTTGACCAGTCTACGATAATGGCAATCAACACAAAATTCCTTCACTTCCAGATACTTAGTGAAGTAACACAATCTTGCGAAGAAGTGTCTCATAGCCTATGTTGCATACCTTACCACCACCAATTCTGAACTCACAAATACCAATGACAGTATCTTTGAAAAGGAAACAGTGAATTTACACAACAGCAATGTGTGTCCTATTGGAAAAGCCAGAGTCAAACTGATATAGATCCCGACACTAACCCCGTGCCAGCAGAATCTCTCACCTCAGGTCACATGCAGAACACAGATCAACTCATCGATTACAGAAGGACCAAAAATTAGAAAGTTTGATTTCCTAAATTTCTATACCACACTATCTCTGCAATTTTAAGCAAACATCACAATTCAACACAATTTCTAAAACATATTACTTAAAAGACCTTTCCTCTCCCCCCCCCCCCCCCCCCCCAAGCAGCCTGGCATCAACTCTTCCCATCCCTGTAGCTCAAAATCAGCCCTTCCCTCCTCTACCTTACACCCCCCTCCCTATCTATCCCTGTAGCCCAGTATCAATTCCCCACCATCCACCCCATAACTAAGCATCAGCCCACCCTATACCTCCCTGTAGCCTAGCGTCAGCCCTGTCCTACTCCCCTTCACCCCCCCCCCCATGGCATTAAATATAAGACCTTTTTGAACGGGGTGGGGGGGGTGAAAGGGAGGGAGGTGGCGAAGTAAATTAAGAGTGGTTGATAACGTGGGCTAGTTCCTTGGGAATATATTTGGATTAAATGGAATGCATAGTTGCCTTATCGGATGATAAATTGATGAGTCAGAATTTAATGTATTTCCAAGTAGTAGCTTCTGGATGTTAGATAAAAGCAATTATATTATGTTGGAAGTTTAATGGATGAAATTTAAATAAAAAATTTGAAACAAAAAAAAGACTTTTTTTTAATGGCCTGGACACTGCAGAGCCCACCTCCACCACCACCCTGTTCCCTATCTCAGAGAAAACCGCTTACCTTTTTTTTTTTTTAATTTTAACCTAGGCACTACAGACTCCATCCCCACCCAAAAACCCACCAACACGAGTCAACTTTAACGGGGGCACTATTAAAATTTGTTTGTGAATTTCTGGGTGGGGATGGGCTCTTCATTGCCTAGGGCAAAAGATATTTAATGTACCTTTTTTTTGCCTTAGGCAATGAAGAGCCCCCCCACCCCACCCCACCCAGAAGCCAACCACCAGAGCCATCATTTTGATTACAAGATGAATCAAAATGCTGGCTGGTGGTGGGCTCCTTCACTGCCCAGGGGAAAAAAGAAAAGGTATATTTAATCATTAAAATTTAAAAATATTTTTGCCCTACGCAGTGAACTGCTTACCCCAAACAGAAGCCCCACCACCACCAGCCAACATTGAGTACAAAATTACATGTTAAAAAAAAATAAATTTTAAAGATGTAAGTTTTACCTGCTGGGCAGCAGCTTGCAGTTGCAAGTGGTGCACAGCACCCTGGCTCCTACACCTGTGTTATGTAGGGCCACGGGGGGGGGGGGGGGGGGGGGGGTGCTACTTCTGCTATGATAGATTTGAACTAAAACCCCAGCCAGCTGGCAGGCACAGTATGGACTGTGCTGTGGAGGAGCCACACCTACAACACAGCTGGGCCAGCCATTGTGCTATGCACACTGCAAGGAGCAGGCAGTGCAGCTGAGTCTGCTGCTGTGTCCAAGACTTTAGCGCGAGGCAATGCAGCACTGGCAAACTCAGGACCAGAAATCAGAAGAACTGCCAGTGCCACCTGAGACTGCCAAAAAGCAGGTGGGAGGTGGCTAAGCAGGCTGCTGTTGCAACGGCACGCAGAAAGGCTGTGGCTGTGCGCCCTTTTTGGCACTTAACTGGATGGGCCTGGACCCACCTGTAGCTATGCCCCTGATCAGTGGGCTTGTGTAATAAGATTAAGACTTGTCCAGACAAGGCCTCAAAGACTGCCCAAGTTTGCCCCTAGTGACCCCGCAGCCAGCTGTTTTCAGTATAATTCCATGAAGAATCTGCCTATATAGCTCTCATGCATATTCATTTTTGGATATCCTGTAAACCAGTGGTTTTCATCCCAGTCCTCAGGGACCACCTGGCCAGTCAGGTTTTCAGGATCCACACAAGATGTATTAGCATGCACTTCATCCATTGCATGCTAGTCTCATGCATACTGATTCAACACAGCAGACTTAGGAAGCCATTACTTCAAAGCAAAAGTTGGGCAACCACAGTCCAAGGGTCACAACCCAGTTTTTTTTTTTCAAGACTTCCATAAGGAATATGCATGAGATTTGTAAGTACTATTTGCATACAATGTAAGCAGATCTCTTGCATCCTTGTGGAAATTTTGAAAACCTGGTTGGGTTGTGGCTACCCACCTTAGACTATGGTGTGGGCAACCACAATATGGTTACAATAACCCCTTAGGGCACCAGCTAAAATATTAGCTACTGTTATTAAAATGTAGCCACCTCTCTTTGTATAGCATACACTAAAGTTCTCTCCTATTAAATAAATCAGAGTTAGCTAGATTTGAACACTGAAAGACCACTGGGTGCAATACCAACAGATACTAGCTTCTTGATTACAACTGGAACCTTGCAATGCCTAGTTAGGAAATTGCTGCATAAAGAACTCTGGCAGTAGTTCAGCCAGACAAGGGCAGCTCTTCTCCCCTCCTACAGATTTTCACTTATAGAAAAAAAAAAAAAAAAAAAAAAAAAACAGCACACTAGAGACTTCTGCCTTTTTTTTTCTTTAATTTATGCTACATTATATATACACATGTGATTGTTTCAGCTGTCTTTCAAAGCATAGGAAAGCCAGTACCAAAACTGTCTGAAATTCAGGCTTTCCAGAGTTCCTGCAATCCATAGAAAGCTGACAGATTCAGATTTGTGGTGGTAGTTCTTGAATGCCAAATGGCATTTTTGTTCCATCAACACTATTTCTGTGAAGTATGGGGGAGCTATTGTCTTATGTTTAGGATGTACTTACGGTTATCTACCTGATTTGGCAGAAGAGTTTAGAATACTATCCGGGCCAAAACATATCTGCCATTACAACTAAGATATTAAACAAAATGTTAAAATTAGACTTAAATTCAGTCTGGGGAAAAAATGCCACTTTTACCACAGAAGTAAATTAATGCTCTGCTTTGGTGAGATTAAAAATCTTATTTTATGAATTCTGCATTGCTTTATTCCTCTCTCTTCCAATATGAAATCCTTTTGTACCATCAGGGCCTTTAGGTAGCCTCAGCACTCCTGGAGGTAATCCATCTGCATTTTGTATTTTGCGCCCCAGCATTGGGCTACCAGCTGGACTCCTATCACATGCTACAGTCTGAGAACGTCTCCTCTGAACCCATGGACTACCAGAGGGAGTGATGCTGCTGTCTGATGAATAATCTGTGCCCTTCTTCAATAGTTCCGTTACTGTGCCATCTTCAGCAAGTGGTGATGACTTGAGAACTTTATGCTGTACAGATGGGCTGTTCCAGGGGCTTGTTCTAGGTGAGTCATTAGGGCTCAAGTGGTTGTTTTGATAGGTGGAAGGGCTCAGCTTATTAGCAGTTGTAGGTTTGCGATCCATCAGAGGGGATGTTGGGTTGCTCAGCTTATTAGCAGTTGTAGGTTTGCGATCCATCAAAGGGGATGTTGGATTGCTATCTGGATCAGAGGAACTGTATACTGGAGATTCATCACCAATACCCTGAAGTTCTTCAACCCTCTTGTTCAGAGATTTATTTTTGTGAAGGCTCTTGTTGGGTTCGTCACGGTTCCTGTTGAGTTTTTTCTTTGGGGGTTTCATGCCTATTAGGATGACCTTCATACCAGTCTCATCTTTTTTAGCATCCATTAATTCATGGGCTTTTATTGCTATTTCAACCTCATCAAATTCCACAACTGCACATTCCTTTGTACCAATTTGAGCATATCTGCTGCTGAATCTCTTGATGTCAGGAGGAAGATCTCTGCCAGGCTTAAGAATGCGAAGAGAAGTGATAACACCAAAATTCCTGAAAAGCTTTAGGAGATGTTCAAAGAGTTTCTCTTGCTTGCCTCCATTTTCCTGCAAATCATTAACAGACTGTAGCTCTGGTAACAAGTGTAGATCATAGACTAGCAGCATTTTGCTAGGGAGGTTTTCACTAGGGAACACTGGAACTGGGGCTTTTCGTCTAATCTTTGTGCCTGCTTCATTCAGCTCAAGAGTATCGGAATACTTCAAAGCATAGGCTGTGGTCCTCCAGTCCCGAGAAAGATGTTTTACCTGGGGGGGGGGGGGGAAGAAGAAAAACAATTTCAGAGGACCAGTCCATGTACAAAAAAAAAAAAGTTCTGTACTCAACAGGTTCCTTGCTAGTGCAAATATTAACAAGGATTCTCTAAGAATATTTTCTCAGTCTAATAACCTCTCTCAAAATCTCCAAACACAAGAATGAATACTTTTAGTGAACACCAAAGTACAGTGAATCACACAGCATTTAGTCTGACATCTGTTGAATATACTGATAGACAATTGGGATACAAGTTTGACATCAAACTTCTCTACCTACATATAGGGCTGAAAATATACTCCTAGGGTTTTAGCACAATTTTATGCCAACAAGATCTTAATTTAAACCCTGAGAGAAAGATCACACCATTGAGTAACTCAAGATATAGAAAAGTACACAGTATATTTAGTAACAAGATCCAGTAACTAAGAACTCTATTCCATAACTGGTGTTATCTCCTTGGTAGCCAGCAACAACTTCCAACTGTTTCCTGTAATGGATCACATGAATATTGCCCTTTAGTCATTTTGGCCTATTCTATATGGAACCCTTTCAACTCAACCAACATTTGAGGCCTTCCTTGCATAAACAGCATGCTCTGGGTCTTGCTCATTTAGGGGTCCTTTTACAAAGGAGTACTAGCATTTTTAGCATGTGTTAAAAATAAGCACTCACAAAATGTTGAGTCACCCATATATTTCAATGGGCATCGCTAGTGATTAGCATGCCTTTGTAAAAGGATCCCTTAATATGGTTTAGGTTGGGACTTAAGACTTATCCAATCTCTTCAACCATTCTATACAGCAGCCTTGCTGCATGACCTATGGGTCAGCTAATCTTTCTCAGAGGAATTGCCAGCACTCTTTAGCATTTCCTTTTCATTGCCAGGTCCTGATGCAGCAAGCCTGGCAAATGGGAAGAGGGTCCTCCTTACTATGGAAGGCAGTCGTTAGGTTCATCAGGTCATGCAAATGTGGCTGACAAGCTCAAGGGAGAATTTATTCTTCCTAGTTTTAATGCTGATATAACCAGTTCTCGCCGATGGCTACATATGTCTGCTTAAATATATTTTTAATTTAAATGCTTTACTTTTTGTCTAGTAGATTGTAAGCTCTTTGAGCAGGGACTGTCTTTCTTCTGTGTTTGTACAGCGCTGCATACACTTTGTAGTGCTCTAGAAATGTTAAATAGTAGTAGTAGTACATATAATTTACATGCATTATATTTTATGATTGGATCCTTGATAGCAGGCAGCACAGCTGTGTGTAAAATCATCTTTACACATTGTGTAGGAAAGGAATGGAAAACAAGTGAGGACGTTATCATGCCTTTGTATCGCTCCATGGTACAACCGCACCTCAAATACTGTGTTCAATTCTGGTCACCACATCTCAAAAGAGTGTACAGAGAAGGGCGACGAAAATAAAGGGGATGGGACAACCTGAAGCGGCTAGGGCACTTCAGCTTGGAGAAAAGATGGCTGAGGGGAGATATGAAAGAAGTCTACAAAATGAGTGGAGTGGAATGGGTAGATGTGAATCATTTGTTTACTCTTTCCAAAAGTACTAGGAATAGGGGGCATGCAATGAAGCTACAAAGCAGTAAGTTTAATACGAATCGGAGAAAATTCTTCACTCAATGTGTAATTAAACTCTTTTTCAGAGAACATGGTAAAAGTCGTTTGTGGGGTTTAAAAAAGGTTTGGACTGCTTCCTAAAGGAAGAGTCCATAGAACCTTATTAAAATTGACTTAGGGGAAATCCACTGCTATTTCTGGGATAAGCAGCATAAAATGTACTGAACTTTTTCGGGATCTTGCCAGGTATTTGTGACCTGGATTGGCCACCGTTGGAAACAGGATGCTGGGCTTGATGGATCTGATCTGTCCCAGTGTGGCAATACTTATGTACTTATGACTTCTGCAGGCCCTTCATCCCATTTTTGCTCTGGTTTTACCTTCTTGAGCTGGGAGCACTGGCAGTCAGGAAAGCTATGAGAGCATGGATAGCAGAACTAAAAAGCAACATTCTCTCAATTAAAGGAAAGATAAGAGGTTAAAGAAAAATCTGAGCAGACCTGATGAAATGGGCAACTGGCTGGACCAATTGGAACAGCAACTGAAGATCATAAATAGTCCATGGGTTCCCTTAAAAAGCTTAAGGATTAACTTTGGTCTACAAGTCCCTGTTTTCTGCCAAGTGGAAGACTTGGAGAACTGATCTGGGTGCAATGTAAGAACCCAGGTGGTGTGCTGGAGACAGAAGAGTTTTAAGACTTACATTTATAAGGTTGGTAGGCAAGACAAGAGTTTAAGCTAGTGGTTCTTAAACAATCCTGGAAGCACCCACAGCTAGCTGTGGGTGCCTTCAGGACCAATTTGGAAACCATGGTTAAAAGCTGGTGGTGTGTAAGTGGGAGAGAAGAGATTGCAATGGACAGAATGGATGGAGGACTTGCAGCAACCCAGATAAAGCAGGAAGGTGGAATGTCTGGAAAATGAAGTCTGGCCATTGCAACATGGCTTGAAAGGTATAGGATATTAAACGGAGAGCTGGAAACTACTGAAATGAGAGGCGCAAGCAGCATGTATAAGAGAGAGGTGCACGAAGAAGTGCAGTGCCAGGCCAGCATACCTATCCTTTCCTTGTGCCATAGCAATCACACACACAACACACAAAAAATGACTTGTTGATAGCATTGAAATCCCCATAAGCACTGAGACGTGAAGTTATCAACATGGGCTACTGTTAAGTCGAGTTATTTTACCTTAGGGAACCAGGGAAGTGGGCAGCTTTGAACGAGGAATGTTGTATATCATGGGGGCCATGGCAAGGTGCAAACCCTTCATATTTCTAGTTTTTTTTTTATTTTAATATAGCCATCTTGTATTTGAGCTAGGAGCAGACCTGAAATTGCAAGACAGCTATAAATGTGTTTTCCATGATCACTACCCTTCTAAGGCTGTACAAATTTGTGGTTTGACATTTGGCCTATGCTAACTTGTGATAAGTTACTTGTCAGCAGCCAAGAGACAGAGACTCCATGACTAAGGACACCTGCAGTATCCAGATAAACAAATCAAATGGAGAAGTGGGTTTGGGTAAAATTGTTTCCTCAGCAAGAGGGTGTGGGCACTATCATGGTGACTATGCATAACGGATATAGGTCCACCATTATCTAATGAAAACGTATGCTTATGCACATTTTCTGTCCATGCAATGAGGGAATTAAATGATAGGAGTTAGAAGATGGTAGAAAGTGCTGGAACAGGATTCACCATAAAAAGGAAACAATGTTCTAGAAAGATGCATATTCATTAGGTAGGAAGGGTAATTAAGATAATAAAGATAGGAAGAAAAGGTATAAGAGGAAACAGAACCGAGGATGAGGAACCTCAGTGTGTCTACACTATCAGGTGGACATTGACAGCTCCCTGGGAAAACTCTTTATTTGCTAATTAAACTCTATTGGGGGTTTTATTTTCTTTACTATCTGAATGTTTTATTTTTGTTACATTTGTATCCCACATTTTCCCACCTATTTACAGGCTCAATGTGGCTTACATAGTACCGGAGAGGCTTTGTAGTCTCCGGTGAACAAATACAAGGTTGTGACAGGATAGAGTTCATGTAGCACTGTCACATTAGGGAGTCATACAACGGAAGAATTGAGTAATGTCCATTACATACTTGAGTTTTGTTGTGTAGCAGAGTTCAGGCATTTAAGTTGGGTCAGTAGGGTATGCCTTTTGGAACAGGTTAGTCTTTAGTGATTTCCGGAAGTTTAGGTAGTTGTACGTCTTTTTCAAGGCTTTTGGTAATGCATTCCATAATTGTATGCTTATGTAGGAGAAACTGGATGCGTAGATTGATTTGTATTAAAGACCTTTGCAGCTTGGGTAGTGAAGATTTAGAAATGTTCGTGTTGATTCGGATGTTTCTGATTGGTAAGTCGATCAGGTTTGTCATGTATCTCAGGGCTTCACTATAGATGATAACATTTGTGAACCAGGGTGCAGCTTTTGAAAGCAATGCGTTCTTTGATTTGCTTATTGGCTTCTTTGAACAAACATTTATTAAGTCTAATACTTATTTAGTAGCCAGAGTTTTTCTTGCCTGGGGTTCTGCTGAAGGGGGGGGGGAGGGGAAGAAGATTGAGGGTCCACCCTCCAGGAGACCTCCAGAAGGCTACTCCTGTCTCTGAGGCAAAGACAGGAGTGCAATGTACAGGATAGGCTGGAGCTTGATTTGATTGGGAAGCTAGAGAGGTGGTATAGGAAATAACTACCACCTTCAATTTTATCCTTATCTCTCCCCCCCCCCAATATATAAACATTTAATGTTTAAATTCCCCCACAGAAACACCAACTGCATTTAAGAAGTCAGGGGAGACTGAGGGTGAGTGGGACTAATCCAGGAGACACTTGGAAAGACGTGAATTTAATTAAGCAGCCTGAATTAGGGCCAGATGCACTAAGCTTAACGAGCCAGCAACGTGGTTTTTAAACTGGTTCTAGCCAGTTTTAACACACAAGTAGTAAACCAGGACATGCATAAAAGGGTTCTCCGAGCCATTTCCCCATCACGGTAGCAGGTAACAAAAACGGAATGCAAAAGAGCAAATTAGTATTATAACTAGTAAAACAGGCCCGTTTGACACAAATGAAACGGGCGCTAGCAAGGTTTTCCTCGGAGTGTGTATGTTAGAGAGTATTTGTGAGATTGACTGTGTGTGACAGAGAGAGAGAGACTGCTGGGTGCGAGTGTGCCTCCCCTGCCCCCCAGCGATTCTCCTGTGTCCCTTGCCCCCCCTCCAGGCACCCAGCGATTCTGCTCTCCCGTGCACCCTCTCCAGCCACCCAGCAACTCTCCTTCCCCTTACAGCACCACACCACCCAAATCTCTGCCCCTCCACCAACCGCCCAACCTCCGCTGCCGTGCACAGCTCAGCATGCACGCCCACTGAACAGTAGAGCCAATTGCCGCCGTGCACCCGCCCTCCCACCTGTGGTTGGTCAGTGCTGTGTGTGACGTACCCGGAAGTACGCTGACATCACTTC
Source organism: Microcaecilia unicolor (assembly GCF_901765095.1). NCBI lineage: Eukaryota > Metazoa > Chordata > Amphibia > Gymnophiona > Siphonopidae > Microcaecilia > Microcaecilia unicolor. Next base: position 699,339,652 of record NC_044031.1, read on the forward strand.
AGGATATGGATACAGCTTTAGAGAGCACGAATGCTTCAAGGCTTCACTTTCTCAGCTTCAGAACGTTGGAGGTGCATTATATAGGATGTGTATGCGATGCACTACCGTTTTCCAATCCCCTTACCATGGAAAACCTAACGGGAGGTCTGCACCTCTCGTTGGGGCTGCTGTGACGGAATCGGAAGGAAAAAAAACCCCCAAAACATCCAAGTACTTGTCAGGGACGTCTTTTTTTAGTTTTCAAGAAAAGGAGTGCCTAACAATTGGGACGTCCTTCACACACACACACACAAAAAAGGTTTTCAGCACTAAATTGCTGTCTGGTTTTCTTTTCATGTGATTTCCTTGTAGCAGAACAGCTCCGACCCCTTCCCCCCAGGCATTTTTCTGCAGTGACAGTAGGGAGCTCCCTACAAAATCAAAGGCAAAAGCATTTAAAGCCTCCCCAGAGCCCCTGCACCACCCACTCTACCAAATCGTCCCTGACAAGTGTCCTTCTCCAACATATTTTTCTTATGTGCCTGAAATGACCACAGCCATGGAGGTTCTCTCAACAGACTCCTCATCCCCTCCAAGCCCCCCCCCCCCCCCAGGATTGGGACCTGTGAGGACCTCCAAATCAAAACTATTTGGATGTCCCTCCCTCCAGGTCTCTCTCAGCCAATCACAGTGCGTTTAGCCGATACTGGTGACAGCTAAACGTGCTGTGATTGGCTGAGAGAGACCTGGGGGGAGGGACATCCAAATAGTTTTGTTTTGGATGTCCTCGCACGACCCGATCCTTGGAGGGGGGGGGGGGGCGCAGGCTGAAAACAACCTTGGAGGGGATGAGAGAATGTTGAGAGAACCTCCATAGCTGTGGTCATTTCAGGCACGTAAGAAAAACACGTCCTAGGACGCCCATTACAAAAGCTGAAGGAAAACGTCCAGTACTCGTCAGGGATGTCTTTGGCATACAGAGCAGGCAGCATAATGATTGGCTAATCTACGCATGCTCAGCTGGCCGACTGGAAGGAAGAAAATCGTGTGCAAATGAGCTAACAGAGAACAGCTCATTTGCATGAGATTTCCTTCATGCATGCCCTTTCCTTACCGATTCGCTAAGGGATCAGGAAGGGCTCTTCCATGGAGTTTAGTGCATCTAGCCCTTAGCCAGGTATATTTTGCTTCTAATCAGAGGGAATAGAAGGGGCAGCTCCTCTCCTCTTGGTTCACTAACCTGTAATATTTAGTGATTCAACAGTTGCCAAGCAAAAAAGAGGCCAAATATTCCACACAAAGATTTAAATTTTTTTAATACATGCCCTTGTCAGTTCAGTGGTACTCTTATCAGCATTTTAAAATGTAAGTTGTGATAAATGGACTCCAATTCAGTACTGTATGATTTCGCTATCAGAGAACAGATTTACTTTTGAGAATAGGATGACTAACCAACCCTAATAGAAAATAACACTTGAGTAGCTGAAATCCTCATTTAAAAAAACTTAGAAAGTGTTATCCTGTGTCTTTAGATCACTCTAGGGTAGTTTCTTTCCACACATTTGGGGAGGGGAGAATTATGACTGAAATATCAAGCTGTGTCAATTCACTGCACAGACCTTTTGCAGAAGGGAAGTTTTGCTAGGTTCTTCATGTTTCTACAATTTCATTAATTTAAAAGAATCTTACAAACCACCCTTAAATCTACAATTTGATAACATTCCAGCTGTTTTTGAAAAAGTTAGCTATTGCATCTGCATCCTAGCAATATTTATAAATAGCAAAGATCAAGTCATAGGCTCAGTCTTCCTTCAAGGGCTATAAGTTCCCCAGAGTGTTACAAACAGGCAATGCTGGGTATGAAGAACAGGGAGCAAGGACAAAATAGAAGTCAGCACAATCACTACACCTTGTGCTCAGAAGAGTTGGTGAAAGAATGAATTATAAGCAGAAACAGGAAATACTGTATATACCTTTTTAAAAGACGTGAGCAGTTTAACACTGACATATCCCATCTTGTTTCTCCTCACATGCTTTAATAGAAAAGCATCTTTCTCCAGGTTTTCATCAGAGAAGTAATATTCCGTTTGTGCTACCAGCTTCTGTATAAGCTCCTGCTCAGGAGGTTTCCAGTCTTGGTCCAAGTCATCAGCATCATTTTCACCACCACTAGTCACAGCCCCACTAGAACAAGAAACAATGATGAAATCCACACATGATCCAGTTTACCACCATTACACCATAAAGCTGATCTCATTTTTCTCACAAGTATGTACACTGAGCTGCTCTACAACATGAGGCTATTTTGTGCTAGGGAGCAAACTCTTAGTTGGACACCCCCAGAACTAAAGTGAGTGAGAAAAAAAGTGCTCCAGTTTACTTGCAAGAATTATCACATGGTGTCCATCCTGATCTCACTACACTGGTCAAAATGGAATGAAGTTACAGAAGAAGTCTACACATCTTGTTAGTTTTGCAAAATTAAAGCTGCATTCTGTTGTATACAGAGTTCACAGGAGGCCATGTGGGATAAGTTATCAACTGATCATGTGTTAGACTAATGTAATCTCCTTGACAGTACCTCCTGCTCAGCTGACTGACTTGCTTCCCTCCCAGGAAGGAAATTGCATGCAAATGAGCTAACAGCAAGCAGCTCATTTGCATGTTATTTCCTTCATGCATGCCTGGCTTTTTCAAAATCACTAAGCAGCAACCGGGATCAGTTAGGGGAAGGCTTTTAGCGTGGGTTTAGTGCATCTGGGCCTAAGTGTGTATTCCAAATGTCAACCTGTTCCGACACTAGTTGTCTTTTCAACCACATGTGGATAGTCCAAGGCCTCTAGGAAATTCTCAGTCAGCTTTTTTCGTTTCTGATCTCCTTCCAAACTTTAGGAGGTGCCATTTGTTTCAGGTAGTCACTGTTTTAATATCGGGAAAGTTTAGTTTGAAAATGATCTGACCATATGGGTGTTATTTCAATACTGAGATGTCAACCCCTTTGTAGAATAGCAGGTCTAGTATGTGACCCTTTTAATGGATTAGAGAATTGGATCACCTGTGTAAATCCTAGTGCTGTCAGTGTCCAGAAAGGCAGCCGTAGCAGTACCTGGGGTTTTGATGTGTAGATTGAAATCCCATGATCAACAACCTAGGATAATTCAGGGTCACTTGAGTAATCAGGTCTAGGAGTTGTTGCACAGATAATGTGTTACGAGTTGTTAAGATATCACAGATTATAAATTAAATAAATCTAAAACAGCAAGCAGAATAGCTGTTAACAGCCTTACAGTTTTCACAGCCTACTTGAGAAATACAGCCCTAATTTAAATGAATGCTAATGAAGTCAATAGGTATTCCTTCCCAGTGTTCTGAGAAGCAGTGCAATGCACAGCAGTCACAGCTGAACCCCCCCCCCCCCCCAAAAAAAAAAAAAAAAAAATTTACCACCAGCTCAGAGGTCACAAGTGGCTCATGAAAGTTTGATTTGCAGATAGTGAGAAACGTTTGCACATGTGATCAAAACTGAAATTAAAAGCACATTGGCACCCGTTTCTGTGCTTAAATATACGAGCTTTTCAAAAGTGAAAGTGCAAACAATTTTTGAAAGGCTCAAATCAGTTGAGCATGGAATTGCTTCCATTGCAGCAAAATCCACTTATCACATTTTCACTCCAATTTCAGCATTAAACTTCAGTCCCTGCAATACAGTGAATTCTCTAGGAAGTAAATGGAGATCAAGGAATTGACACCAGACCTGGGGGATCCCCAAGTTGAAGACTGTACCCCGACACCCTGCACACTGTCCCCTATTCCTCTGGGATAGGTCTCTATCTCAAGCTCATTCACCCACCACTGGCCAGAGGCAGGAGTTGAAAGGTAGACTTTGCAGTACTAACCACTGAATTAAGATGAAAAATGAGTACACTGTTTTAAACATTGTGCTCTGTAAAACATTGGTTTGTTTGTTTTTTTATTTTTTACTTCTCCAGTGTTTCCTAACCAAGGTGCCATGGTAAGCCCCCAGCTTCCTGTGGCAATTTTTTCCAAGTTTCTTGGCTAGACTGTTCTATAGACAGGGCCGGTCGCACAGGCCTCACGGCGGACTTGGCATCTCCCTCCTGCTCCCTCTATTGCTATCTCCTGTTTAGAGAGCTGCACGGGAACGGGGGGAATCCATGGCAATCTAAAATTTGCTGCTCCTCCCCCGAGTGGCAGAGTGTCCTCCCAGCACATACCTGAAGCCACCCTGGTGGTCTAGTGGATTCTTTGGAGCAGGAAAGATCCTGCTGCCACATCACTTTTTAAAAATGGCTGCCGAGACTTCCAGTGGTGGCCTTGCAAGACTTCTGCTGAAGTCTTGCAAGGCCACCGTTGGAAGTCTCGGCAGCCATTTTAAAGAAGATGCGGCAACAAGAGGGTAAGCAGCAGTGTGCAGGAAAGACTGGGGGATCTTTCCTTCACCGAAGAATCCACTAGACTACCAGGGTGGCTTCAGGTATGTGCTGGGAGGGCACCCTACGGCTTGGGGAAGCAGGTCTGGAATGCACGAGAGGGGTGGTACTTAAAACAAAACCACAAACCCCACACACACACACCAAGGTAATGTCCATTTCCCACCGTATTGAAGACGTCGTGGAACAGCCAGGGATACCTAAAGGAAACAACACTCTACAGACTTCAGCCAGGGAGGGCATCTGGACTGGTATGATTAAAAGGAAAGAAAATTATCAGGCAAGAACATAATTTTTCCTTGTCATCTATACCAGACCAGTCCAGACTAATGGGATGTAGCAAAGCAGTTTCCCAAAGATGGGGGGGGGGGGGGGGGGGGGGGGGGAGAAAAGAAGAATGCCGAAGGTTGAAAAAAAACAAAAAAAAAAAACAAAGCTATACGCACAGCAAAAAAAAAAAAAAATGATCTGCAGAAAAGGATTCAAATATCCGAACCACCAAGCTACCAAAATGGAACAGAATTAGACACTAGAAAAGGAACTGAAGCTGTTGGACGTAAAACAAACGTCCTGAGCAAAAGAAAAATTACGTAACCCTGTCCCAAGAGTAGCAAAAGCAGCAGCAAAAGATACTCATGCCAAAGGACCCCCCCCCCCCCACCCTTGGAAGGAAGGCAACAGTCATATCCGAGCAACAAGGAGAAGAACTGTCTCTCCTAGACCAGGATCCACTTCTCCGAACCCTGGAAGGATAAAGACTAACTCCCAAACCTGTCGGTCTGCCTTGAGTCCAAGATGGTCAGATGAAACAACCCCAAGTACTAGGAGTACACAATTCCAAACAGTGTGCCACACTTCATAGAAGAAAGGAAGGCCCAGGAACCACCCAGACCCGTGCCTAGTGAGAGAATCAAACTTCAGAGAACAAGAGACTCCAGAGTCGAGAGAACCAACTGGCGCACCAGTCTCTCCAGGAGAACCATGAAGAAAAGGGCAGCAGCATATCAGGGTACAACCGTAGACAGAGTACTCCTCAACCAGCTCGCTCTGGACTTAGGGATGAAAAAACAGAGCCAAGAGAACAAAAGGACACAAAAAGAAAAAGTCGAGAGCCACACTGTGGGGAATAGACCCCCCCAAGGTGCCAAGTAGCTACAAAAGCAGAGACGAATTCAAACTCCAACAATGGGGAAGCTTCTCGCCAGCCACCAAGAGGCTACGGCAAGAAAAGGTGCCACAGGAATGGTAGCTAACAGGAGACGAGACAGCCTTGTCTAGCAATCTAAACTGCGGTATGCCACAGCTGCCGAGAAGTTACTATATCCAACCCGCAGAGAAGAGCTGGAGTTGACTGACAAGGTGAAACAGTGCTAAACAGGCAAAGGTGAAAATACGCTCCATAGTCAGAGACTGAACTGTGCTCAAGGGACAGAAACGAAGCTGTGCTCAGACAGAGTAGGATCCATGCCACAGGACTGCGCCCCACACAGACCTCTAGAGAAAGAACTGCATTCAACATGTGAAAATGGACCTGCGTTCAACATGCAGAGATGAAAGGTTGCAGAATAAGCAGCAAAGGAACTTAACATGCCACGATAGAGCCATCCTCAACATGCAGTGATGGAGCTAAAGCCAACCTGGAACCGTGGAACTGCGCCCAACAAGCACAATACATAGATGGAGCCCCAGGGAACAACCAAAGAAGGTGCTGCCAGGAGGCCAACAGGAAAGGAGCACAACTTATGGAAATGCAGACCTGGCACAGAGGGACTAAAACTACAAGACGAGAAGCCCTCAAGAGACACACTCAGCTCCCAAGTGGTCCCTGAGCCACAATTACCGCCCTCTTAGGCAACCGATACGGAGAAGCAGTCAACAGAGAAAGAACTCCCGCCAAGAGGGAGGTAAGCATCACAGATCTGGAAGCCTCAGACCATAGGGAGCAAAATGCAGCCTTAAGGCAGTGAGGAAGAAAACTCTTGCCAGGCCAGGAACAAAAGAGGAAGCTGGCCACTAACACCAAACTGAGGAAAAACCAGCTGAGAGCCAAACTCCACACCTAGAATAGAGCCACTTCCCTGCAGAAAAGTAGAGAAAAGCGCAGAGTTAAGAGGCGATAATCCAGATGAGCAGCAATAGATCTGCTCAGCAGGAAAGAACTGCGCCCCTTACAGAAAAAGGGAGTGCCAACTGTGCCAGGAGAGAGACAAGAAAAGGCAAAATCCACCTGTGCCAGGCTAAAACTCCCGCCCAAAAGCAAGGAAGAGCTGTGGCAAACTAGTCCTAAAAAGGCACATTCCCATAGACACTAAACTCAGTCCAAGCAAAAGACGGACAAGAATGGCACTCCTGAGGTTACTCAGAAGAGGGATTTGAGCTAGCAGCGGCACACCAAGGGCAACTCGGACCCCTGCCAGAAGGAAAGTACCCTGCAGACAAACCAGAGCAGACAGGAGGGATCCACAGGGACGAGAGAACCAGAACTTCCCTAAGGAAGGGAGGAAAAACTGCTGCTAAAACAAGAATTAAATAGCAGCTTCCCTCTCAGTGTCCCACCCTCCTTTGATGTAATTTCCTGTTTCCGTGAGGGCGTGGACACCAAGCGGAAAGGGAAGGCTGGAGACGAGCCAAACCTGGCTACTTTCACTGCCTCCCACCGTGACTTCAGGTAAAATAAAAAAAGTTTTAAAGGCAGGGCAGCAGGAAGGAAAGGAGGTCTGTTGTGGGAAGCTGAGGGCGGGCAGGCGAGGGATGGGGATGGAAGAGAAGACAGGAAGGAGATGCACATGGATTAAGGGAAAAGGAAAAGAGGAGAAAAACTACACATGGATGAAGAAAATAGGCAAAAGCTGGATCCATTCTATACCTTCTCCAGTCAAGTCCACAGAGGACCCAGCTTTTACCTATGGATATAGAGCATAGGCGCCCGGTATAAGAGGCTTGGGGAGGTTAAGACTCCCCTGCTGCAGCAGGATGGATCAGCTGTTTCTCCCGGGAGTCCCGCTGCTCTGGGGTTTTAAAAGTTGATTTACCAGCAGCTGCAGTGAAAGCCCGTCTCTAGCCTTGTGTAAGCAGTTGTAGAAATTGGTTTATGGTTTAATTTGTTTACCTTACTACTAGGAGGGGGGGGGGGGGGGTTGGCTGGAGGTGTCCTGGGTTGCCAGGGAGATATTTAATGAGGATGACTTCCTGCATGAGCAGTTCATACCAAAGACACTTGCACTGCCACCTGAGATTTTAAAAGTGCTAAAAATAGTATTTGTATTAAATTTAAATTGCAGAATTTAGGTGCTAGGAAGTGGGATTGGTATGCTCAGTGTGTTTTTGCACAAAGTTCTGCATAGTGTTTTGCAGTTGAGCGATTGTGGTTAGTATATGCTTTGAGCAACCACTTTATTCTTTGACATATGATACATATCTAATATCTAAATTTAATATATATGACATTTAATATCTACATTTAATAAAAGTTATTGTGACTTATTTTTAATTTATTTTTTCTGTGTGTTATCAATTATGGATTTAAGCTCCACCCCTGGCCCCACCCCTAACCCCACCCCCTTTAGCCTCCCCAAACAGTTGGGCCACCCACCGCCTATGATGTAGAGCAAGAAATGAAGAAAGGAGGAAAGTGAAAACTAAGTCACCAGACAACAAAAGGTAGAAAAAAAAATAATTTTAGTGTTTGTAATAGGTCCAATTTGCGAATTTATATCTGCCATCTTCTTTTGTAATGTATAGCAATGCGTTTCTTTCTGTTCTGGTATTGGGCTGCATGCGGAGTCTAGCTTCTTTGGATTTCAGGTTAAATTTGAAGAGGGGTTCTCTCTGTTCTGCATGTGTGACTGCAAGGGCAAGTGTCTGAATACGGATCCGTTTGTTGAGTTCTGAGATTTTGATAACATATTGTTTCAAGTTTGGCAAGACTGTTCTAATTCCTGGTCTGTGTCATTTTGGGTATACTGGAGCTGTAACAGGTTACAGAAATTATTTATAATGGAAAAGTTTTTTCTTCTTCTATATTGGTGTAATATTTTCAGTGATGCCTGTTTATATGTGAGGGGCGGAGCCATGGTGACCCCACACCTGGATGGGTAGGGGCACTAATAGGCTGCAAGAAGCCACCAGAAACCCTAGGGCCCTGGAAAAATTACCAACATACCACAACCCCTTTCCCCTGGAACAGGTCAATCCACAGCACCCTCTCAGGTGCAGTTATCACAAAACCCTGCTCTTTAGCCAACTATCTTTTAATTTATCATTTATATACTGCCCTTATCCAGAGCGGTGTACATCATAATAAATACTGCAAAAAAGAAAAACATCTACAACAACTCAACAAAGCATAATAAAAGCCAAATCGGCACATACATAAGGTCTATCAGCTGTCTAGGTCACTGTTTTGCCTGTGCCAACCTGGGTATTTGCATCTCCAAAATGTAAAGTAAGAAAATATGAGTCCACTTTCTTTAGGGCCCCCACTCTGATCTGGGAAGGAGAAACCGCCCCTCCCCGCTGATCTCCCATCCTGCCATAATGAGCACCGGTATCTTAAATCCAGCCCCGACGGCTCATCTCGTAACGAAAAGAGCTACATAGGTATAATAAGATGCTGCTTCCCGATCACTGGGCCCGAGCCAGCCATCTCCCCGCTGCCAGCCAATCAGAGGCACTTTTAAAGTCTGTCCCATTAAAACACAAAAATATGAATCAGAGCCGGAATCGACTTAGAGATTAATCACAGAGATCCCTGTCAGAATCGGGTAAAATGCGTTATACAATATGTCAACTGGAAAAGAAAGAATAAAGGTTTCTTTATGAGAACCAATGACGCAGTCACAACATTAAAAGGGAGAACCAGGGATCCCCATTGCTTTTACTCCTGCGTAGTCACCCTCCTTCCCCCGAGTCAGGCAGGATCCCCTCATCTCGCCTCTATTAGATCAGGGAACCTCCTCCCCCTAACGTTTCAGATCAGAGACGACTACTAGACACGCTTCTTCCGACAGCCAGTTAAATCCAGCCCAAATTTCCTGCTAAACGCCACCACCCCTCAAGGCCAGGAAGGATCTGATGCAATGTCTGCTTTCCAGTAAGTACATCAGAAGAACCACGCAACGCAGTCTCCACTCCCTTCAGAAAGCCGACATACCTACTGAAAGATGTGTACATTGTGTGTGTAACTCGGTTTATTAAATGTAATAAACCGTAGCCATAAATTTTGGAGACCGCCTAAACGATACCCGAAATTGTCGAACGGCATAGTACATCCACTAACATTTCACAACAACACAGACCCTTAAGGCAGGCGGCGTTGTTAGACAGTTTAAAGCTTAGGTGTTGGCTCTTATGATAAGGGAGATGTGGGCGACACCAACTTTCAAAGCGATTTGGGTGTTAAACCCCAATGGAAAGTTCCCTTCCTGGACACCGTCAAGGAATTTGCTCAATATCGGGGGTACTCAAGCACTCAGAGATAGCTGATATACCCCTTATAGCAGCATCATCTTGGTGCTCCAACTCTTTTACTATTATTAAAAACATATTTTTATGAGCTAGAAAGGAAAGGTTCAATGGAAAAGTCAGCTAGCAAGAATAAGCAGTCTCCCCTCATTGTCTTAAAACCTTAAATAACCAGAAGAACCCCCATACCTGTATCTATCGCATCTGCTGGAATCATCCTCGCTGCAGCTCCCGCCTTCCACCGCATACAGCAGCTGCTTTTCCAGCTGACTCTTATCTTCCACCTCTTCAATGGCTACAGTGATCTGCACGCGGGCCGCCCCGGCAAGACAACCCACTCCTCTAGCCTCGGACTCCACGGGAAACGCGGCGGTAACCGTAACCCGGGGCTCCTCCAGACGCTGGATAGCGCAATCCGAGCCAGCCACCTCCAACTGCGGCATGACAACGCGGGCGACTCTGCTCTCCTCCACTACCGCTGCCGCCATGGGCTCAAGAGAGCGAGGACAGTGCACGCGCAGGCTCCGGGGAAGCAGCAGCGCGCCCAACGCATGCCACCACGGATGGCCCCAGGGAGCTGCACAGTGCAGCAATTGAAGAAGCGTTTCTCCCGCTGAGCCTTTTATAGGGACTGCTGCTGGCCGCCTGTTCTTACGAGCCCGGGGATTGGCCAGCGGCTGGCCGGCCCACAGTAGGTCCTGTACGGGGAGAGGTAGTAGGAACAGCAGGCAGCGAAGGGAGAGTTTTAGGAGAGAGTGCATGCTGGGGGGCTGGAGAGAGGGATCTGAAGAAAGCCGGTCACGGCCAGGCCTTCCCACCTTTATATCTCGGCTTAGTTCAGTGCGTTGGGGCACCTTAGGACTCGGCTAATCAACGAGGCCTGTGCGTTTACGGCTTACGAATTGAAAAAAAAAAAAAAAAAACCCGCTTGAGTTTATTGCAATTACATAGAAAGCATCAGGGAAGCCGAGACCCCATGGTTCAAAAACTTCCCATTGGAGATTTCAAATAGGATTGAGAGCTTAGTATTAACCAACCATGCTGTGGTACAAGAAAGACATGACCATACATAAAGTAAATAAGAACTGAAGGCTGCTTGTTTCTTCATATTCGTTTGTGGAAAGTAAAGTACCCAAAGAGGCATTGCATGTATTTCTCGTTAGTTTTATACTCCATGTTTATTGGGTTTTAATGGTTTCCCTGTTGTTTACAAGGTGAAATACATAGAAAATTAGCTCAGGCGATTTACTGACCTTCTAGATTACCTGTACGTTCAGCGCAGAGGTCAATCATCACGACATTTAAAAAATCCCCCCCACACACACATAATTCACACATTATCTGAAATGACATCCACTAGAAAGTAATCAGTTTGCAAGCTGGTCTTTAACAAAACGATAAAAGTCAGACTCAGTCTGATAATTTATGCTCTGAGACAGTTTCTCCAAACGAGTTATTTTTGCATACCATGAACCTTACCCCTAAGCCAAGGTATGTGGAGAATCTGTCTCTCAATTTTACTGCTGATGCTGACCATAGTACTTGCATTGTGCAGAGATCTTGCTTCTGGAGTTAATTTATCCAGGTGCACTTGAAAGTTCTTTTCTATCAAGCCAATGACACCAAAACGATGAGAAGTATTTCTGTATCTTTCTACCTATTTTTAAATGTGTTTTAGTAAAAGAGCTCCTTTCTCATTTCTGTCTGTGGTTTTTCCAGCAGAGGAGAGATGAATTATGTAACATTTATGCCAAGGCAAAAACCCTTTCCATCAAGCTACATTTCCAAACTACCTGGACACATGAATCACTGTTAGCAGCACAAACAAGCCCTGGCTGCAGGGATGTGAACCATTTTGTCTGTTCATCATAAATTGTTCTAAGACAGAACTTTATCAGCAGCAAGTTTGGGTGGAATAGGAATCAGAGCTGGTAAAAATGTACCCACTTTGACTCCAGTTTCAGCTTCAAAATAAAAACATTATATTTTATATCTATACAAGCCGTTAAGCCCATTAAAACAGGCAATATTTTTTATTTCTGACATATAATGTAAAATTTGATGAACGTAATGTGTAGTGCTTGAAAGGGTGTTGGAAAAGTTGGGGGTACAGAGAGAGAGTGACAGTGTGTGTGTGTGTGTGTGTGTGTGTGTGTGAGAGAGAGAGAGAGCTGCTAGGAGTCCCTATGACAGTGGAGGGTCATTTGCTCCTTAGCCAGTTGTTTGAGGCAGCAAAGCAGGGCTCGTTTTTTAGTAGCCTGCCCCCCTCCCCCATACATCTTCCTGTAACCTATGTGGGGTATGGTGTGTTATTGTTGGTCTATATTTTTGTCCTGGAACTAAAGTACTGGTAAATAGAAGGTATATTTACCAGTACTTTAGAGCTAGAACACAAAATGTAAAGTCTAATATCAGTAGGAGTCAATCAGACACTAGAACAATAGAGAAGGCAGGGTTAAAGGTTTGGTGTACCGACTGCACAGCCCTGGATAGGGCACATCCTACGAACAATGTTTCTTATGTTTATTCCACACCTGATACATTGCCTTTCTGTAAATACAGTCAAAGCTGTTTACATATACTATTTTTGCAGGGATTTTTCTGTCCCAAATGGGCTCACAATAAGGCTATTCAGTTTCAATAGCATATTTTTGTGTTCTTGTTATAACCCACTCAGTTTTTTAGATGTCAGATTTTATGTGATGCATATGTGTGTGTTCCTAATAACATGTTTTCTGATGCTCTATCTACATCACAATTTTAAGGCCATGTCAGGAGAAAGAAGTACCTTGTGACAGGCATGTTTAAAGTTTTTTTTATTTATTTATTGAGCCACACATGCAGACATATCCAAGAAAGTAGGCTGCTTTAGTTCCCAGTAGAACTGCTTTTCTTCAACAAAAACTAAAGATAGCAAAATATACCAGAACACTACTGGTATATTTGGACCAATTCTACTTGTTGCCAAGCCTACACTAATAGCCTTGAAATTACTGCTGTGTAACATGGCAAATAAAACAAGACTGAACATTACTGTGAAGTCAATATTTTCTACCTGCCTAACTGGTAACTTTACAATTCAAGAAGATAAAATGCAAAGCAGAAACCTAAGCTTGACTTCAGAAACAGCCCTCATTACTTGTGTATGATATATACATGCACCAGAAGTTTAAAAAGCCTGATGTCTTGGGGGGGGGGGGGGGAAGGGGGGAATTAGGGGCTTGAAAGTGGGACAAAAGGCTGAAGATTCACCTAAGGCATTCAAAATTCTTGCACTGGTCTTGCATCTATTGGAGTTACTGTATAAAGAGACTATACAATTATTAGTTGCTTACAATAATAACCAAATCTGCATCAGAGCTAGCCCTTTGATTGATGCATACCTTTGCTGCTTCTGGTGCCTTCCTTTCAGATTTACAAAACAATTATAAATATTTTAAAAGGGCACCTCTTACAGCTGAGTTTTGGTGTTCTGATACATGGAGCATAAAATTACATACACTATACCAGGCCTTGACCAGTTTTCTTTGGATTTAGGAATCATGCGCTATGACTTTTATCAACCCCCTTCTCCTGTCACCAGTGTCTCCACTGGGGGGCGGGGGGAGGGGGGAGAGAACTATTCTAAGGTCTATGTGAGCTCCTTCAGGATCTGATGTACTATGGCTGTTTTTCGTTTTCCTCGTCCATGGGAAAAAGTAAGCTTAATACAAAGGGCCCTTAACATATCCCTGAATGCCACTCACAGTAAAACACCCAGTCATCACCCAGTCCATCTCACTCTTCATCCCACCCCTCCAAATCATCACCCACTCTCTCTCTCTCTCTCTTTGTTCTATCATCATTCTCCAGGCCCTGTGGTCACCCAGTGTCTTTTTTTTTTTTTTTAGCCCATTGTGCCTCTCTGTCTCCCTCCTTAATTATATCAGCTACCTTACCCCTAGCTTTCATCCCAGGGTCAAGAGAATGCCTTTTTGTTTGGCAGGGCCCCATCTCTGCCACCAACCCTTCCCTACCATCAGTGGCGTACCAAGGGGGTGGGGGCGGTCCGCCCCGGGTGCACGCTGCTGGGGAGTGCTGCGGCGCGCCTGTCGGCTCCGAGTTCACTAACTTCGCTCGTTCGCTGTACCTCCCTCTGCCCTGGAACAGGTTATTTCCTGTTCCGGGGCAGAGGGAGCTGCAGTGAACGAGCGAAGTTAGCGAACTCGGAGCCGACAGGCGTGCACCGCGGCACCCCCCCCCCCCAGCAGCATGCACCCGGGGGGTGTCATTTTGCCAGGGGGGGAGGCGTCATTTCGCAGGGGGGGGCGCTGCTCCGGGGGGGGGGGGGCGCATCGGCGATCCACCCCGGGTGCCATCCAGGCTAGGAACGCCACTGCCTACCATCCCATAGTCTCCTCCATGGTGTCCAGCATCTCTCTTCTTCCCTCCCACTCAACACCCCCACCCCTGATCTCCAGCATCTCTGCCTTTTTGTCCCTGTTAACCCCCCCCATAGTCTCCAGAAACTCTGTTCTTCCCTCCCTCCCAACACCCCTACCCCTACTCTACAGCATTTGCCTCCTCTCCCTCTCAACCTCCTCTGTCTCCAGCATCTCTGTCCTTCCTTCCCTCTCAAACTCCCTCCCCATCCTGTTATGATTCTGCTGGATCAGCTGGGGAATGTTTGGGACTCACTCCTGATTGGCTTGTCAGGGGCTGAGCAAGCAGATGTCAGAAGCCTGATCCATTTAAGCCTGCCTTTCCCCTGCAATCATTGCTTTGGCATTGATTGCTCTGATTGCTTTCTGAAGCCAGTCTGCACTTGGTCGCTTATGTTCATGTTGGAGTTTAGCCTTTCTCCTCATGTGTGTGTGTACGTGTGCGTGCGTGCATGCATGCGTGCGTGCTGGGTACTCCCAGCATGAGCCTGATTGCCTCACTCCCCACACCTGGTTTGCTTTCTCCTTCTCTAAGGTAGTGCTGTCTGGGGTAAGCTTGTGCCTTGAGTCGTTTCAGTTTTATTTGTTTAACTTTCCCTCCCTCTGTGTTCCCTTTGTTGTACTGAGCTTCTGCTCTGCTCCCTGTGGTTCTGCCTCCCCCTGTCCTTGTATTTTGCTCTTGTTTGTTTTAGTTCTCTTTGCTGTAGCTGTCTCCTGTGTACGGGGAGCAGCGTTCCTTTTCTGGTCTATGTGTGTCAAGGCAGCTTCCTCTGTTTGCTTACTCTCCCCTTTATCTTTGTCTGCTGAGTAGCTCTGCCCTGTTTTTTCCCTTTAGCAGTTCCCTTTTTCCCTTGGCGGTTGTGCGGCCAGCTTTGTATATTCCTTAGGTAGTTCTCCCTTTCCCTTTGTATGCTGTGTATTCAGCCTAGTGTGTTCCCTGTATCGTTGTATGCTGTAGGTACAGCTTAGTTCCCTTGTGTGCTGAATGGTTCAGCCTAGATTGCATTCCTATAGGTTGTTTTCCTTCCCCTTTTCCCTGAGTGCTGTAAGGTACAGCCTAGAGTGTTCCTATGAGTGGCTTCCCCTTTTCCCTGAGTGCTGTAAGGTACAGCCTAGAGTATTCCTTGAGTGGCTTCCCCTTTCCCTGAGTGCTGTACGGTACAACCTAGAGTGTTCCTATGGGTGGCTTCCCTTTTCCCTGTATTGTTGTATGCTGTAGGTACAGCCTAGTTCCCTTGTTTACTGAATGGTTCAGCCTAGAGTGTATTCCTATAGTTGGTTTCCTTTTTCCTTGAGTGCTGTGTTGTATAAGCCTAGAGTGTTTCCTTCTGGGGCTTCCTATATTCTTGCTCGCCTGTGGCACAGCCTTGTATACCTTTAGAGGCTTCTGCCTCTCACCCTTTCCTTTGTGACTCTACTCTGCACTGTGTACGCTGCTTGTGGCCCAGTTCCGTGTGGAACCCTTGTTGTTCTTTCTCCCTTCCCAGATTGTGACTCTGTTTCTGGTCGGCCGTGAGGCCTGCTTGCTTGGTCTCTGCAGGAGTGGGTTCCCAATAGGCTATGAGGCCAGCCTGAATGCTCTATCTCCCACTTTCTAGTGGTGTCGGTTGGCTGTTGTGAGTGTGCGGGGTTTGGTGGCTGGGGTGGTGTGTAGGGGCCTGTTCATTCCACCTTAGCCCTTGGCCAAAATCCTATACTAGGCCTCGGTCTGGACTCAAGGGCTCATGTCTGTAATAACACGTCCCCAGCATCTCTGTCCTTTCCGCCTTCTCAAACCCCTCCCCCTGTCTCTAGCATGTCTTTCCTTCCCTCCATCTCACTTCCCCTCATGATCTGCAGCATCCATGTCCTTCCTTCTCATCCTCCCTCCACCCATGATCTCCAGGATATCTCTCTTCCATCCCTTCCCTCCCCCATGGTCTCCAGAATTTCTCTTTTCCCTACTTCCCTTCCCCACCCTCCATGGCATTTAGCATCTCTCGCCTTCGTCTTCCCCCTCGCCTTCCTCCTCCAGCATCTCGCTCCTTCCCTTCTTCCTTACTCCTCCCCCCATCCATGCTATCCAGCATTCCCCCCTTCAGCATCTCTGTCCTTTTCTACCACCCCACTGCAGCCAGGCTTTTATTTTCTTACCTTGTGCCCCTGGGGTGATGAGTCTATCAGCTGCATAGATGGCATCACCTGGCTGGCTGCTGACTCTTGATGCTCTTATGCGGCTGATAGAGTCACTGACCTGGGGGAGT
The DNA here is from genome assembly GCF_901765095.1 of Microcaecilia unicolor. Taxonomy (NCBI): domain Eukaryota; kingdom Metazoa; phylum Chordata; class Amphibia; order Gymnophiona; family Siphonopidae; genus Microcaecilia; species Microcaecilia unicolor. Next base: position 699,356,209 of record NC_044031.1, read on the forward strand.
GAGGTAAGGAAATAAACACCTTGAAGTGAGAAAGGCAGAGAAGAAACATTTTGGGGGTGCCATGGTGTCACAAGACGCCTAACCACCCACCTGGGGTTACCCCATGGCCACTTAGAGGGTCTACCCCAGCACAGCTCAGGTCCATCTGCACCTGCTGCTTGTGCTCTACACTAGCACCCTCCTCTCACTGACTGGGTCAAAACTGCCCTCAAATTATCCCCAGTGATTTCTAGGTTACTGGAGGCCACACTCCAATTGGTCCCACAGTTCCCAGAAGCACTCGCAGACCCAGCACACAAGCCACCAGGATTCTTATCAGTCCAGACAAGAAGAGTCAACAAACTAATAGTGTTTATTGTCACAGAACTGGGAACAGTGAAACAGAAAAAGTGCAATCAGCAAAACAATAACAGGCAACTGAAATATGGATCAATTATAACACTATCTAAACATTTGTATACTATCTAAGTGGTACCTGGGAAGATCAGGACATATAACTGTTCACAAAGCCTCAGCAAAGAGATCCTATTCTCTTTTCTTCCTGGCTAAGACGGGGGGGGGGGGGGGGGGGGAAAGCCAGTAGCTCTTGTGTAACTTCAAACTCCATGCCAATTAGAGCTCAGAACAGCAACATTTGAAAATAGCTGACTACATCACTGCAGGCACTTCCCCTTTCTCTGAGTTAACTAAAGAAGGAAAGGTCAGTTCTCTGTAACAGCTTTAAGCATAAACATGCACCACCTGCTGGCCAAACTAAAGAAATAAATTGCAAGAAAATATCAATTATCACAGGCTTAAAACACACTGTTCTGTCACACCTATTTCATCAAGAGAGAGACCCCAGACTGCGGCCTCTACAAACCACTGGTTGGGTCTTGATAGTCCAGTGTCAGGACGGTTCTGGCTCTTCCTTTCTGGAGAGTCCATCGTCGATAACACACTGAAACCTTCTGCTCAGTGTGCTGCTGCGGCTAAGAAAGCGAATAGAATGTTGGGTATTATCAGGAAAGGTATGGAAAACAGGTGTGAGGATGTTATAATGCCGTTGTATCGCTCCATGGTGCGACCGCACCTTGAGTATTGTGTTCAATTCTGGTCGCCGCATCTCAAGAAAGATATAGTAGAATTGGAAAAGGTGCAGCGAAGGGCAACTAAAATGATAGCGGGAATGGGACGACTTCCCTATGAAGAAAGACTAAGGAGGCTAGGGCTATACAGCTTGGAGAAGAGACGGCTGAGGGGAGACATGATAGAGGTATATAAAATAATGAGTGGAGTGGAACAGGTGGATGTGAAGCGTCTGTTCACGCTTTCCAAAAATACTAGGACTAGGGGGCATGCGATGAAACTACAGTGTAGTAAATTTAAAACAAATCAGAGAAAATTTTTCTTCACCCAACGTGTAATTAAACTCTGGAATTCGTTGCCGGAGAAAGTGGTGAAGGCGGTTAGCTTAGCAGAGTTTAAAAAGGGGTTGGACGGTTTCCTAAAGGACAAGTCCATAAACCGCTACTAAACGGACTTGGAAAACTCCAAAATTCCAGGAATAACATGTATAGAATGTTTGTACGTTTGGGAAGCTTGCCAGGTGCCCTTGGCCTGGATTGGCCGCTGTCGTGGACAGGATGCTGGGCTCGATGGACCCTTGGTCTTTTCCCAGTATGGCATTACTTATGTACTTATGTACTGCCTTTCCAGTGCTTATAACAAAATCTTTTACCACACTCAGTACAGTTTGAATCCTGTATGCTTCATTCTATGAATAGTGAGGAGTATCTTCTGACAGAAGCTGTTACCACACTCAGCACATGTGAATGGTTTTACTCCTCTGTGGATTCTGTGGTGCTGTGTCAGCTGTGACTTATGAATAAAGCTTTTTCTATATTCACTGCATATAAACAGTTTGATTCCTGAATGGATTCTATGCTGCTTTCACAATAATTTCCGGCAACTGAAACTTTCTTACAGTCTGTACTTGAAATTAGTCTCATTTCTTGTGGAACTTCCTTCCTGGTTTAAACTACTCTCATAGCCAGGAAATTAAGATATTCGCTTATCAGTGTTTTTCTGATATTCTGTAATGTTTGCTTTATTGATACAGCTTTTCCCATATTCTATACTTGTACATATTCCAGTTTCTTTATTATTTTTTAGGTGCTGCATTAGCTCTTTCTTCATACTGAAATCTTTCTTATACTTAGAGCATGTAAAATGTGTCTCTTATGTATATGTTTCCTGTTGTTCTTCTAGTTCTCTCTTTTGTCTAAAGTGTTTTCCATAGTTTGTCCATTTAGATAGTCTCTCCTCAGTGTCAGATCCCTCTGGTAATGGTTCTGCTAGGAGGTCAAGTACAGATTCACTATCCTGACACTCTTCTGATAGACTACACACAGCTAGTACCATGGCTATGTGATTTGCATAGGCCTTTAACATATTTACATGAAAGGTACACTGCTTTCTGTCTTGAGAGTCCATAGATATAACATAGTTTGTATCATTCAGGTGCCTTATGACCTTTTAAGGTCCAACCCAATTAGCGTGAAGTTTATTCTGACAAACTGGGACTAAAACAAATACCTGTTGGCCCACATAAAACTCTCTATTTGGGGCCTTATGATCAGGTATTTTGCTGCCTGCAAATTATCTCTGACAAAGCCCACAAGTTCTTCTAATCTTTGCTGCATATTAACTACACATTCAATTACAAGGGTGTCAGAGGTATTAACTTTCCCCTCTCAATCTTCTCTTATTAGGTCAAGGGGCCCTCTCAACCTCTGGCCATAAAGCAGCTCAAATGGGGAGAACACTGTAGACTCCTGAGGTACTTCTCTGTATGCAAACAGTAGGTAGGGCAAGTATTTCTCCAAGTCTCAGTCTCCTGTCTCTACAGAAGTCTTTAACATATACTTTAATGACCCATTAAATCTCTCTACCAACCCCTTAGTTTCAGGGTGATATAGTTGGTATGTACAGATTTCACTCCACAGTGTGCCCACAGATTCTGGATCAGCTCAGACATAAACGGTGTCCCTTGGACTGAGAGTATTTCTCGTGGATATCCTACCCGGGAAAATATTTCTAGCAGGGCAATGGCAATTTTCTCTGCTTCTATGGAGGATAAGGCTACCGCTTCAGGATATGTGGTAGCAAAGTCCACCACTGTCTATATCTTTTCCCAGTCCGGCTAGGGACAGCTAGAGGCCCCACTATATCCACAGCTATTCTCTCAAAGGGCTCACTGATAATGAGTAAAGTTTTCAGTGGTGCTCGGGGGTGATCTTGGGTCTTACCCACTCTTTGGCATGCATCACAGGTTCAGCAATAGCTATGGTTCGAGATATTCCCGACCAATAGAAATTCTGGGTAAATATAGTGTGTGTGCATGTCACCCCCTGATGTCCTGCTAGTGGAATTTCATTGTCGATCTGTAGGAGTTGTTCTCTGTATGCCCTGGGCACTATAAGCTGCTTGCCTGCTGTTCAGGGCTGATTAGGATCAACAGGATCAGTCTCTCTGTACAACAAGCCCCCTTTTCATAGAATACAATATTTACAAGTCTCACTGATTGGTTGACCAACCCTCTGCATTCAGGGCTTTGTAGGGGTATATTCAGGAGGACAACTCCTAATATATATCCAGAGGTACTTAGCTGACAGAACACTACTGAATAGCAATTATTCTGGACTTGTGTCTAGGGGAATCGTACCTCTTTGGCCCTATGGTTAGCTAGCTGTACTGGAAATAGGAATAAAAAAATAATAGTTATATGTATGTGTGGTAAATTACAAAGCAGGTTACAAAACAAGATTTGTTTCCAAAATATATACAAAGGTATATGATTATCCAAACGGACTATCTAAATGAGTGATTACACAACTCAACGCAGAAAAAACCCCAATGTCTAGTTCTCACTTTCCAATATAACACAAACAACTACATCACTATAACCACACCCTACTGCACACTTCCCATCGCAGAAAATCTGAAAATTCTTGGAGTTACTATTGACCGAAACCTCACACTTGATACCCATGTGAAGAATACAACGAAAAAAATGTTCCAATCGATGTGGAAACTCAAAAGAATAAAACCTTTTTTCCCAATAAACATCTTCCGCACCCTAGTACAGTCACTAGTGATAAGGCACCTGGACTATTGTAACACTCTGTACGCAGGCTGCAAAGAACAGACCATTAAAAAACTCCAAACAGCCCAGAACACCGCAGCCAGACTCATTTTTGGAAAACCTAAATATGAAAGTGCGAAGCCCCTAAGAGAGCAACTGCACTAGCTTCCGCTCAAGGAATGAATTGAATTCAAGATCTGCACGACCGTACACAAAATTATTCACGCAGATGCCCCCCTTTATATGTTAAACCTAGTGGACTTACCGCCCAGAAACGCCAAAAGATCGGCCCGCAAATTCCTCAATCTGAACTTCCTCAGCTGTAAAGGAATGAAATACAAGCAGGCTTATGCTACTACCTTTGCGTACAAAAGCACACAGTTTTGGAACGCATTACCCATGGCCTTGAAAACCATGGACAATCTAACTAGCTTTCGCAAAGCTTTGAAGACACATCTTTTCAATAAAGCCTACAAGAAGCATCCTTAATGAAATAAACCATTCCTTAAACCACCCAAGTACATAAAAAAGACACCTCTCACACGACCTTACCTAACACCTGCCATCTAAACCCTCTTTACCTTCAGCTTACTACCGACTGTATTTCAAACCATGTAACGATTATATCATTACAACACTCTGTAAGCCACATTGAGCCTGCAAAAAGGTGGGATAATGTGGGGTACAAATGCAATAAATAAATAAATAAAATCACAATACTGATATCCTAATGATTATTATGAGAACTTACACCACATGTCTTATGCAAAATACACAGCAACTAAATTCACAGACCATAAATCCTGACATAAAACCAATCCATCTCAGACAAAAGCCAAGGACTAATTATCCCCATGACCATAGGTAGTATATCCTGTTATCTCACCTTGCCGTCTGTTATGGTAGACTTCAAATGGTAAAGAAGTGGATTCCTTCTTGGAGACTCAAGCTGAAGCCTCAGCAATTCTCTCAGTCCAGTAATAAAGTCCAAGGTCTGTATTCTGGACACAGATGGCACAGTCTTTAGGTAAGACTGTGTATCGTAGCTGAGAGAACTTGCTAGTTTATTACACGGTCTGCAGTTCACTGGTGTTTTAGGAAATCAGTCTCTCTCTCTCTCAGAGCCTTCTATCCTCCAGTAAGTCTTCTGGTCTTCTTAGTTCTATACTCCTTCAGTTCAACATTGGCATCCAAGGGTCAGATGATACCTGTGGACCAATCACAGATGGTGTAATAATGTCCAGCCAGATTCATGGTCATGAAGAGAGGCCTTTGTTATAGCACATAAAGTGTTATTGATGGCATGCAAACCTCCCTGTCAGATCCCATACTCCTGGATCCATCTGTGTCTCTCTCCTCCATTCTTCCCAGGAGATAACTGGGCTAGTTTACAACAAATAATATGTCCTTGGATTAAGTCATCATGGTATGCAAAAGTAATTTTACTTTTGTAGATCAGTTGGTTTCTGATGGTTACAGATGTATTCAGGGCACAGGCTGAAGAATCCATATTTTTATAACAGAATGGATCAGGCATGTATAAGCCCCAGACCAGCAAAGGTAAGATTACAGGTAAATACTCCTACAGCTTCCAGGTCAGGGTCAGAGTGTTGTGCTTCTTGAAAAGCATGTCTCTGTCCTATATCAGTATCCATATCTGGAAGGGTCGCTGCTGATGACTCTGACAAATCAGGGTCAACAGTCTGATCAATAGGTGTGTCAGTTAAGTCAGACTGTTCCATACTCATGGCCCCAGTCACCTCAGGAACTGGTGCTGCTGGAAGCACTGAAGTGCCTCCTCCTGTCACTTGGTTCCACCTGGACTGGCTCAGGATCTGGAACTGGAGAAGTGATCTCTGCTGCTTCAGCTTCTTGGGCCACCCGGGCCTGACTACAGGTCACCATAGCGGTGAATGGATAAACCTTTTATTATTTTGATCTCTCTTCCCTTTTTCCTTTACTTCTGTAAAAGAAAATTTTTAAAGTCTTTGGTTTCTCTGTTCTTTTACCACTCCCAAATTATTAGAGCAGCTTAGCTGAGGTATTCCAGTTTTCGTGTATTTATCTTCTTTCTTGACCTTTCTTTCCGTTGGGTACCATCTCCTTTCGTTTGTATAGAATTGATAGTAGATCTGATCTCACCACCTACTACGCTATCTCAAATAACTTAAAAGGAGAAAACCTAATCCCTATTTATGAGCTTATATAATACTTCTTCTCTTGCTAGCTACCCCGGAAAAATAAAAATATAATTAAGAGTCCATACTCTTTAACCCACCCTCAATAAATTCTTCAAAATTAAGTATAAAACTCCAAGTTACTTTATTTATTTTTTATATATACCTGTTAGCAGTTACCAGGCATCAAACATATAGTTCAGAGATCCCTTAATTTTCTCTGAGACTTTAAAAGACACATCACTATTCATATATGTGTTTCAACTCGATTTCTGAGTCAGCTGTTCAATTTAAGCAACTCTGAGAGGCATAATAGAATGGGGGCGCCCATCTATAAGGGCACCCATCTCTAAGGACGGGCCGGCAAAAGGGCAGGGCATCCCGTATTATCGAAACAAGATGGGCGGCCATCTTTCGTTTCGATAATACGGTTGGGGACGGCCAAATCTCAACATTTGGGTCGCCCTTAGAGATGGCCGCCATTAGTTTTCGCCGATAATGGAAACTAAGGATGGCCATCTCAAAACCGGCCAAATCTAAGCCATTTGGTTGTGGGAGGAGCCAGCATTTGTAGTGCACTGGTCCCCCTCACTTGCCAGGACACCAACCGGGCACCCTAGGGGACACTGCAGTGGACTTCACAAATTGCTCCCAGGTGCATAGCTCCCTTACCTTGGATGCTGAGCCCCCCAACCCCCCCCCCCCAAAACCCACTACCCACAACTGTACAACACTACCATAGCCCAGGGGCGTAGCCAGAGACCCAATTTTGGGTGGGCCTGAGCCGAAGATGGGTGGACAGAATAACCTCGCCCCGTCCCAAAGGTGATTTGGTCTCTCTTTTTCTCACCTGCATGCCATATGGTCTCTCAAACATCCCCCCTCTCCCGTATACCTTTTAAATAGCAGCAACTAATACACACTGCTCATGTTGGCCCCCACACCCTTCCCTCTGATGCAACTTCCTGTTTCTGCCTAGGCAGAAATACATCAGAGGGAAGGTTGTGTGGGGCCGGTGCGAGCAGTATGTATGTCACTGCTCACTGCAGGCGAAGATCTGCTACTTTCAAGGTATGCAGGAGGGACACTTGTTGGGAGTTTTCGGCTGGTGGGGCTTGGGGATCCCTGCCAGCCACATCATAGGTATGCTGCTACTGGGTGGGCCTGAACCCAAAGTGGGTGGGCCTGGGCCCACCCTTGGCTACGCCACTGCCATAGCCCTTAAAGGGTAACGGGGAACACTTAGATGTGGGTACAGTGGGTTTCGGGTGGGTTTTGGAGGGCTCCCATTTACCACCACAAGTGTAACAGGTAGGGGGGGATGGGCCTGGGTCCGCCTGCCTGAAGTGCACTGCAGTACCCACTAAAAACTGCTCCACGGACCTGCATAGTGCTGTGATGGAGCTGGGTATGACATTTGAAGCTGGCATAGAGGCTGACAAAAAAATGTTAAACATTTTTTTTTTGTTGGGGTGGGAGGGGATTGGTGACCACCTGGGGAGTAAGAGGAGGTGATCCCCAATTCCCTCCGGTGGTCATCTGGTCAGTTCGGGCACCTTTTCAAGGCTTGGTCGTGAACAAAAAGGGACCAAGTAAAGTCAGCCAAATGCTGGTCAGGGCTGCCCTTCTTTTTTTCCATTATCAGCCGAGGACGGCTATCTGTTAACCATGCCTCTGTCCCGCCTTCAGTATGGTGCAGACACGCCCCCTTGAACTTTGGCCATCCCTGTGATGGAAAGCAGGTGAGGCCGGCCAAAATCGGCTTTCGATTATGCCGATTTGGCCGGCCCTGAGAAAAGGCCGCCCATCTCCCGATTTGTGTCAGAAGATGGGCGCTCTTCTCTTTTGAAAATGAGCTGGTCTGTGCCCTAGTTTGTTTTCCTGAATGGATATTAAGGACTTTAAAGTCAGACCTATTTTAAATAAATATTTTCCTTAGTCTGAGCATTCAAGAACTGAGTTATAATAATACAATAAAAATTTAAACTCAGTAAGCTATCTCATGCTCAGTCCCTCACACACTTCAGAGCCAAAATCAACTGCGGGCTCTTTTCAGTTAACTACAACCACTCTTCACATAAACTCAACAATTCAAGTCACAAATTACAGTTTTTCTAAATTTTTAGTAATTTTTATTTAAACTTTCTGGATGGACTTTCTTACATATGTCCTTCCAGTAGCTCAATACCCACCCAACTGAACAAAACCAACCGTTTAGAACACTACATATGTCATACATGGCATGAGCCCAGCACAAGCCCCTGCACCAGCACCAGCCCAACAAACCACTTTAAGCACCCATTTTACATTAATTTACATTTCCAGGAGCACACAGCACTTTACACACATTTAAATAAACTTTCCATACCTTATTTAAAGTCTGGAGGTGTTTATTTTTCAATTTTCCTCTGCACGCACCCGCTGCACATCCCTTTCACAAGCCAGAATCTGGCTTGTGCTGTCAGCTGTTTCTTTCCCTCCTCGTGGCACTTCTGCATCACGTGCCAGCTGACCACCTGTCCTCTGCACTTCATAAAATAAAAAAACGCCGAAGAAGTGCACTTGAGCACTTCCTTCACTCTCCTCCTGCATCATGATATATTATCCCAAGCAAACTCGATTTCAATGTGGATTGCATTTGAAAATACAGTGAGACAGAATAACAGAATTCAGTTATATCATGGGAGTAGGTGGATGGATATGTCTGAAACATTTAACAAAGTTGAAATTAGCATATATACCCAACTGGGCATTTAAAGTCTGTCCTTTAATGATGCTGCATGTTCAGAAATCAGAGTCATAAATATAGAGAGTTATTAAAATATTATCACATGCATACACCAGAACAGGCATCCATATACACATTGTAAAAGTAAACAACAACTTCTACAGAGAACATTCAAAATGAACCCCCCTGTTTACTAAGCCACACTAGCGGCTGCTGTGCCCTAATGCTGATACTTTGAATGGGCTGTGTCGGCATTGCTGCATGGCTTAGTAAACAGGAGGGTTAATTTTTATTTTCTCATTTCCATCTTCCAAAATTCCAGACAGCAGATTACAGATCAGCAGGAGCCTACTGATTTATTTTCCTTTGAACATAATTAACTTTGTATGAACTTGGTGGCTAATAGTGTGCAAAACTGGACAACATTTGTAATATTATTACTTAAAAAAATGTTGGCTTTAAAACACCAAATAAGTGATAAACTTTAACAAACAAATATACAAATAGTTGCGTGGTTCACTGTAAACTGCACTTTGGGTGTAAGGGGAAAAGACAGGCTACTTATGTCCATAATTTGGTACTCACAATCTGGACAAGCCTTTACGTTCGTGACTTGTATAATCACAGACAAACCCCCCCCCATGTTGTAGTTACAAACAGGGGCGTAGCCAGACTTCAGCGGTAGGGGGAGCCAGAGCCGAGGTGAGGGGGCACATTTTAGCCCCGCCCGGCGCTGCCGACCCCCCCGCTGCCATTGCCAACACCCCCCGTCGCCACCAGCATCACCTCCAACAACTTTGACCCCTCCTGCCGACGACCCTCTCGACCCCGCCCGCTGTCGCCTACCTTTGCTGGCGGGGGACCCCAACCCCCGCCAGCCGAAGTCTTCTTCCTTCGTTTGGTTTCTGACTGAGTCTGACGTCCTGCACGTTGTACCTACAGGACATCAGACTCAGAAACCAAATGAGTGGGGGTTGGGGTCCCCCGCCAGCAAAGGTAGGCGACAGCGGGTGGGGGTCGAGAGGGTCGTCGGCAGGGGGGGGGTCAAAGTTGTTGGAGGTGATGATGGTGGCGGCGGGGGGTGTTGGCAATGGCAGCGGGGGGGGGGGGGGGGTCGGCAGCACCGGGCGGGGCTAAAATGTGCCCCCTCACCTCGGCTCTGGCTCCCCCTACCGCTGAAGTCTGGCTACGCCCCTGTTTGTAACTACAACATGGGGGGGGGGGGTTGTCTGTGATTATACAAGTCACGAACGTAAAGGCTTATCCCAATTGTGAGTACCAAATTATGGGGTCCCCCGCCAGCAAAGGTAGCAGACGGCGACGGTGGGTTGACGGTGGGAGGGGGGGGTTGAGAGGGTCATCGGTAGGGGGGTTCAGGCCAGGGCCAAATCCACGGGGTCCAGGCCCCCATGGCCCCATAGCAGCTACGCCCCTGGTTACAAAAGTGCAGCAATTCAACTTAATGTGCATAACACGTTTAGGGTATTTTTGACTTTTTTTCTTTATTTTTTTTCGCTTTTATTAGCAATGCTGTATCAACATTAAAATGATGTACTACTTATGGCGTTCACAAAAGGACAATCACTTATCTGCACAATCTGGACAATCACATTCTCTAGACCCCGACAGGTTCCCGTTTTGCCAGAGCTTTATCAAGTGTTTTGAGTGAATGGGGATGACGGCTGCGCGGAAGAAAGGGAAAGGGAGAAGTACTTAATTGGCTTCAACATTTTGACGTCATCCCAGCTGCTGTTTCTCAAACCTCCTTGGTTCTTGCGTCCTCTGACGCAACTTCCAAGGAAGAGAAAGAGAAGTTGTGTCCGAAGGGGGCGGGGACCGAGGTACCGGAGAAGGAAACCTGCGGGACCTGTGGTGGGCACTTTCAGGTATAAGTTTTATGGTAGAATGGGGCGGGGCGGCTTGAGCGAGCGGTGCCGGATGGAGGAGAGGGGGAGATATGTTGGAGCGGGGAGAGTGAAAGAGAGGGAGAGATGGCAGACTGGTGCCTGAGTGCTTGTGAAGAGTGGTGCTCAGTGAGTGAGAGTAACGAATGCATGCGACTTGGTAGGTCTGGGCCCTCTCCTGTAGGCACACATATGGCCAGGCGGGTTTTGGAGATTACTACAATGAATGTAGCCTTCAATAAAAGCAAATGAATCTCATAAATATTAATTCTGAAAACCCGAATGGCTAATTGTGCCACCAGGAGAGGCTTGAATTGAGAAGCTGTGCCTTGGATGACTGAATGTGAAGATGCTATCGTTACAAATGGTGTGGAATACTGTGGTGCTGCTTCTGAGTGATATTAGTCGATTTATGGTTTATTAGGAGCTTAAGGTCCTATATTTGTTAACGATGCAACAGGCAGTTCAGTTCATAGTTGATACACTGTCAGTGGATAACCTGGTTCTAGAGGAACCCCAACCAAAGGTTTTCAGGATATCCACAATGGATATTCACGAGAGAGATTTGCATGCAGCAGAGGCAGTACATGCAAATATCTCTCATGAATATTAATTGTTGATATCCTGAAAACCTTACTGGCTGGGGTTCCACCAGGACCAGATTTGGCAATCACTGATAGTCTGCAGGGGGGCGCCAGAGACCCTAGGCACAGCCCTGGCCAGGCAGATCTCCAAATTTTCAGTAGCTGGCCCAACTCTGTGGAGCTCACTGCTAGAGGGCTTGAGTGTGGAGGACAGTTATTTGCAGTTTTAGAGAGGACTGAAATACATTTGTTTAGCACAGATTTTGGATCATTTTAGAGAGGTGATGAGTGGGAGGATATGATAAAGTTTTCAGTTTAACTGTGTGAGAGAGTTATTGTTTGGCATTTTATGATGGTGATGGTTTTCTTGACGTTTTACAATGATGTGATATTGTGTTTTATTGTTTTTTTCTGTCGGTATTGATGTTTTCTATTTGTATGAGTATTTTAGTTGTAGATTGCCTTGATCATGTATTTGGTTAAGTGAGTTATTGGGTTATAAATCAATAAATAAAGAACCAAATCTTGTTGTTGGATCCCAGGCACTCAGCTTTGGATACCTAAGGGTGACACACAGATATACTCTGTCATAATACTTGAGGAAGAGATTAATAAATCCTGGGAAATCGACAACAATTGGACATTTTCCACTACTTCAGCCTTAAAGAGCTCACTCTCATCCTACCCGGTATGAAAGATGCAGCCGAACAAGTATCGGGGCAGACTGACATCCAACACAGTAAGTACTATATTGCTTCCCTGCCCTAGGTTCTGAACATTTTGGGAAGAGAAAATATGAGTACTGCAAATATGGCAATGCCTTTGTATCGCTCCATGCTCCACCCGCACCTCAAATATTGTTTGTTTATTTATTACATTTGTATCCCACATTTTCCCACCTATTTGCAGGCTTAATGTCACTTACATAGTACTGGAGAGGCGTTCACCAACTCTGGTATGAACAAATACAAAGTGATGTAATGGTAAAATAAGGTGCATGTGGAAGAGACACATTAGGGAATCGTAGAGCGGAAGAGTTATGTTATAAATCACAAATAGAAAAGAATAATAATGAGCAGCTATAATAACCCCCCCCCCCAACTCCATCAATTGCTGACTTCTTTTATCCCAAGGAACCCTAATCCACCCTGTTAAAATGTCTAGGGGTACAAAATATAACCTGCTCTCTATGCCCTAGTGGGGGGGGGGGGGGGGGGGGGGAGAGGGATATTCCCTGTGAATCACTGTTATGATTTTTAAATCTGTGGATGAATAATAAATCATCGATTCAGTCTAGCTCTCTTCCACAGTCCTTCCTTCAATAGAAAATATCTTCTCAGAAGATATGCTGGTAGCAGGAATGCACAGGATTCCCTGTGCAAATGTTGCCAGTTGTGGCCAGCACTTTTGCTTGTTTTTCCAAAAAATGAAAACATCATCTGCGTCACTCAGACAGAAATAACTGTTCAGTTGTTTGCCTTGTAGAGAAGACAAACTTGATGAAAGAAACAATTGTAGCAAGACAAATCCTGGTCTAATTTCAATTGAACAACTGGGGAGCTGAAGAGGCACAGTTGGTTATAGAAGGGGATAAGGATATTGGAGTAGCAATCATGACTGGGCCAGACAAGGATATAGAAGGAGGTGGTCATAGGGAGAAGGCTTTGGGGACAGTTCTATAATGGGTGCTACAAGGAATCTAAAATTTACTTTATTCAGGCCTGTTAGGAAAGCACACACTCAACCGTGTCGTTAATTGGAGTTCCTTTCTGTTATTTCACTATTTTAATTATGTGTTGGTAAAATCTTAACCTTTTGCTAGAAAAGGTGGTATATCATCAAATGATAAAACATAAACACTTTGGGGTAGCCTAGCAGTGAGGGCATCCGCTTTATTATCCCAGCTCCGTTGGTTCAAATCCCAAGGCACTTTCTGCTGATGTAGTCATTTATACTTTACCTTCCCCGCTTTAAGGCTGGCAAAGGAGAGCTCAAGCCATCATGGTTAGGGAAATGCATACTTGGGATGCATTATCCCACATGTACAGCAGGCATAGTGAAAACTGCTTACCCTGGGATTGGTTTTCTGATTGAGTTTCTGCAATCGCAAAACAGGGGGAAAAAGTAAAAGTTATAAGCTTGCTCTACAAAACCGAATAATTAGAAAAAAGAGAGCCAAGAAAACATAGCATAAGCAAAATGGATACGAGTTCATTAGATAAACACCTAAAGCAAGGCTGTTGGATCTCTTATAGCACTAAGCTATTTCAAATCCTGAGCCTACTTGCTGTTATCAATCATTTGCATTCAAAATTCAATGTTTTCACTTTATTGTATTATAATCAAATGTATACCAAACAAATTTTTATAAAAAATTTTAAAAAATATCTTGTATGAAGAAAGCGACTACTTAGCTGCACTAGCAGAATCGGCGCTGTCTTGGTCCTCAGGCACCCGACGCCTACTGAAACATATTGGCATTGTGGTCCCAGTGACCTGCTTCCGGGGTCTCAAAAGTCACCAAATTAAAATCTAAACGTGCGGCAAACGCCGTTTGAAACCAAAGGCTCTGGGTTTCGAGGTTATTTGAGTTTCTGCCAGGTACTTGTGACCCAGATTGGCTGCTGTTGGAAACAGGATGCTGGGCTAGATGTACCATTGATCTGATACAGTATGGCTGTTTTTATTTAAGTTAGGTGCCAAACATCTGTACACTAAGACAGTATTCTATAATTGCATCGTGGAGCCCAGATTCTATTATAGAATAGAATGTAATTTGGCATTTGTGCAATAGTATTTAGGCACTATCACTGATGTCGTGTAAAAGGAAGATGGAAGTATTAGTTCCCCCTCCCTTTCTGTTATGCACCAAAGTGCTTAGGTGCTACCTTATGGAATAGCATCTAAGTGCAGTTCCATAACTGCCATTTACCCCCATTTGGGCGCTGTTCCTTTTTAGTTCCAAAAGTTACATGCCGAATTGGCCCTGTGTCCCATTGTATCATCTTCAAAATACTTTCTCTGCCTAGTACAATGTGTCCTTCAATCGTGACAACTTTTTATTATTGGGATGGTTTATTTGACAAGTCTAATTTGGTTCTTTCAAGATTCACACCCTTGTTATATAATCCACTGTTTTTGCCTGGTCTTGGTAAGGGGCCTTTTTTGAGTTGGTTCTTAGCGGGTTTAGAGACTTGGGGTCAATTTTTTGAAGAGGAAAAATTTTGTTTCTTTCCAAACCTTGGTTGACATATACTGTTTCTCCTACAGATACGTATGCTTATGTGCAAGTGAAGCATTTTCTTACTTCTAGTGTAATCAAGCCACTGTTGACTAGGGAGGCTTCTTTTTTTGGAAAGTCTTTGTGAAGACTCTGGAACTACGCAGGGCCTTATCTCTTGTTTATATGCTTACTTACGTGGTATGGGGCGACATCCTGTTGAGCATCGTAAGCATTAGCATTGGGAGCTGGGATTGACATTGGGTGATGATGTCTGGTCACGTATGGAACGTGGTTTTGAGAATGTCTGTTTCTGTTCCTTTTAAAGAAAATGCAGTCAAAGTTTTATACCGGTGGTATTTGACTCCTGTTCGTCTGCATCATATGTTTACAGCAGTTTCGCTTTTATGCTGGAGGGGTTGTGGCTAGAGGGGTACCGTGGGTCATCTCTGGTGGACTTGTACTAAAGTACGAGCATTTTGGAAAGCAATTCAATATAGACTCCAGAAATGGCTTTCTAAATCTATTCAGTTGTCACCAGAGTTTTTCTTGTTTCCTGGTACACCTCCTGGTCTAACCACATCTCAGGGTATATTGGTTCGACATGCTATATCAGCTGCTAGAGTTACACTAGCTGCACATTGGAAGTCTCCTAAAGTTCCTTCTTTGATTTCATGGTTAAATAAGTTGTGGTATATTTGTGAAATGGAGAGATTGTGGGCTATACGTCATCACACTTTGTCTAAGTGGGAAGATATTTGGGTGCCTTTTGTAACACACTGTTTGTTTTGAGCTATGGGGATTGGATGGGATGAGAGGGTTTTTTTCCCCTTCCATTTTTCTATTTCTTTTGGGGGATGGATAAGGGTGTACTTTTAATAAACCTTATGATAAAATATGGAAGTTACTTATTTGGTGTAGTTGGATGCTTATAAGAGATTATCGTTTTGTTCTCTTTTTTTAAAGATGTTCATTGACACTAGAATACAGTGTTTTTAATCATATTAGAGAAGATCTGTAATATTTGTCTATGATGTATTTCTTTGAACTTCTGTTTTGTGTTATCTCTTTTTATTCAAAAAATACTTCTTTAAATTGAAAAAAAAAACCTTTTACTGGTGTATAAAATCAATTACTCAGGACACCCTTCAGAATCTTTCCCAATTTTTATTACTCTGTCCTTCCTGGGCTTTGTGTTCATCTCAGGACCACCATCTCCAAATCTCGTCTTTTCACTCATCTCTCCATTACTAGGTATAGGATATTTTCCGTGATGGGCCCCATCCATGGGAACTCTATCCCCCTTGACCTACGTCTTAACCAGCCTCTGGCAAGCTTTAGGGCTAAGCTTCTTTTCTCTTTTCCGAGGCTTATGGGCCGTGATTTGTCCTTTCATCACTCGCCTGGGCAGGTACCCCGAGGCACAGCAGTGTTGGTCTTGTGACCCTGTATCCCCTTCTCCAATGCTCTTGGCCGCTTCTGCCCTTTATCGTGTCACCAATGTAGTTATTTTCCTTAACTTTTGTTTTGATTTGCATTATGGGCTTCCTAAAGGTGGTATATCAAGTCTTAAAAAAAAAAAAAAACAACAACTTGGAACCTTGGCACACTATTCGGATTCGTATCTCTAAATGAGGTTGCAAGGTCTTTGCTGAAAAATCTGCTGGGATAGAGTTCTTTAGACTGATAGAAGAGAGACAGGACACTATACTAAAATGTTTCTTGGGTCGGTTGCAGAGTTCTCATTTAGAGTAGAGTGATATGATTGCTTATCTTGTTTCAATGTATTTTTCTCATTGAATATTAGGTGGAATATTGTAATAGTGTGTCTGAGAGCAATAGCCTGAATCTCCTGCTTTAAATTGTGCTCTTATAGAAAAGAACAGATTTGGGACAATAACCTATGACAGATATCTTCCTTGTTGTTAAAGTGACCTGATTGTCCAATGTAAGAGCCAAATCTAAAGTTGATTGTCTTCCATTCATTTGTTCTTATGCACAAAACAATAATCTACTATAATAAAACTCACCCTCAACGTTCTGAGGACACTGACGTCACTGAAGCCAAGCCCTGACTTCCTTCAAAAAGGTTCGTGGTGGTGAAGACACCAAAATCGCTCCGGGCCCCGCCCTCGAGGGCAGAGCAATGGCAGAACAACGAAGGGGTTGGCAGGGAGGGAGGCGGGGTGGGGGGTGGGAAATCGCTCCGGGCCCTGCCCTCGCGTCAAATGTCATGATGGGGGCAGAGCAATGGCAGAACAATGAAGGGGTTGGCCAGGGAGGGAGTGGGGGGGGGGGGTGTTGGCGACGAAAACCTTGCTAGCGCCCGTTTCATTTCCTCTGAAACGGGCCTCTTTTACTAGTTACTCATAAACTCATAGGTAAGCAATTAGTTTCTCTAAAGAAGAGAATTAACTGACCATCACTTGCATATGAGAAAAAGAGATCACTCAAAATTGGTTCTAGCAAATTCAAAAAGAGTTTTAATATAGCTGTGAGTAGGGAGCTCTGTAGATTTAATTACTTTTTCCGAGTAATCTGAGCTTGAGGTGAGTTACAGTTCAGGTCCTATAGTTATTTTCTTAACTTCGAGGGTTTACTATCTAAATTGTACTCAAGGTAAGGGAAGTAAGGGGCCCTTTTACAAAGGCGCGTAGGCACCTACACGTGTCTAACGTGCGTCAAATTGGCACTACCACCCGACTACCACATGCCCTGGGTGGCAATTATATTTTTGGCACGCCCAAAACACGCGGTTGAAAATTATTTTCTATTTTCTTCTGCAGGGCCCTTAACCTGGCAGTAAATGGCAGTTGGCGCATGCTGCATGCTTACCGCCTGGTTAGCGTGTGTGAGACCTTACTGCTAAGTCAATGGGTGGTGTTAAAGTCTCAGGCCAAAAATGGACGCGCACTGGTTTTCATTTTGCTGCACGTCCGTTTTCCAGCACATTAAAAAAAAATCCCCTTTTTCCCAGGCACGCTCAGGAAATGGACCAACTCGTGTCCAAAACATGCTTCTACACCAGTGCAGCCACTTTTGGGTGCGCCTTAGTAAAAGGACCCCTAAGTGACTTGCCTAAGGTCATGATGAGCATCGGTGTCCGAGTACAAAGTTTAGTCCATCAGGCCCTGCATTAGGTTCATTTCTGTTGCTTTTCTTATTTAGAACTCCCATTTGCATGCATTGAGGCATTTATCAAAATGTAATAACATGCACAATTAGTAAGTAGGCGCTGTTAATCTCAATTTGTCATATTTTCTAACAATGGGTATTTATTTAAGCTTTATTAACCACCTTTATGAAGCGTTCCGTGTTCTGGTAGCAGTCTCTGAATCTATTGTTAGTTTATTTATTTACAACAGTTTGATATACTGCAAATTGCCAAAAAAAAAAAAAAAGTTACAATGCAACCATGTAACCATTCTTGGGGTGAAGTCACCTCACTGGGTGGGATTTAGGGCTGTGGTAAAAGGGGGTCTGCAGTAGCATCGGTGTGTTTTTGACACACCCCGAGGCCCCCTTTTACTGCAGCAGTTAAAAAGCTGTAAAAAAAAAAAAGGGATGTGGCCATGTGCTAATCACAGGGATTGGCACATTGCTGTTTGTGGGGTGTGGGGGGGAGACCTTACCACCACCTATTTAGGTGATAAGTGCTCCTGCTTTTATCCGACGGTACAAAAATTCAAAATATTTTTGTAGCGCTGGAAATGGTGTGTGCTGGGTGTGGGAACTACTGCTGGGCTCCTGCAGTAGCGCTGCGGTAATCCTGATTTGACATGTGGTAAAGCGGCGGTAGTTCTACCACCACTTTGTAAAAGAGCCCCTTAGTTATTTGAGGATTAATACGGCGCTTGGTGGAGGCAAAAACAGTAAGAACTGGAATAGCAGTTATGACTACGCCAGACAAAGGTAAAGGATAAGCCCAGAGAATTCCTGGTGCTATGAAGTGAATGGAAAATCAGGGTTCAGTGGTAGTCTGTCATGCAAAAGGAATCAAACCAGTCCATATTTGCCATTGTATTCTGTTGGATTAAGTGTGGAAATGGTAAAGTACAGGGGCAGCAGATAAGAAAATAATCATAACTGACTTGGATAGTGTGAAATGTCTTGTACGGCAGTGAGTGAGCCAGCTGGTCCTTATCAGTTCCTAAATGGGCATTAAAATTCTCTTTTTATTGTAGGTGAACAGTTGTGGGTCTCAGGTGGTCTTTCACCCTTCTGTTCCTGACAGAAATAAACAGGTGAGTCCTTGAAGAACAATAATCTAAGAAGTACAGAACAGATTATGGGCTTATTTCATACTGCAGAGAGGAAAATACTTACAATGCTCATTTCACTTCAGGTATGTACAGTGCAATTTTTGTAGTGAAAAAAGTGCTGGTACTCAAATGCCAGGCCACCCTTCAAGGGTGGAGTGATCATTCAGGGACCCACCCCACAATAGCCAGGCCCCCCTGCAATCAGTCACAGAATCTATGACAAGGCAGAATTGGTGTGTAGAGCCTGAGTTCTTTCATTAAAACTTGGGAACCATGGGTCAATTTTAGCAGACAGTGGAAAAGGTGTCAGTAATCAGTACCCCCTCAAAAAAAGCCCTGGGTATGTAAAAACCAATCAGAAATAAAATATGTAGGAAGAGGGCAATTTATTTTCTGTTTTAGTGACTTTCATAAACGCCAAGTAAAGGACAATTATATGCATGATGTGTTCAAATCCATTTATTTTCAGATGCAGATGATCTCTTGTGTTATCTTTACTACACTACACAATGTGGCAAATGAGAGGAAGCTCATAGGAATTGAATGGGCTTCCTCTCATTTACCACTGAGGAATTGCTAGCGCAGTTTTTGTAAAAGAAGCTCTATTCCTAACTACATAATTTGTGACAATTAACAAAGGTCCAGTACCACACTTCTCAGGTATGTTTTGAGGAAAAGTGCAAAAAATAAGGTGGAGTATTTAAGAAGTACCAATAAGATTTGGTTTTCTAAATAGCAGAACAATTTAACCAATTGATTTGTTCATTCTGTAACTGCTGTCAAGCAGAAAAAGATTTGTTTTTGGCTTTTTTAAAATATAACTCAGCAGATCAGAGAAATGAAACGGGTACAACAAAACTATGTGGGTCAACGGTACAATAAATATTCTGCCTTCTATTCCCAATCAATATAAAACAAAGTACCCCATTATCTGACATGTCTATCCTGGAATTTCCAGTATTTATCCTTTACTTTATCACTCTTGTCCCAATCTAATATACTATGGATGGGGATATTTTCAAAAAAGTGGCTACAGTAAACCTGGCAGCATGAATGAGGTGATGTCCCTCCCCCCCCCCCCCCCCCCCCCCCCAAATTCTTTGTCTTCCCTGGATCTCCACATCCCTCCAGTATCCTAAGGGATAGTATTATGGAGCAAAAGAAAAGGACTGCCCCATTGTTGCCCTGATCTCATCATGTACCACCTGCCAAAAATGAGGAACCACTGGGCTAGTCCACCACATATTAAAAAAAAAAAGTAGCTTGTCCTCCACACCCCCTCCAACATAGATTGGATTTATTAATCTTATACTGCATTTATAAACAAGTGTCAAAGTGGTTAACATGAGTATGAGGTTGCAACCACACGTGGTATATAAAAGGAAGAGGGGTAGGGACCTGTAGGTCCAGTGTAGGAATCTATACATGAGTTCTACCCATTGACAGCACATGGATAGCAAGGAGGCAATTCTGTAGAGCAGTGGTTTTCAACAGTGAATATGCATACGATCTATTTGCATGCAATGGAATGGAGAGTGCATGCTAATATCTCTCATGCATATTCATTGTGAGTATCCTGAAAACCCAACTGGCCAGGTGGTCCCTGAGGACTGGATTGAAAACCCCCTGAGGACTGGATTGAAAACCACTGCTGTGGAGGTCACCCAATTTCAGAAACATAATTCTGGGTGTTGAGTGTGAATTGTGAACTGGCATCTGGGCGTCCAGATTCCTTTATAGAACAGTGGTTTGTAAACCTGGTCCTAGAGGCACCCTAGCCAGCCAGGTTTTCAGGATATCCACAATAAATATTTATGAAAGAGATTTGCATGCACTGCTTCCACTGCATGCAAATTTATCTCATGAATATTCATTGTGGATATCCTGAAAACCTGACTGGGGTGCCTTCAGGACCAAGTTTGGGAACCACTGGAATAGTGTGTAAGTTTGCATTTGCTGTCAGGCTTAAATGTGAGTGTGTAAATGTTGCGCTTTAGCACGTAAGTTACAGGAAGTCTATAAGTTACATGTTTAAATGTGAGACCCCGCCCATACATGTACCATCTTGCAGTTGTGCACTATGGGGCAGATTCTATAAATGGTGCCAATAAAATTTGGTGTTCAACTCTGTTTTATAAAGGGCACTCCAGGATGAGTAGTCTTTATAGAACAGCATTGGTGCTCAATTTTTGGGCGCGAGGACTTATGCCAGCTGAAACCTGATGTAATTCCTTTGTAAATGCACTGACCTGCCTATGCCCCTATCATGGCCACACTCCCTTTTCAGTTGCACATGGTCCAATTTAGGCACCCAGTGTTACAGAATAGTGCGTAGCCAGATCTGCGCTCAAATTATAATTAGTGCCAATTAAGTACTTGTTGGCTCCAATAATGAAATCACTGGAGCCCATTAACTAATTATTATGGGCACCAGTCTGGGATTGGCTTCCATATTTGGGCAACCTTTATAGGATCCGGGGGTAAACTTGTAGAATATCACTTTATTTATTTATTAAAAATATTTGTAACTCATACTATCCACTGTTCTAGCATCTGAGATACAACAATTACATACAACCAGCACTTCCATACACAAATGTTATATTCACACATGTAAGTGCTAGTATTCCTTAATCTTAGAATGCAAATGGTGCTTACATTTAGGTGCTAAGATTATAAAATTAGAGAGCCAGTGTACATAAGACCATATGACTTCCAAATCGTCTGTTTGTCTCTAGGGGGGAATTCTCAAAGCTTACCGTGCTTGCGACTTTTGATTTAGACTGGTTGAGCTGGTCGAGTGTGCACTTTATTCAGCATCTAATGCACAGAGGGGTTCTGCGTCGCTTTTACTGTTTGTGGTAGCAACTACTGATAATCCTATGCAAATGTATTACAGCGAGCATGAAGTGCCTACCTTTAATGTTCAAAATGTTCTGGCAGGTCTGGAGCTGTCATTGCATGAAGGTGACTTCTCAGTGGAGCACTCCTCTTGCATTTTAAAAAATAGTATCTGCACGTGTGTGTTAAATGTGCCACGTGCTTGTATTATAAGTGTGTATTTCGAACGTAACAGTAGTGTTTAAAAAGTTAAAATATACAATGCATGTATGTAGCGCACGCCTGTGATGCGGTTGTCGCCTTTTTTTCCCTGGGCATGCATATGATGTCGACATTTACTGTAAGACTGTTCTACACATGTGCTAGGCGCTTTCTCTACCGAGCCGCCGCATGCAGAATTTCTGCGCATCTCATTTGCATTCGATTTTTCTTTGAGCATTGATCGCTGTTTCAAAATTGGTAAGTTCAACCACCATTATCAGTGACTTTTGAGCATCTGGCCCCAAGTCCCTGCTCAGTTCAGTAATTGATCACTGCATGGTGCTGTGGATGTGGTGGTTTCAACTAAAATGTAATACAGTCGGGATATCCATCTGAGTTCTGGACTCGGAGCACTTACGAATAACTCGAAGATCAGTCCATGGTACATACCTTAACGTTTGATTTCCTTGTCATTGG
The DNA here is from genome assembly GCF_901765095.1 of Microcaecilia unicolor. NCBI lineage: Eukaryota > Metazoa > Chordata > Amphibia > Gymnophiona > Siphonopidae > Microcaecilia > Microcaecilia unicolor. Next base: position 699,378,729 of record NC_044031.1, read on the forward strand.
AGTGCATCTTCTATCAGTTGATAAAAAACAGAGTTTGGATGGTCTTTAGAAGTTCCCCCCGCTCTCCAGAGGCCTGATCCAATACTATCTTGCTGGGCTATGCATTTTATCACTGTAGGCTGTTGGGAGCCCTAGCTCATCTTGACCACCATGTTTAGAGACTTGATTGTGTTCTCCCCTCCACGTTATTCATTGTGTTCTCTGGAAGCCGTATTTAACAGGTATGGTCAGAAATATTAATGAGTAGAACAGTGAGGCATGGGAGTTCCACGACGTACAACCCTCTCCCTTTGTTTTTGTTTTTTTTAAAGCTTTGGAGCATAAATATAGTTATTCAATTCACTGCATAGATATTTTTAAAACAACATATTGAACTTACAGGTAATCATATTGAGATGATATGCGATTAAGTACATAAGTATTGCCATACTGGGAAAGACCAAAGGTCCATCAAGCCCAGCATCCTGTTTCCAACAGTGGCCAATCCAGGTCACAATATACCTGGCAAGATCCCAAAAAAGTAGAAAACATTTTGTACCGCTTATCCCAGAAATAGTGGATTTTCCTGAAGTCCATTCAATAACGCTCTATGGACTTTTCCTTTAGGAAGCCGTCCAAATCCTTTTTAAACTCCGCTAAGCTAACTGCCTTTACCACATTCTCTGGCAATGAATTCCAGAGTTTAATTACACGTTGAGTGAAAAATATTTTCTCCGATTCGTTTTAAATTTACTACATTGTAGCTTCATCGCATGCCCCCCCTAGTCCTAGTATTTTTGGAAAGCGTAAACAGACGCTTCACATGTACCCGTTGCAGTACATTCAAACACTTTGTCAAATGTTGTGCTGATTTCTCTAGTTCAGGGGTTCTCAACCTAGTCCTTGGGACACACCAAGCCAGTCAGTTTTTGAGATACCCACAATGAATATGCATGAGATAAATTAGCATCCACTGCTTCCATTGTATGCAACTTTATCTCGTACATGTTTATTGTGGATATCCTGAAAACCTGACTGGCTTGGTGTGTCCCAAAGATTGGATTGAGATTAGAAGAAAGATTATAGTGTTAAAGATGAAAACTTGAGGGAATAAAGAGCCCCATGTAACGGTGATGCTTTAGTGAGAAGTATTGGATGTTGGGTTGGGCAGTCTTCTTATACAGTAAGTCACAGGATCTGGTTGGGCAGACTGAAAGGTTTCGCTGTGGGAATCACAGGAAATGAGGGCTGGGCATTCCTTTTCATTTTCCCTGTTGAAGTAGGCAGCAACGTTGATGTCTGTCTGTACTGTAGAATTAACTTTCTTTGGATGCTTTTTCTTTGTTTCAGTTCTTAATATTTATTAATTTTCTTTAATTTGTAATAAATGTCTGATGATGATGTTAGACTAGATGCATATGTACAATTATGACATGACTGAATGTTTACAAAATGTTTGACTTTATTGGTTTTGTTTGACGTGGTACATCATCAATAAAAACCGTTGAAATATAATTTGTAATAAATGTCTTGCATGTCATTAACCACAGATGGTTTTATAGAGCTTTCCATAAAATGTTCATCTCATAAACTGATCTGAAAATGGGTGTTCCCTTTGGCCAGATGCTAGAACTGTGATTTATTTAACTGTTTACTCAATGGACACTTGTTATACTGTTGCCATGATTTCACAAATAGCTCAAAGTGCATTGTTTACAGACTTTTACAGTTAAAATAGCTACGCCAGATTTATCAAAATTTATGATTAATGAACAGTTCCTTTGCACTTATATCTTTTTAGATATAAGGTAAATAAAATAATGGACTGTTAACTCTACTGTATAGGAACTACCATCACTATATAAAGGGGCTAATTTTTAAAGCATTTAACCCCCTGTTTACTAAGCTGCGCGGCAGTGCTGACACATCCCATTCAAAGCGAATGGGCTCTGTTGGCATTAGTGCACGGCAGCCGCTAGCACGGCTTAGTAAACAGGGGGCTTAGACTTACAAAGTTACAGATTATGGAACTTTGTAAGTCTAAGTATTTGAAAAAAACATCTCAAAATCTATCAGCAACGTAGCCTTGTCTAGTATACCTAAAAGGGTTTTTACTGCAGGAAAAGTCCATAAACAATTATTATTCAGGCAAGCTTTGGAAAGCTTCACTGCTTATCCCTGGGAGTAAGCTGCAAGATCTAGTATTTTGGGATCTACCAATTGCTTCCTAATGACCCAGATGAGATGCTGGGTTCAATGGACTCTTGGTCTGACTCTACATGGTAAGTCTTGTATTATCTTTTTTTTATTTGCATGAAGTCTTTATTAACAGTTCATACAGTTAATACAGATTTTAAGAAACATAAAACAAAGTGGACCGATCCTGGGAGAAGGAGCTGGGCTCATCACTGAGATTATGGGACATATCCAAATCAGTGGCAAGAATACCTTTGCTGGTGTCAGATGCTCGTTTGAGAGAATGTGCATATAGATGTATTTATAGAGGATACGTGGCTCCGTCTCAATTGATGCACATGGGAGGTAATCAGGGTCCGGAGTGTCTCAAGTGTGGGAGGAGCCTGGGCACTTTACTACATATGTTCTGGAGTTGCCCAGCTCTGGAGAGGTTTTGGAGCAAAATCAGACGGTTCTGGACACAGCAGTTGGGCATTCCTGTGTTGGGAATGATAGAGCAATTAGTGCTGGATGTACCAGGGGCCTTTGGAGGTAGGAATAGATTTGAGACATTAATGTTTCGCAAAATGTGCTTAGTAGCTAGGAAATGTATTCTTCAATATTGGACCGTAGCAGACTCCCCGGCTTACTGGCATTGGAGAAATCAGCTCCACCTGCTAATAGCCTGGGAGGCTAGAGACTCTAGGCTTTCCCAGAGGAGCCGTACTACCTTTCTGGCAATTTGGGGCCCTTACCTACAACATCTCTAAGTCCCAGAGGACGTAGCTTACTTCTTAATGACGGGTGACTGTCCACTAGGATTATTATGGCTCTCTTTGGTTCCTGGGAGGGGGGGTGAGGGAGAGGGGGGGGGTTAACTTGTTTGGTAAGATGTTGAGGTAGACAGCCTAATGTACTGTTATTGAGGTCAGTTAGTTTTGATAATCGGGTGTTATGCGGTCAATGCATCTATCTATAGGATTTGTTATTTCTAGAGAATAAGTGAATAACGTGGGGGGGGGGGGGGGTGAGGAAGGTAGCTCGGGGATAGAGCAGATATATTCAAATGTTTGAGAGGTTGTTCAGAAATGAAACCGGTTTGTATGGGTAATTTGCTAGGGGTATGGACTGTTATGGTATAACATGCTGACTTCTTAATAAAAGTGTTAAATATAAAACTGTTACAACCTTACAAAATAGGGGTGGGGGGATAAAATTGTTAAAAGTCTGATGGCAGGTGGCATTAGTGTTTTATTGCACACTAGTAAAAAAGGCCCGTTTCTGACTGTAATGAAACGGGCGCTAGCAAGGTTTTCCTCTGAGTGTGTATGTTTGATAGAGTGTGTGTGAGAGTGACTGTGTGATAGGGAGTGAGTGAATGTGTGTGTGTGTTTGACAGAGAGAGTGAGACAGAGTGTGACAGGGTTGATGCTGCTTTAGTGGGAGTGGGTGGCAGGCGGTTTAGAGTTTGGTCAGCGTTGTGTTGTGTGGGCTGTTTGTAAGAGTGCTGGTAATTTTTTTTTTTAAGTTTTGAGGAGAGATGCAATGAGTGTGTGTGTGAGGAACTGAGGGGTGGAGGGGTTACCATTGCTGGAGGGTGGGGTGTCAGTGATTGAGTGTGGAATACATAGAGTGTGAGTGCCTATGTATCTATGTCCTGCATCAGTGTATGTGTGTGAGTTGGGGGTGGGGGAGGGGTGTTAACTGGGATCCTGGTTGGAGGTTGTTTAGCGTTGAGTGAGTGGTGATGTATCCATGTCGTGTGTGTGTGTGAGATTGACAGGGGGAGGGGGGCTGGGGTTTGTAGGGGGCTGGGAGGCAAAGGGGGGAAGTGGGAGTGGCCATGTTGAGGTGGGGTGGTGTGATGGGGGGGAACTGGGATCGTGCATCAGTGTGTATGTGTGTGAGAGGGTTGATGGTGGCAGGGTGTGAACTGGGATCTGGTTTTGGCTCACCTCATGAGTTTGGGCTAATTCTGAACCAAGTCAGATGATTGTCAATTTTTTTTTTTTTTTTTACAGCAAGTTGGGGGTTGGGAAGGGTGGAACTGGGATCCTTCATCAGTGTGTATGTGAGTGAGAGGGTTGATGGTGGAAGGTAGGGGCAGGCTTTGCTAGTTGTGAGGCTGCAGTGTATTTCTGTGTTGGTGTGTGTGCCAGTATCAGAGGAGAGTATCAGAGGTGGGGGCAGGGTTTGGAAACTGTGAGGCTGCATATGTGTATTGCTTTGTGAGACAGATTTTTTTTTTCAGCCTTACCTTCTTTGTTTGTGCTGGCTGTGGTCGTCTGCCTTCCGTTTACTTGATGGGTTTTTTTTTTCTATCATTCATTCTGTCTGAGTGATTGAGTTGTTATGGGGGGGGGGGGGTGTGGCTTGGTGGGCGACCTTCCTTGTTTCTCCTGACTGTCCTCTTTAGAGATTGACAGGGGGAGGGTTATAGGGTGTGTGAAGGGGGGGGGGGGGGGGGAACTGGGATCCTGCTGTGAGACAGAGTTTGTTTTACATTGTTTCTCTTGGCTGTGCTGCTGTCTTTCATTTGCTTCAGCTGGGTTTTTTTTTTCTATCACTCATCATGCCTCAGTGAGTGAGTCCTTAGGGAGGGGGTGTGGCTTGGTGGGCGACCTTCTCCAGCTGTCCCTTCCCTTCCTGTCAGCAGGTTTTTTTTTTGTTTTCGATCACTGAGGCTGCCTCATGCGATTGGTTGAGTGTCATTGCTCCGCCCCCGACGTCATAACGTTTGACGCGTGGGCGGGGCAGACACTCAAGGAGCAAAAAGCGGTCTCAGCCACCTCACTTTAGAATGTTGGGAAAGTGAGGCTTCATTAGAACGTTGGAGGTGCGTTTTATATAGATAATTTCATGCATGAATAGCTGTACAATCATATTCTTAGATGTAATTGCTTTGATGTGTCATCAGTAAAACCTGTTGAAACTTAAAAACAAAGTGGACCGTACAGTGAGCTCCAATCTCTTTTAACACACTTCATTTTACATCACTTTTAACTGCCTAGTTTTAACATTCTGGAACTTCAATATTTTATAAACTTTTGTTTTCTATGTCCCCCCCCCCCCCCCCCCCAACAGAACTTGCACTGCTCTGAAGTCTTGTATTATCTTAATCAGAGATATTCTCATGCTTAATAATGTTTCTTTCAGTGTATAGTGTATTTTTCTAATGTTTTTGTATTTTAAATAACACTGTTTTGCAGTTTGAATTCAGGCTAAATAAAGAGCAGCCAACTTTGTACAACAGGATCTTGCTGCATGATCTAGAAAAGAACAGTTCAGGCAGACAAGGTATTGTATATTGGGGAGGAAATGGATCATTTTCTGATTTTTCCAATTAAACAGTTTTAATAAATGTAAAAAGTAAGCTATATTGCTTTTCAGAACTATGAATTATATTCCATTTTAGAATATGTTTTTAATGCTTGTTTTTGAACTCTTTGAAATGCTCACTTTGTGTTTTTGCAACACAAGGTGATATTTCTATCTGTTGGTTCTGTGGTCAGACACCATAATTCTTTTAACATTCTTATGTTCAGTTACTACTTAAAAATAAGCTGAGCTTTGTGAATGTTGCTTGAAGGACTTGTTCAGCATTTAAAGAGCAGTGTTTCTGTGCTCATCCCTTCTCTGATAGGCATTCAGACTCCTTAAAGTATTACTTCATCCCATCATATGGTATCGATGAAATGTTTTCCCAAGAATGTATATTTACAGCTTTAGGAGCAGAAAATACATTTTGAATTCAAAATTAGTTTTATTGTAATTCTGGAGTATTGTTTTGATTTCTAAAGCAATGTAGTCAAGGCAAATAAGAGGGTAGGGGCTTATATTTAGTTAAACGGATCAGTGGCAGCGGGCAGGAAAGAATGAGGATCTTTCCTGCCCTAAAGCAAGCCACTAGACCATCAGGGTGACTTCAGGTATGTGCTGGGAGGGCATCCAGGGCTGGAAGGGAGGTGGGTGCAGGGAGGAGGGAAAAAATGGGGCAAGGAGGTTAGATTAAGAACATGAGGCGGTACAAGAGTATCTAACCCAATGGGCTGAAGCGCCACACTGGTTCACCCAAAACAATAGCAAACACTAGTGAAAACAATAGCAAAAGAATTTTTAGAAATAAGGAACTGCGTATGCTTGGTCCATCTGTAAAAAGTCAAAAGCTGTTCCAATTAGTAGGTAGTACTTTAAAAGGTGGAGGATAAAACACTTTTTTTTGACAACTTTTGAATTTATTTGAAAGCTTCCCATATGTAAATATAAAATCATGAAATAAAAACTGAATATCACTAAAAAAAATCTTCAAAAATTATTGCTGGTAGAAACAGTACTAATAAAGGCTGTATTTTGTGCTCATTTTTCTACACTGTTCTGTACAATATAGTAATACATGGCCACATTTCAGTGAGGATATCCTATTTACTGATGGGGTCATCTTAACTGTTGTAATCATAGAAGCCTGGTGTTATAAAGATTGGAAGTAAAATTAAATTCTCCTTTCATTGAGGCGTATGGAATTGCATCTTCACTTCATCTCTTGTGTACAAATGGGTTATTCTGTTCTGAGCATGTTTCAGGGACAAGTGGTTTTCATAAGTCAAAATAATAAAATAAATATTTCATGCAGATCTCTTTCTTGGGGGGGGGGGGGGGGGGAGCAAGGTGACTTTGATGTGGCAGGGGATGGGTGTGCTGGGGTCTGGGATGGTGGAGGTTACTTGTTTCATGGATAGGTTAGATTCCCTATGGGGATGGGCGGGGACGGGTTGGTTTTCTGTCCCTGTGCAATTCTCTATTTCTAAGCCTGTGAACTGTATTTCTCCTAATTAGGCAGCAGATGGCATCTTTTTTGTGCTTTAAAGCTGTTGCAGAAAAGACTATTTTCTTTTCCAGTTTATGATTGGGTGAAAAAGCAATTTGCTGTACCATTTGCTAGATACTTCAAAGTTGGTGCCCTGGGCTCTGATTGGCCCTAGAACTCAAATCTAACCAGGAGGTACTGGATTTTCCCTAGTCTCAGCTTGGGAATACAGAGGAGAAACAGCTCTGTCCTGTGACTAGTGATCAGTTAATTTCCTGCCCAGGTGCTACCCAGGTAGTAACAAGTGTTAGTTTTAATATTGATCTTTATTCAGTTACCTGTTATTGCTTGCTGTACTTTTCCACGTGTGTGTTTCAAACATTCAGTGTTCTACTGTGACAATAAGCCTGCTAGTTTATTGGGTCTGTTAATCCTGGTGATTTATGTGTCTGTGGGCGCTTTCCAGGGACTGTTTGACCCCTGAGAGTGTGGCCCCAATACCTAGAAATCACCGGGGAATAACTTAAGAGTGAGAGACTAACCCAGAGACAAGTGGGACTTAGTTGGAAGGAGGAGGGTTCTAGCGTAGAGCACAAGCGGCAGGTGAAGGCAGACCCGCTAAGTAGCTGCAGGGTTAACCCCAGGCGGGAGCGAGGTGTTCTGTGACAGACCTTTAGTCCTTTTTTGGTGGCAGTGTGGTGGGATTGTCGGGCTCAGTGCAGCAGTAACAGGGTCCCTTCCCCGTTTTTTTTTTTTTTTTTTTTTTTGGTAGTGTTATATTAGCAGCGTGCTGATGGTGACTGGTAGGTCAGTCGTGTCTGAGGTCTGCTAACACAAGAGCGACCGGATGACCTTGGTGAGGAGAAGCTGCAGGACCCGCCTGCGCAGAGTTGTTCTGGGGGGAGAGAAGACCCCTTGTGGGCAGAGGCCCGTGAGTTGGCAGGGCCAGGGGCCACACGAACTGAGATCTGGCAGATCTACATGGTAGAGAGACAACTGCTAGACCAACAGCGACGAGAGGAATGGTAAGAGCAACAGCAGCGAGAATAATGGGAATTCCAGCTGCAGAAACTGAAGTTTGAGATGGAGATGGCTCGTATCCAGAGCTCCAACCCAACTCTGCGCCGAGGACAAAGGCAGGATCCACAGCCCGGATCGGGCTCAACTTGTTTGCACAGTTTGATGATACTCAAGGTAAATTTGATGGATATCTAACTGCCTTTGAAAACATTTGCTGCCTCAATGAAATTCTTCTGGGTGCGCTATCTAGGAAGAAAGCTCACTGGTAGAGCACTTGAGGTATTCTAAGGACTCCATGGAGACGTGTTCCCAGTGTGAGGAGTTGCTCAAAGCTTTGTTGAACCGTTATGCCATTACTCCCGAGACTTATAGACTAATGTTCTGGACATGCAAAAGGGGGTGGATTATATTTGCAGCGCGTTTGATTCAGCTAAGATACCAGCATCAGCGATGGCTCAGTGAGGCTGAGGTTAAAATCCTGGAGGACTGCCAGAGCCTGATGGTCCTGGAGCTGTTTTTCAGCATGATCGTTCAGAGGTGAGGGAACATGTTCAAGATCACCAGCCCTGTACTCCAGAGAAGGCAGCTGAGTTGGATGACATCTTTTTGGCTAACCGTCCCTGGTTGGCAAAGAGAAGCCATCCTTATCCGCAGCAGCTGGGAGACAGCAAACCCTCCAGTGTTCCCCAAAACCCTAAAGATATTAGGCATGAATGTCCTTGTTACCAGTTGGGCACACAGGACATTTCAAAGCGGATTGCTCAGATAATCCCAAGTCTGCACTAAAAAGCATTTCAGTTCCTGCACCAAAGCTGGCGACTTTCATGGGTGGCTCCAGACCCACGAAGGAGGCCCACTCAGTTGCCGCAGCACAGAACATTACTGGTCGTTTATCAAGCAAGGAAGCAGATGGGTTTCCACAACACCACAGTACCCCAGTATGTGAATCAGACCTAGGTGGCTAGGCTTGAGGACACTGGCTCTAGCATGACTATTACAACCAGAGCTAGTGCCGGAAGATGCTAGTCTTCCAGGGTGCACTGTGGAGTTAGTGTTAGCCAATGGATCCAGAGAGACTGTACCCATTGCTTGGGTATTCCTGGATTGGGGTACCAAGCCTGGATACAGAGAAGTAGGAATAATGAAAAAGATATCGTTACCGATTCTGTGTGGGACCGACATGGGCTCAATTAGCATTACTCTTGATAGCGGAGTCAGCATTTCCACTTTGGTGGCCCAACAAGCAGAAGCAGCAGAGGTCATCTCTCCAGTTCCAGATCCTGAGCCAGTCCAGGTGGGACCAGCTGACCAAGTGGCAGGAGGAGGTGCTCAGTGTTTCCATCAGCACCAGTTCCTGAGGTGACCGGGGCTGTGAGTATGGAACAGCCTGACTTAACTGACATACCTATTGAGCAGACTGTTGTCCCTAATCTGTCAGTCACTAGCAGAGACCATTCCAGTTATGGATACTGATTTAGGACAGAGACGTGCTTTTCAGGAAGCATAACACTCTGATCCTGACCTGGAAGCCCTGAGGCAGAGGGCTGGTCAGCCAACCAATGAGACTTGTAAAAATTGTATCCTATGGAAAGGGGTCTTGCTGTACAGAGAGGCTGATCCCATTGATCCTAACAGGCCCTGGATAGCAGCAGATTATAGTGCCCATGGCATACAGAGAACTCCTACAGATTGCACATGATGTTCCTTTAGCAGGACATGAGGGGGTGACACACATATACACCAGAGTGACATAGAATATCTATTGGCTGGGAGTATCTCGAGCCATAGCTGACTATTGGCGAACCTTTGATGCGTGCCAAAGAGAGGGTAAGACCCAAGATCACTTCTGAGCACCCCTGAAACCTTTACCCATTATCAGTAAGCCATTTGAGAGGATTAGTGGGGCCTCTAGCTGTCCCTAGCTGGACTGGGAAAAGGTATATAGATTGATAGTGGTGGACTTTGCTACCAGATATCCTGAAGCAGTAGGCTTATCCTCCATAGAATCAGAGAAAATTGCCACTGACCTGCTAGAAATATTTTCCCGGGTAGGATATGCATGAGAAATGCTCTCGGACCAAGGGACACAGTTTATGTCTGAGCTGATCCAAAATCTGGGGGCACACTGTGGAGTGAAATCCCATATCACCTTGAAAGTAATGGGTTGGTGGAGAGATTTAATGGGATGTTAAAGCATATGTTAAAGGCTTTTGTGCTGTCAGGAGACTGGGACTGGGAAAAGTACTTGCCCTACCTACTGTTTGCATATAGAGAAGTACCTCAAGATTCTACAGGGTTCTCCCCATTTGAGCTGCCTTATGGCCGGAGGGTGAGAGGGCCTCTTGTCCAAGTAAGAGCACATTGGGAGGGGAAAGTTGAAACCTCTGACACCCTTGTAATTGAGTATGTGGTTAATATGCGGCAGAAATTAGAAGAACTTGTGGGCTTTGTCAGAGATAACTTGCAAGCAGCCCAGACCAAACAAAAGGCCTGGTATGATCGTAAGGCCTGAAATAAAGTTTTATGAGGGCTAGCAGCTACTCTTTCTTGCCGCCCAGCTGGCAGAATTTTCTGGGAACACTGAAAAGGGACTTTAGTCAGGGTGTTCACAGTTCCCCAAGTATGTCACAAAAGGATCACTAAATGTGGAGCCATTTGTAAAATAGTATAAGGATGTTGTGCTGGAGTATGCCTCTATTTTGCAGCATGGCCAGTGGGAACAGCCATTTTGTGTTCTTATCTCCTACATTTATCCTGTTGTGTTGGTTGTGTTGGTTTGCTGCTTGCTTCCCTTTAGGGGGAGGTTGGTTGGTTGCCTGTCCATTTTTCTCTGATGGCTTTATATTCTGTGATGCTTTTTTCAAAAGGTATTATATCAAATGTTACATTAATAAATACATTTTACTAAAAAGCAACATTGCTCAGGGTTTTGCTTGTGAAAATGCTGTCATTTACCAAGTAAATACAAGTTATGTATCTTATTGAGACCTACAGTTATCAACTGGATTTGTGTGTCCTGTGAAGTGTGAAGTTTTCTTTAAGAATCATATGAATTGGATCTTTCTTCACTTTGGTGTGACTGGTCTTCCTGAAGCAGCCTTTTGAAACATGGTGCACGTTGAGGACCTTGATATTGAGGAATAACACTTAAGATTTGCATCTAGATCGTCAGTCCAGATCTTTTTTTATGGCATTTTGAATGTTTTCACTTAAATGTTAGTGCACTTTGGAAGCCTTCACTATTATGTTGTGTTTTCTTTTTGAAGCTCTTTTTTTGAAGTTTTGCAGTAGTTTCCAAACCTGGTGCTGGAGGCACCCTAGCCAGACAGGTTTTCAGGATATCCAAAATGAATATTTGTAAGAGATTTGCATATTCATGAGAGATTTGCATGCAGTATAGGCTCGCTATACTGTTCTGATTAAACAATTAAAAAAATAACTCTTATGTGAGTAGGCAAAGAAGCTTGTCTTTGGTAAGGGAAATTGCTGGACCCATTTTTTTTCTTAAAATGCTAATGGTGTAGAAAGAAATTCAGCTTTAAGTGAATTAAGCGCCAGGCTCTTTTCTGTGTCTTGCTTGACTTCTCCTCTTCATCATACCCACAACCACCAGTCAGGTGATTATGAATTGCCAGGCCTGCGTCAGATACAAGAGGAAGAAAGAAACCAGTAGAGTTCAGAAATATTGTTCCTTTCATCTCAACAATAGACTGACCGATAGGCACTTATCTGGTTGGCAGGGGCTACTAACTGAGTAGCACCAATCGAGTAATGCTGCTGAATATTCCTTCTGACCGGCTTGGCACTATCCGGGCAGTGCCAGGTCTGTCTGTGTGCGGAACCAAGGGGTATTTGGTTAGCAGTGATATTCAGATTGTTAACTGGATAGCAGCACTAGTCAATGCTGATTCTCAGATATTTAGTGCTGGCTAGTGTCTGGATATCGGTGCTGAATATCTTATGTATTCTTTTTTTTTTTTTTTTAAACCTGTGGCAGTTGAGGTTTTAAAAATCGCTGAGCACTGCAACCTTAATATTGGCCCTAGTATATTTAGTATTCTTTTTTTAACTGAGTGTAGCTTTTGTTTTTCACATGTTGACACATGTGAAAAGAAAAACATTGATCAAAATCTTCAGTGCTTGCTTTTTCTATTTCACTTGCGGTGCATTTTTGCTCATAAGAGCTTGATATAATGACATGTGGAAGAACCCCCCCCCCCCCCTAGAGTTTTTTTGTTGTTGTTTTCTTAGCAACCACTTTACAGTTTCAATGTCAAAGTGCAGAACAGCTTTATTTGTAGTTACTATTTACATTTATATGCTAAGTCGAATGTGTAAACATGGCCAAGTTGCAGACTTTTTAGTGTGACCACCCAGTGATTTTCACGTGTTAAAAAATGTTTGCTCAGTAAGTGGCAAATTTTGTAGACCTGCATGTCTGAAAGGAGCTAAAATACTGCATGCACAATGCTTACTGTTAATGACCTCACAGTGATGTAGACTTTTGTCTGGAGAGCAACGCTGGAGGCCTATCACAAGCTCCACCCAAAGCCACAAATAATCGCTGAACTCAAGGAAGCTCTGCAGATGATCTAGGACAGCCTGCCACAGGGACAGATCGACAAGGCTGTTGAGAACTTCCCAAAGCGAATGAAGGCCTGTGTTAAAGTTTGTCCCGGTGAGCTCTGTCTGATCTCATCCGCACAAGCCTCAAACAGTTATGATCCTATATAATAATTCTCACCTCCAACATTCTATGTCTTGCTGCCTGTGTCCGTGGCTTTCTTCGGAGTTGGTCTGCTGGGCTCCGTAGATCAGGCTGATGTCATGTAGAACGCCAGAGCCGGAGGAGGGGCAAAAGGGGCAGGGTACAGGGGCAGAGGCGGAGCTTGAAAGAAACAGAAGCGTTGAGGGGTGGAGTAGCCAAGGGTGTCGCGACCAATGGCAAGGAAAGAAAGGTTGGAGTCCTCGGGTGTGAGTGGAGGGGGCAGAGCCACGGAGAGCGTGCTGCTGTGCCGAGCCGGCGTGCGGGGGGGGGGGGGGGGGTGACCTCAGGAGTCTGAGTGGCGCTGCAGAGGAGGAAAGCAGGCGACGGCTGTGGCTGCCCCTCCGGGCCCCATAGGAGGGTGTGTGGGCAGCCGCCACGACTCCTCGGGAAGGAGGGGACCCTGAAACTTGGAGGGAGGGAGGGTCCCTGAAACTCGGACGGAGGGACTATGAAACTGGGAGGGAGGAAGGGAACGACCCTGAAAGTCGGAGGGAGGGAGGGAGGGAACAACCCTGGAACTGGGAGGGAGGGGGGGAAGGGGGGCCCGGCACACGGAACTGGGGGGGAAGGGGGGGGCCCCAGCACACACTCTCTCTCTCTCACAGACACACTCGCACCCAGTCTCTCTCTCTCACAGACACACTCGCACCCACTCTCTCTGATACACTCGCACCCAGTCTCACTCTCTCTCTGTCACACAGTCACTCTCACACTCTCTCAAACTGGCACACTCCGAGGAAAACCTTGCTAGCGACCGTTTTATTTGTGTCAGAAACGGGCCCTTTTTACTAGTTTTATATAAGAACATAAGAGTAACCATACTGGGTCAGACCAATGGTCCATCTAGCACAGTATCTTGTTTTCCAAACAGTAGCCAAGCCAGGTCACAAGTACCTGGCAGAAACCCAATTAGCAGCAATCCCATGCTACCAATCCCGGGGCAAGCAGTTGCTTCCCCATGTCTGTCTCAATAGCAGACTATGGAGTTTTCCTCCAGGAATTTGTCCAAATCTTTTTTTAAACCCAAATACGCTAACTGCTGTTACCACAGTCAGTACAGAACAAGGATTAAAAAAAAAATCTCTCTTCCCCTCCCCTCTCACAAATATCTCCTCTACTATTGGGAAAACTGAACAAGCCAAATTACTACAGAATACCACGGTCACACACACAACACAAATGCTGAATACATAATAGCTGTCCAAAAATGATAAACATATATTAAACCAAAACCCCAAGAAGCCACACCAAAGAAACAGAAAGAGATGCATTTTCTCTTATACTGTGCAAAATTATAAAGATCACACATGCCAGGGATGGTGTTGGGGGAGTGCAGCTAGGACAACTACCCCCTGGCCACAGTGAACTGTAAGCCTGCTGGAAGCTGAAGAAGGCATGACCTGGTAGTGGGCTTTGGGGTCCCGTACCAGATTTCTGCCCTGGGCCCTAGCCACGTCTAACACCAGGCTCTGGCAGGATACACATTTCAAATCTCTCATATTGTAATCACAAAATAGAAAATAAATTTTTTTCTACCATTTGTTGTCTGGTCATTTTATTTTTCAAATCATATTGGTCCCAGGCTCTGGTTTCTATTTTGCTATGCCTTCTCAACTCACTCGCCAGGGTCTCCTGCCTATTTAACACTTCTTCTTTCTCCATGCTCACCATCCATCTTCCATCTCTGTGTACCTATCGTTCCCCATGTTCAGCATCTCCCTTCTCTGTGTCCCTTATAGTTCCCTGTCCAGCATCTCCCCGTGTCCATCTGTACGCACTCATCATCATCACTCTATGTCCCTAACCTCTCCCCCCCCCAGTGTACAGCATCACTCCTCAGTGTCCCTATTCCTCCTAGTCCAGTATCTCCCTTCTATGTTCCTATTCTCCCCCATGTCTAGCATTGTCCCTCTGTGTCCATATACCCCCTGCACACATCATCTCACCCTCCCCTCCAGCGCTGCCTCTGTCCCCTTCAGCCCTCCTTTTAGCACTGCCTCTGTCCCCATCAGCTCCAGTGGTAATCACTTTTTTTTTTTTTTACTGTAGGAGCAAATCTTTTTACCACTCCCGTGGTGTGGTACAAAGTTTTGCTCTCGCACCTGTGGTAAATGTGTTAAATTTTTGTTTTACTTCTGATTTACCATGTTGTACTGCAGATTACCCCGGCTCCCCATCCCTTTATCGTTCTCTAGTGTGGACACTTTGTGCTTTCAAAGTGACTATGAAATTCTGACACATTGTTAATTGTATCATTTGAATGATGTTATTGTGTTTTAGCTTGAACATTTTTAACACGCAGAAATTGTTAGGTAGTAATGCTAAAATGTCTAACTTCAACATAGCTTAAGATAATTAAATGTTTAATAGTAATACGTAAATATGATAACTAAAGTGCATAAAATTTTCTTGTTGAAATTCAAAGCAGTTGCTGAGAAAATGGCAAAAAACTTTATGGGGTTACTTTTTTTTTTTTTGCCTCACTCTGTAGATTGACTAGGAACAAAGGTTATGAAGCAGTAAAGGGCTGTGGGCTGTTTGTATTCAGTCACTTAAAAAATGGCCAGTCAGATCGAGGAGGTGTAGATACGTTTTTGCTAGTTTCCTAATGCAATTAGCATTAGTCCTGTTGTAATATGAATGAGCTGTTAGTATGTGAGACAACTTAATATTTGAAATGCGGAAGCTTATAAAGGTTAACATAGAATTACAGTGTTCTCTAAATTTGAAAAATGCACATCTCCTTTCTCTTTTTGGTTTAGGAGATGCAAGGTTATCAAGTCCTTTGGCTCGTGCTAGACAGACTCCTGGAGCAGCGAGTGTGGTAGATATTTTTGCTGCAGAACTGAAACATGGCATAGAATCTCTGCCTGTGGCAGCATCTGGAGAAATCAACCTTTTTACTCCAGCAAAGTCCAGGAGCAGACCGGCTTCCCATAGATCTGTTCTAAATGTTTCAAAGTGTCAAGCAGATACCTACCATGGAAAAGGTATGTATTCTAAAATTAGGTTTCTTTCCCCCCCCCCCCCCCCCCCCCCAGAATTGTAGGTTAGGGAAGTACCATATTTTTACAACCAGTTTATTTTTCTAAGACATGCTAATTGCCAAACTAGCACATTGGTTTTTAAAGGCTTTTCTTTTTAGGCTCTTGCAGGCATTATTACTGCACAAAACCTGCAAAAAAACTAAAAAGAAAAAGAAGCCTTAAAAATATGCTAATTTTGCAATTAGTACATCTTGTAAAAATACACGGTATAGCACGCCCACATATATAGTGTGCAGGAGGTCTGCATTATATGTGTGAAAATTTGGTAACTTTTAAATATTTTACAAAACAAATGCATTTTTACCTGTTGGGGAAAAAGTGAGTTGAAAATGCCCCTTCCCCCTTAGCAAGGGCACAAGTATGCATGCTCTTTCACAGTGCACATAATTTTAGCTGCAGGTAAAAGCGGACAAGGTTCGATCAGGGGAGGGAACGTACACATAGGAATTTCATCTTGGTATTCCCATGCTTGCTTTTGCATACATATTTTGTACCTGCTTCTAATCCCTTATCTTCCTTCTCGTTCCCTCTGATCTGCTTCTGGTAACTTACTCACAATTCCTTCCCTTCCTTCTTTCCGCCTTTCAATCTCTTGTGAGATCAGTTTGTTTTTTTAGGACCCTCTCTCTGGAACTCTTTCCCATCTTTCATCTGCTCCAAACCATCCTACCCCAGATTTAAGGTTTTACTCAAGACGCATCTGTTTAAAGACTCTTTTGGTTTCTTTACATAGTTGCCCCCCTCCCTTATGTATCTGCACTCTGATTGATTTTATTTTGTAAACCGCATATTCGTCATATGAACAATTTTGCAGTATATCTAGCGCTGGAAATAAATAAATAAAATAAATAAATAGTAAGTAAGTGCAATGTATCTGCAGGCCTCTGTTTAAAGGGAAACTTTGTGGCATGTTTTCTTGTAGGCCTTCAGGTAGAAAGTACCAAGGGTCTGCAAGCAATGCATGCAGTCCTCAAATTGCTCTGTTAGGGGGTTCAATTTTTAAGCAGCATGATCAAGTAGAACAGCATTTTACACACGCAAGTAGGTTCTTATATTATTGCCCTGTCATCATAGGCGCCCGGTATCAGAGGCTTGGGGAGGCTAAGCCTCCCCAGCCGAAGATCGGATCCTGATGACAACGACGACGCTCGTCCCAACTGCCCGCCCTCTTCTCTCCCCGAAGATCCGTTTCCTGTTTTTTCTTTTAAATTTTTACCTCCAGTCCGGCAGAAGACTTTGTTGTTGCTGAGGGCGGCGGTGGTTGCGTGTTCCGGACGGTCCGTCGGTGTCTCACGCTCCTTCCCCTTCTTTTCCAGCATGGCTCAGCTGCGAGTGACGGATTTCTTTGCTCGCAGCAAGCGCGCCCTTTCCCCCAGGCTGGAGCGGAAACCGCAGGAACCGGGCCCGCCGGTGGTGCCACTTAAGACCAGCGATCCGTGCTGCACCCCGCCCCGCTCAGCCCCCAGCCCCGCACCCAGGGGACTGAGCGGCAGAAAGCGACCCCGGGCACCTTCCTCCGATCCGGACGCAGAGGCGGAGACGCCCCGCCAGAGGCCCAGAGTGCAGCCGCGGGAGGGAGTGGCGCGATCGGCTAGGAAGAAGCTGCTGTTGCCGCTGCCCCCCCCCAGGTAGACAAAGGGACCCTGCAGAGCCGAGGGTTGAGCACGAGCATGTTCTGCTTTTTTCTAATTATACACGTTGAAAACAAAAGTGCAAAGAGAGAGGAGGCTTCGGGCCTGTTCCTTGTCCCTGATTCTGCAATGGGCCCCCATGGTGCATCAGAAATCCAGGACTGGATCGAAATCTCTCTCATGGCATTGTTTAAACATGAATTAGGGTGTTTTCTGGCTCTACATGAGAATTGTAATATTATGATCCCTTGTTTCATATTGTTGACGGTCTGCATTTTCTGTTTGGGTGGTATATTGGTGTATTAAGTTCTGCCCAGTGTAATATTTATGGTACAGTAAGGTTCCGAGTGTGTTTTTGCACAAAGTTGTGCATAGTGTTTTGCAGTTGAGTGATTGTGGTTAGTATATGCTTTGAGCAACCACTTTATTCTTTGACATATGATACATATCTAATATCTAAATTTAATAAAAGGTATTAATTGTGACTTTTATTTTTATTTTTTTTGTGTTATCAGACAATTATGGATTTAAGCTCCACCCCTGGCCCCACCCCTAACCCCACCCCTTTAGCCTCCCCAAACAGTTGGGCCACCGACTGCCTATGCCTGTCATATATATGTAAAAGTAGGTGGTACAATAACATAGTGATTATTTTTGTACACTATCCCCTGGAGTCTATATAGGGCAACTAAAGTTGCATGTGCAAATCAGTATAGCAGATATACGCATACAACTTAATTGATTAATGAGCCAGTCAGCACCAATAATTGGGTGCTAACCAATTATTGGCTTTAATTGGCATTAATTGGGACTTATGCGCACATCATATTCTATAATGTGTACGGAACTCCTATAGTGTGTAATTTCAAGGGGGCATGGACAGGGACGCTTCAGGATAGGGAGGTGGGCGCTCCCAGAATGTATGCGCATTGTTACAGAATAGACTCGGTTCCTAAACTTAGGCGTTGTTTGCGGACTTAGTGCTGTTCTGTAAAGGATGCGGATCCTTTAGTGCTCAGCGCTTTTAAATTTTTCAGCACTATTTATAGAATGTAGTCCTATGGGTCAATTTTGTAACAGGGCACCTATCTGAGAAGGCCAAAAAAATCCTGTTTTCTAAAGGAAACATAGATGCTGATATGCCTTTGTAAAACAGGAACACAAATCCAGCCCCAATAGCATGCAAATGCTGATGCATGCATTTGTACCTGTAAATCTGTGTTTACTCTGCACGTGTTCTCACATTTGTTATAAAATATACAGGTACTAGTAGAACCATGCCCATTTCCTCAACAATGAAACGGGCCCTAGGAAGGCTGTCATGTAAACTTTCTTTTTCTCTCTCTCCCCTGCCCTCCCCTCCATGTCCAGCAATTCTTCCCTCCTCTCCCCAGCGATTCTCCTCTTCCCTTTCCTCCCATCCATGTCCCACGATTCTCTCCTCTACTGTCCTCCCATCCCATCCATGTCCATCAATTCTCCTCTGCCCTGCCCTCCCCTCCCCCCCTCGATTTGTACCTGAACGTTCTCTGGCTTGCTGGTGCTGGCTTCCATTCCGTTCATAACATCCCTCCTGACATCAGCTCGCCTCCAGCGTTCCCTTCCCTCTCACTGTTCCGCCCTCTGATGTCATTACATCTTGACGCGAGGGTGGGACAGTGAGGGGGAATGGAACGCTGGAGGCTGGCTGACGTCAGGAGATGTTACGAACCTAGGCAGCCAGGAGATGTTACGAACCCAGGCAGCCAGACATGGAATGTTGAAGGTGCAAATTATTATATAGGATATTACAACTCGTTGTGCTTTGCCTAAAATACACCCCCAGGGATGCCTACTTATTGCACACGTGTACATACCGCAGGGTAACTTTTTATACAATTATTTCTTGTACCTGTAGGTATTCTTATTCTTTAAAGTAAAGTAGGTACCTGCTTTTCTTTATAAGAGACTAGTGCAGTGGTTCCCAAGCCTGGTCCTGGAGGCACCCTAGCCAGTCAGGTTTTCAGGATTTCCACAATGAATATTCATGAGATAGATTTGCATGCACTGCCGCCACTGGATGCAGATCTATCTCGTGAATATTCATTGTGGATATACTGAAAACCTGATTGGCTGGGGTGTCTCCAGGACCAGATTTGGGAACCACTGGACTAGTGTAGGCCACCTTATATGCCCCTTACTTAAAGCTAGTGTAAATTCTCACACCTTGATTGCCAAAGAATGCACATGATAAGATTTTATGCATTGTGTGTGTGCCTTGCTCAAACTCCACCCTTGTGAATTGCCCACTTACAAAGTGCATGCCATTGCATCTTGGTGCATCTTTGCAGAAAATGATCATTTATGTGCATTCTTGCCTTCTAAAACTAGGCAACTCCTTATTGAATTACCCTCTTATGTGTTGAAGTCCTCCATCCGTCCAGGACCTGGCATCTATGTTCAGGAGAAAGCCTTCTCTGGGGGTAGGGCAGGATTAACCCTTTGATGTCCCCAGGTAAAATGAACACAATATATATCACATTGTAATATAAATACATGTTAAAATACCATGAATCAGCCCTACCTGTTTTTGCCTGCAGTGGAGGAAGCAGTAGGTGAGAAGTAGTTATATTGGGACAAAAATTTTGGCCATTCCCATTGGAATCTAACTTGTGCCCTCCCATACCCGGTGAAGATCCATTCCATCCCCGCCACCCGTACCCAGTGACATCCATTCCATCTCCACCCATTCCCACAATTAATCTCCTCCACCCCTATCCATACCCACAGGTACTTCCTTCAGTACCTCAGTGTCACTAGTTTTTTTTTTCTTTTTTAATTTGTAAAATGTTCTTTATTAATCACGAACAGATCATTAAATCACAGGTTAACAAAATCTGGCATCAAGCTAAACAGTACACTGCACTACAGTTTCCATGACATGGAGCGAAAAAGAGAACACTTAATTTATCTTACTGGCAACCTTTTGTTTTGTAAGTCTTTTGTACATATAGTAAAAAAAACCCAAACACACAAAGTAAGAGTCCCATCTCTCCCCACCCCACCTTCTTCCTCCTCCCCACAGGACACCCCACAACCCAGTAAAACAGAAACAGGAGGTATTACAATACTCTGCAATCCCCTTCCACCCAGACACCATACCCCTATCAGTAGACTATATTCTGTACAGTCCCAAACCCTCTCCCATCTAGTCATTGTCCTCTCTCTCAACCTTCAGGTGCTCCGTCTCATAAATAAACCTCAGTTTCCCCAGCTATTTCAGTATATATGGTATTTGCTCAGATTTCCAATAAGAGGCTAGAGTGAAGTGGAGTGGAGGAGTAGCCTAGTGTTTAGAGCACCAGTCTTGACACGCAGAGGTGCCTGGTTCAAATCCCACTGCTGCTCCTTGCAATCTTGAGCAAGTCACTTACCCTCCATTGCCTCAGGTACAAAATTAGATTGCGAACACTCCAGGGACAGGGAAATGCCCGGTGTACCTGAATGTAACTCACCTTGAGCTACTACTGAAAAAGGTGTAAGCAAAATTCAAATAAATAAAATGCCGCTGCCAAGGCCAAAAGCAACATCCTGCACTGTACCCTCAAGGATTGTGGGAACTGATTAAACAAGAATATAGCTGGGTCTTAAGGAATGCAAAACCTAAACCATTTCTGCAACCTTATATGTATTGTTTTTCCAAAAGGCCATTGCTTTTCTACAAGACCACCAAACATGGCAGTAGTGCCTATACCACCACAACCTCTCCAACGCCAATCTGAGACCAAAGGGAACATCCGGTGTTAGTGAGCAGGCGCTAGGTACCATCAGTTATATATTGGTCTGTAAGTTAACTGCTGTACAAATTGTGTTGCAGTGGTAGCTTCCATTACCCCACTCCCAGTCCTCATTCTCAAAATGTACCCCCTGCTCCAATTCCCATAGTTTCTTATGTGGAAGAGAGAGTTTACTGGTGTCCCTCAGGTGTTGATAAACAGTGACAATAAGTCATTTGATATCCCCCAAATTCTCACACAAACGCTCCAAAAAAGTCTCCTCTCTACCAAGAATCTTCCTGAATGTAGAGACGGAGAGAAAATGAACCAATAGATTATAAGCATAGTGATTCCGGGAGGTGCCAATAAGTTTGGTTACTTCAGTTTGTAAACCAGTACTTCCCCTCCCTACAGGGCCCCCTGCAGAAAGCATTTCTGCGGGGTTACTCCATGAGCAATGCAGAAATGGTTTTAGCTTGTGTTTTAACTTGCATGGAAACTATTACCGCAAACTGCATTAAAATGCATTAAACTTCTTGTTAGTGTGGTCGTTAGTGTGGTGGTTAAGTATTCCTCGGCCTTGCAAAAAAAAAAAAAAATGCTATGAGGGTAATAAGATGGTGGGATATTAGTACCCTTGATTCAAGTAATTTGCGCTTTAAATGATACCCTCTTCCATTAATGAATTATGAGCCATAAGCCTGTTAGATGTGAAGGCATATTTTCAAAGCACTTAGACTTACAAAGCTACATTATAACCAAAGGAGCTTTGTAAGTCTAAGTGCTTTGAAAATGAACCCCTTAACCTTCTGAGCACACCAGTGGTGATGCCCTGTTCCATTGCTGATTTAGTAGTTAACTGTGTGGAACAAATGTTCTCATGTTGGTTTTATATAACTGCTGAATATTGTATAGCCAAGAGATGTAATAAAGGTCAGCTCCTTGGCCAGCCCTAGTAAAGCTAGCTTGGGTCTATATTAGCTGTGGCCCTGTAGTATACTTGTTCCTGTCATATATCAAGTACCAGAAACCCCTATATATTGAGAGGTGACTGAGATGGCAAGCAGAGATCTAGGGACATTCATTTAATCTTAACCGGGGTTAGCTACTTTGTATTGATTCAGTATAAATGGAAGCATTAGTTCCTACTCTCATCCCTGATCCATATTTTGGCCTCACATTAATTTTGTGTGTCAGATTCCTGGTGCACAAACGTTTGTGCCATTGACAGTGAAACTCATTCACAGGTGTATTTTTTGTTTTTTTTCTAAACATACAGTGTGTTCTAGAAGCCACAGGTTTAGTTTTTTTCCCCCCTCTCCTCTGCCAAATGCTGAAACTTAAGATAATTGAAAGCTCTTTTAAAATTAAATTTCGGTTCCTTCTTGAGTGACTCAAAATCTAGTACTTTTCTCATATTTGTGTAATTATGCAACTGTTCTGATCCTCTGCTATCCTGACAATAATTATTTTGACTCACAAAGCCTATTTACATTGGATAATTTTCTGGATATACAATGAAACAGCAGCTTAAAGAGAGCAGCAAAGAGCAGTTGACAGCCCCACTAACTCAGAAGAACCATCAACCTGCACCTTTACACACATGGACGAGTGGGAATTTCTAAATTTTCTACGTTAATACTTGATAAACTACCTAGGGAAGGTTCCATCAAGGCGGTTTACAATATGAAGTCAAATGAGCTACAATGGGGACAGGAAAGCCAAGCGAGATAGGTCTAAGAAAAATGAGAACATAGGTAGTAATGAGGAATAGCTAGATAAGCTTAGAAGGACACCATTATGAAGCCTCAATCGATCCAGTGGCCCACAAAGTGCTGCAGGAGTTGGAAGCTGTAGTAAACAAATGGGCCTTAAGATGGACCTTGAAAATGGGTAAGGAAGGTTCTAATCAAAGGACTAGGGGGACAGCTATATGGCTTTTTGGAAATTGCCCTAATTAGGTATATACTAAATTAAGTTTTAATATTTAAATATGTGATGTCCAAGCATGCATTTTTACAGGATTGTTCTGGGAGGTGTGGCATTGAGGTGAGAGTTAAGTTTAGCAAAATCCCAGGGGGTCTTGAAGTTAATTAGGGGGTGGGGAGTGGGCAAGGCTGAACATTTGCCTAAGGCACCTAATACCCTTGCACTGATTGTGGGTGGAATACAAAACCTTTACATAAATTAAGTTCTAGGCCTGTTGGAAGGGTAAATATGAATATTTCCACTTTTGAAGTCTAAAGCTGTAGAAGAGGTCGAACTATTTTTGTTGATTTCTGCTTTTGTCTATTAGGGGATCACATCAATTATATAAGAGGTAAAAGGGGTGGATTTCCAGTTGTGCAGCGCCCTGCCGAAGAGAAAGCAGCAAATCCAGATCTACTGAACCTGGAAAGGTGGGGAATTCTCATACTGGAAAAGAAGTGAATATGATAGTTACCAGACATCCTCAATTTTCGGGGATTGCCCCTGATTCCAGACTCCTGTCCCTGATGCTCAGAGGTGCTGTAGTTTGATTTTGCTTTACCCCACCTGCCTCCCCTCACATGATCTGCATTTCTCTCTCTTGCTGTCACCTGCTTATGGTGTCAGCTCCTCCCCTCAAACTTCCCTTTGCACTCCTAACTCCTTCCCTACAGTGTCAGCACTAAGAAGTACAGTGCCGTGACGCAGAGGCTCTTCTCTGCCACCCCCATTGGAACAGGAAGTGTACATCAGAGGGGGTGGGACCTGGCAGAGACATGCAGCTTGGTTGAGGAGACCCGCCATATCACAGCACTTTACTTCCTAATGATTCACCAGAGGGAAGGAGCCGGGAGCTGCAAAGAGAGGTTTGAGGGATGGGGAGGGGGTAGTTGCAGGAAGGGAAGAGAATTAGATGCAAGGCCAGAAGGGGTGGGGGAGAGAGGTGCAAGTGCAGGACTGGGTCTGGAAGTGGAGAAGTGAAGATGGTTGGGCTGAAAGGGGGAGGGGGAGAGAGAGAGATACAGATGGCTTACAGGAAGGGTAGAGGAGAGAGAGGTGGAGATAGTTGGACTGGAATGGGGAAGAAAGAGAGAAAGGTAGAGATGGCTGAACAAGAAGAGCAGAGGAGAAAGGGGTAAAAATTAGAATTTTTATGGTGGAAAATTGGCAAGTGAGGATTCTGCTCTGCCCCGCCCACCTGACCTCACCCAGGAGCCCCAGATTTGGAAGCCAAAAATCTGGTAACCTTATAATATGATGTACTATAGTATAGGAAAAGAGACATACAGAAACCTCTGTAAAGTACAAACATGACCTTTTGAAGTAGAATACAGAAAAACTTTGGGAGTACAGGGTTTCCATATTTCTTAGGATATGAAAGGGCCCAGTCACTAAACATGGTGCTTAAGTTACTTCAGCTTGCATACTAATATTCCCCTTAGGATCTAGTCACTAAAGTTAATGATATATACGGTGTGCACATGCTTAAGGGTGCATGGATCTTGTACTGTGTGCATACTAAGCATAACAAAATCCCCTGTGCTAGCAGCTCCAAGGTGCAATGGAAGATTAACATGGGGGATCGCTCTCCCTCCCACCTGATACCCAAAGGGGGGATGCCTGATCCCTGGCCCAATGGCTGATCCACAACAGAAGCTTCACTGGGTCATCCAGGCCTCCTTCCTATCTCTGTAATCCCAACAGAAGCAATCCCTCTCTGGACACCTGAACCCTCCACCTATACTCCCATATAAAAAGATTCCCCTCTGGGAACCCACAGTATCTTCCCCTCTGCAATGCCTGTTTATCATCCAGGAAGTCCCTAGCCTTTACCAGCAGCAGGGACTGAAGAGCCCTCCTGGTATGGCCACCACACTTTGAACAGCACTGCCTGTTGGTGTTTGGCAATGTGATGAGCCTCAACCTTTTATTTGCCTTGAGAGAAGGATCAAGTACTTCCTTCTGTAAATTTAGCAGTGGGAGTAGCCTAGGGGCTCATTTTCAAAGCACTTAGCCTTCCAAAGTTCCATAGAAACCTATGGAACTTTGGAAGGCTAAGTGCTTTGAAAATATGCCTACTAGTGATCTAAGAACCGGGAAACCAGAGTTCATATTCTACTTCTGTTACTAATTCTCTGCTCCTTGTACTTCACCTTCCATTATCTCAGGTGCAATTTAAGACTGTAAGCCTCTTGGGCTGGGAAATATCTAGTGTACCTGCCTCTTGAGTTTGCATTTGGAAAGGTGACTTATTAAAAATCAGAATCCAAAAATAGCAGGTAGAGTAATGAAAAAAAGATGTTCCACTCCATGTGGAAACTCAAAAGAGTTAAACCTTTCTTCCCGAGATACATCTTCCGGACCTTGGTACAGTCAATGGTAATAAGTCATCTGGACTACTGCAACGCACTGTACGCTGGCTGCAAAGAACAGACTATCAAAAAACTCCAAACAGCCCAGAATACCGCAGCCAGACTCATATTTGGAAAAACTAAATACGAAAGTGCAAAACCCCTAAGAGAGAAACTACACTGGCTCCCACTCAAGGAACGCATTGCGTTCAAGATTTGAACGATTGTACACAAAATCATCCACGCAGACGCCCCAATCTACATGCTAAACCTTGTGGACTTGCCTCCCAGAAACCCCATAAGATCAGCCCGCAAATTTCTCAATCTACATTTCCCCAGCTGCAAAGGACTAAAATACAAGCTGACACACGCCACCACCTTCTCCTACATAAGCACGCAGCTGTGGAATGCTTTACCTACAGCCCTGAAATCCATTGATGAAATAACTAACTTTCGCAAATCGCTGAAGACACACCTCTTCAATAAGGCCTACAAAGAGAATCCATAACTTTACAAAACTACTTCACCAACCCATCCAATTATTAAAGGCCACCTTCTACATTATCCTGCTTAACACCTTCCTTCTCTTTTCCCTTACTTAATCTCTGTATACTACTAATTGTAAGTGTACAGATACTAATTGTATCTGACATACTGGAATGAACAGGTCATAACAAAACTCTGTAAGCCACATTGAACCTGCAAATAGGTGGGAAAATGTGGGATACAAATGCAATAAATAAATAATCATGAGCTTATTACTATATTTGCATCTTTCAAGTTAAGCATACAGGCATGTGCCCAGTTTTGAATGGGTGCATGTGCTGAATTGTTAGTGATGAGCACATTATTGGGTTTTATTGACTAGGAGAGTCCAATATTAAGCAGGATGTCATATGTTCAATGGAGTTATATGGATAATGAGATTCTGAATATATGTATAGTTATATATATTCAGAATCTCATTATCCATATAACTCCATTGAACATATGACATCCTGCTTAATATTGGACTCTCCTAGTCAATAAAACCCAATAATGTGCTCATCACTAACAATTCAGCACATGCACCCATTCAAAACTGGGCACATGCCTGTATGCTGAATATATGTATAGTTATATACATAACTATATCTGAATAAGTTACACAAAGAAGTGCCAAATATTGGTGCTTCTTTATGTGAGTGAATATTACTGAGTAAAGTTTATACATTTGAATCAGACACCCCAAGCTATATTTGAATTTTTTGTATCCAGGACAAATGTATATGTCATAGAGGCCAGATATTGGCACATGTGCTTATACTGTATATGTGGAGTTGGTACCACCCTGGAATGTCTTAACCACGCCCCCTGTATTCTATACTTAATACTTTACGTGTAATGCTGCCCAACAGTCAAATACATTAAGAAAAAGGCCATTTAGACATTTAGCACAGCACTGGGCTTTTTGAATATCTGGTTTAGACTTCAGAAATTGATGCAGAACAGGTGTTGAAAAAGCCTAAGCAGATATAGAGGCGTATTTTCAAAGCACTTAGACTTACAAAGTTCCATAGTAGTCTACAGAACTTTATAAAGCTAAGTACTTTGAAAATGAGCCCCATAATCAAGTATCTCAGCTGATGGATTGTTTTTATTAGATTTGCACCTCATCCAAACCATGGGCAGTGGAATATGTGTAGACTAACTCAGATAAATCAGAGCACTTTGGATAGTTTTCAGGCTTGCGGGCCGTAATGTGACCATTTCTGGGAAAACGTGACTAAAGTAGTGGATCCAAAATGTTGAAACTGGCTGATTTTTCCATGTCATGGATCCATAAGCAGTCTGAAAAAGTTACATGTTTGAACTTCTGTAATTTTTATTTTTTCACATAAAAGGATGGCGTTTGGACTGTTGTATTACAAATTGTTCTAACAGAATTCATTAAAACCTCATTTTTGGTTTCTGGTGACTTTAGTCCTCTTTTCTCAGAAATAGTCATGCATAAGAAATTAAAATTAAATAATTTTATGAAGAATTTCCTACTTGTAAAACTTGTTACATACAGAAAATGTCTGTTATAAAATTGCACAGCCAAATACATGCATACAACTATGTGTGCTGACACCATTGCACTTATTTACATGTTTAACAATACTCCTGGTACTTGCCGCTATTATGTATCAAGAGTCCCAGCACAGACCACAGCTAAGTACTAATTTTGTACCATTTCACACTGTAGAATTAACCGTATTTAAGATACCAATACATGGCACTGTTTTATGGAGAGTTATACTTGCCTTAGGTGAATTTTTGATGATACTTATTTACATGTGCAATACACACAGGCATTCTTGGGGGTGTAGTTTTGGTGGAGCTGTGGTAGAGTTTAAAATTATTCATATATTTTATAAAACAAATATACTTGCATAGAATGTGTGGGCGTATTTGTACTTTTGGAGCAGGTGTAAATTTCTCTGCTAACAGGCATATAGATATCTATGTTGCCTTTATAAAATAGGTACTTTTTTGGCATTTCACATAAGCACCCTCCCCCTGACGGCTTGAAGCGGTCACTGTTATTTTTAAATGCTGACCATTGCCCACATATTCAATGCTGGGCCATTTCAGCACTGGCACTGAATGTCCAGGGCCATGCGCACATGCTAGCTCTTATGAAGGTCTTGGCTGAATATAAGTACATAAATATTGCCATACTGGAACAGACCAAAGGTCCATGAAGCCCAGCATCCTGTTTCCAACAGTGGCCAACCCAGGTCACAAAAATCTGGCAAGATCCCAGGGCAGGGAGTTGCATAAGGAGATATTATTACCCACTTCCTTTTTCACAACTGTACAAATCCCCTCCTCAAACATGTCTCAACACCCCCCCCCCCCCCCGTACCTCTAGTACAGTGAGAATAATGCTAGAGGCCGAGACCACAATTTTTAAGCCCTAGTTGCCAGGGCTGGAAGTCTCAACAGAATCCGGACCCTTGCCAGTTCCATTTGGCGACCAGCTGTCTGTCTTGGCAGAAGGCTACTACTACTACTATTAAACATTTCTATAGCGCTACTAGACTTACGCAGCGCTGTACAAATGAACATGGCTAGGAGGAGCTCAATTCATTTCTACTTAAAATAAATTGGATATTGACAGGTACCTCTCATCCTGCTGCCAAGGAGAAAACAGCCTTTTCAACACCCAGGGCTTGTTCCAGTTCACAGTGTGTATTCTTCCTGATCCCTTGCCCCTTGGGAGGGGAAGACTCTTCAGCCCTCGGAGATAAACTCCTTGGCTGGAATAAGAGAGACAATCAGACTTAGATTTTGGCGTAACCAAGTAACATCTTTATTGGTATTTCTCTAAGTAATTACAAAAGTGAATGTTCCCTCTGGAGCAGAGTTGGCACACAGCCAGCAAGATGTTCAGGCTGAGTTACAAGGCTGCTCAGATTGGCTTTCTCATTCTGCACTTATATACTGTTGTAAGTTTATTTTATCTTAAAATATGTGATTTCTTCTATTCTAACTTATTTTTCATATAAGGATATTTCCTGTTCCTGTTTTCTTACCAACCTCTCCTGCTCCAATCGCATGCACACTATGTGCTTATTGGCCATTTCCTTATCCCATACACGTGATCCCCAGCAACAGCAAATAAGTTGCATTAAACACTTGGCTCCTCTTTTCCCTAAACACATATTTGTGGAGGAACATCTCCTTCTTTGGGGGGTCCTCAGCCTCACTCACCATCAAGTTTGTCAGTTTTTGTCTGTCATATATGGGCCGCATAGCTTCAGTTCTTCATGAGTTTCTCCTTGTCATGTGATCTACCAGAAGTTTATAACCATATTTGCTGTTTACTGATAATCAAGGCTCATGCAGTCTGTGTACAGGCCTTAGTAGGGAGAAATGAAACTTATGCTGATGACAGCTGTGCTTAGTGCTTGCAGGCCAAGCAGAGGAAGGAATATACAGGTGCTGCAGTTAGGCCTTCATGGAGCTCCAGCTATCTTCTAGTGCCTTGTGGACTGCTTAGAATAAGGATTGGAGGACCCATCTCATCCAAATAGAAGCAGTACTGGATAGTCCATGGACTGCTGGGCTAACAGTGAATTCCAAAAAGTTCTTCTTGGGTGGGCAAGAAGTCCAATATCTGGGGTACCCAGTCAGGAAAGGACAAGTGATACCCCAGATCCGGAAGGTAGAGGCATCGCCCAGGTGCCAGTACCCCAGACGAAGAAAGAAGTACGAGCCTTACTCAGTTTTGTTGATTACTATTGCCGATTTATTCCAGAGTTTGCTGAGAAAGCAGAACTTCTAACATGTCTATTGCAGAAGAAAGCTCAAGAGAAGATATACTGGACTGAAGAGCTGGATGGTACTTTTCAAATTCTAGAGAGTGATATCTGTTTAGAACCGGTGTTGGTCAGCCCGGACTCCAACTGACTCTTCATTATGCAGACCAATGCTTCAGAGGTTGGATTCGGTGCCATTCTGGCCCAGGAAGTATAAGGGAAAGACCACCCAGTGGCATATATTAGCCGGAAGCTATTCCTGAGAGAGAAAAATTATGCAGTAATTGAGAAGGAGGCTGTAGCTGTCAAGTAGGTCCTTGAAACCTTTGAGTACTATCTGTTGGGGTGACACTTCACCAACCTCTTCAATGGATGGCTTGACATAAAGATTCAAATGCACTTGCAATGCACTGGTTCCTTAGCCTTCAGCCCTTTAGCTATCAGGTGAGATATTGGGTGGTATGGTTGAGCTGAGGGGGGAGGGTATGTGAGAGAGTTTATAGAACTCTGCCCCTCATCAGTAAGAAATGTCCCTTAGCCTGAATCACCTTAAGAGCACTGGTCCCGCCCAGGAGGAAGTGAGCTGGGAGAAGGGGTGGAGCCTAAACCATGAAGTATATAAGACGGTGACAGACTGAGGTTAAGCAGACCCAGAGAGAAGAAATCAAAGTCCCAGTTTATGACACCACCACCACCTATGGTTAAAAATTGTGACCTGGCTGAGGTAAACCGCTTTTGCTTCTTGTATGAGACTGACAAGCCTTGCTTTGAGGTCTGGCTGGAGCCAGACCCTAGTAATTGGAGAAGAAAAGGCTCACAGGCTGTGTTTGGAGTGGGGCTGCCCTTCCAGCCACAGACTGTGTTCAGGCCTTGCCGTATCTCTAAAAAGATATAGCGGAATTAGAAAAAGGTTCAAAGAAGAGCGACCAAAATGATAAAGGGGATGGCACTCCTGTCATATGATGAAAGGCTAAAGAGGTTAGGGCTCTTCAGCTTGGAAAAGAGATGGATGAGGGGAGATATGATTGAGGTCTACAAAATCCTGAGTGGTGTAGAACGAGTAGAAGTAAATCAATTTTTTTACTCATTCCAAAAGTACAAAGACTATGGGACACTCGAGGAAGTTACATGGAAATACTTTAAAAACATATAGGAGGAAATATTTTTTCACTCAATGAATAGTTAAGCTCTGGAACTCTTTGCTGGAGGATGTGGTAGTAGTAGTTAGCGTATCTGGGTTTAAAAAAGGTTTGGACAAATTTCCGGAGGAAAAGTCCATAGTCTGCTATTGAGACAGACATGGGAAAGCAACTGCTTGCCCCGGGATTGGTAGCATGGAATGTTGCTACTAATTGGGTTTCTGCCAGGTACTTGTGATCCGGCTTGGCCACTGTTTAGAAAACAGGATACTGGACTAGATGGACCATTGGTCTGACCCAGTATGGTTACTCTTATTTTCTTATGTTTTAAGACTATTGAACTACAGAGGCATTCTATCTTTTAGTTCCTGGTCCTGTGACATTATTTATTTATTTATTTGTTTACTGCATTTGTATCGAGTCTTCAAAAATTTACGAAAATTAGTTAGTTCGTGGATCGTTTTTAGGTTGCGCGGCAATGTGTTCCATAACTGGGCACTCAAGTAGGAAAAGTTTGATGCATGCGTTAGTTTGTATTTTAGACCTTTACAGCTGGGGAAATGAAGATTAAGGAATGTGCGGGATGATCTTTTGCCATTCCTGGTCGGTAAGTCTATAAGGTCTGACGTGTAGGCTGGGGCGTCTCCATGGATGATTTTATGAACTAGGGAACATATCTTGAACGTGATGCGTTCTTTAAGTGGGAGCCAGTGTAAGTTTTCTCGTAGGGGTTTAGCGCTTTCATATTTTGTTTTTCCGAATATGAGTCTGGCTGCGGTGTTCTGGGCTGTCTGAAGTTTCTTGATTATTTGCTCTTTGCAGCCAGTGTAGAGTGCGGTGCAGTAATCTAGGTGACTGAGCACCATTGATTGTACTAGGTTGCGGAAAATGGTCCTTGGGAAGAAAGGTCTTACTCTTTTTAATTTCCACATTGAATGGAACATCTTCTTAGTTGTGTTTTTCGCGTGGTTCTCAAGTGTTAGATGTTGATCGATAGTGACTCCAAGAATTTTTAGGGTGTCCGAAATTGGAAGGGACAGGTTTGGTGTGTTTATGGTGGTGAATTTGCTCGTGTTGTGTTGTGAGGTGAGCATTGGGTTTTTTCTGCATTAAGTTTCAGCTGGAATGTATCTGCCCATGAATGCATGATATGGAGACTTCGGTTGATGATGTTGGAAATTTCCTTTAAATCTTGATGTAAATCGTTACATCATCTGCGTATATGTACGGGTTGAGGCCTCAGGATTCAATTAAATAAACACTATTTTTCATTTATATCCAGCTGTGTTATTTCACAGGCCCTTCCTCAACCCTTGCTCATAGTATCACACAGTGCCTGCTCCAAAGAGCTTACTGACTAGTGAAGACAAACATGAGAGTCTGTGAGGATGTGTTTCTTATAAAGAAGTGTTTTAAATATAAAAGCATTTTTTAAATATGTAGTTTAGATTGGATTTAAATGTGATCAGAGGGAGTATGACACTGTCTCTGGCTATTTATGACCCAATTCAGATGCATAAGGTCACACACTTGTACTTAAGCCCAATGATCAAAGGTAAATGTGGGCGCTAGAGGCCACTATCTCTGGACTAGCGCCCGCATTTACCTTCTCACCCATGATCATTGAACAAACAGCACCCATGCCCCTCAATACTGCTGAGCTCATTTAAATTAGATTTAAATGAGCTCTGCTTGTATTCCGTCCCTATGATCAGAGAACAGTACTCTGATTGTAAGGGCAGAATAGCACTGTAACCCTATGCCAGTTCAGAGCTGGCGTTAGGGTTAAGGTTCTGCTCCCCCCCCCCCCCCCCTTGAATCAGGCAGCCTGGGCTGTCACCTTGTCCTGGGGGGTCCTTTGGACCCCTTCCATTGTTTCATTCCTAGTGGCCCCCCCAAGCTCCCACCTAGACAGCGACATGGGGGCGGAGGTCCAGCTGACCTCCAGTCCCCACGACCCCCCCAACCCCCCAGAAAATCCCTGTTTGTGCAGTGGGTTGCTAACCCAACCCCTCCTCCCTGATGGTCTAGCGACCAACCCCCTCCCATACCTCCGTGATAGAGGAGGGAGTAACACACACCCTCCTTTTCCAGTGCCACCTTCAAAATGGCTAAAAATAAACAGGATATTCAATGCTGTTCACTGGAAACGGCCTGGCATTGAATATGTGGTCTTGCTGCCGACCACGGGAGTTAGCCAGGCTGCCTCCAGTGGTCTTAATATTGGCCCCATTGAATATAAAAAAAACAGGCAACTTAGGTACCTATTTCCACAATTATCCTTCATAGCGCATTGATTCTCCTGCATAAATTTTACATGTGTTTCAAGAAAGGTATAAATGTTTGTTTTTCTCTATATGTAATGCATTCCACCTTAGGAACTGCCCACACGCAAATCAGATAAAAATAAGCATTGCCTTTTGTGACACCTACCTTTTAGTTGTGTAAAGCACCACACAATTTTATAAGAGCCAGTTTTTGTATGCATGGTTTACATGTCAAATGTGCTTTACGAAATTACTCCCATTAAAAAACTTGATTATTGCTTCCGTCATGTATAATTTTGTAGCGGGATTTATATTTTCTGTACGTATTTTATTACTTTGAGTGCCTTGTGGCTCATGACCCCAGTTGTATATGTTCACACACAGATCATTTTTATATAAAAAAAATTATCCCTTATAATTGATATTATTTATAGTTTACTCTTCCTTTTCAGACAAAATTTGGCAGCTTGTCCAGTTATTGAAGGGGAAGAGCAGCTTCGTCTGTTAAACTTGCAGCATAACTTCATAACTCAGATCCAGAATCTTATGAATCTGCGGCGTCTCGTATTCTTGGATTTATTTAATAATCAGATTGAAGTTATAAGTGGCATTTCAACTCTGCGCTCCCTTCGTGTTCTTATGTTGGGTGGTAACAGGTAAAAACCTAGTATTTATATGGTATTAGTAATTTGTTAGTTTTTGTATATCTTGCAGGTAAATAGGCATGGCATTTGTAGTGATTTTTTTAAATACATTCCTAAATCAAAGTTGTGCTGACTTTTCTTGGTGTTAGAGCAAAAATGATGCTTGGTGTAACTGAGATTTTGTCAGCAAATGATGCTGTTGACTGTATGACAGCTTTGAAAGCGAATGTGTAGATTTCATGACAGCTTTGCAAGTTTCTTGGAACAGTGCCTAATCCCTTTCTATCGTCTTGATAAAATTTAGTATGTTTAATACACTTGATATACCACTCTTCTAAACAAATATTGGTTTACAATAAGAAGATTAAAACTAGAAAAGAACGCAAATATAAAAATAGGACAAAACAAAAACCACACCCAACATGCACACCATCATCCCACAGGCCTGTGGCAATATATGCAAAAATCAATTGGCCATCCTGAAAGCCTGTTGGAAAAAATATGATTTCAATGTTTTCTTAAACTGCATAAAATAAACTTTTTTCCTTAACTTTTGAGGAAGCTGGTTCCACAGATGGCGCCTGCCAAAAAAATGCACTCTGCCGAGTAACTGCAAGGCAGGCCTGGCAAGTCCCAGGAAGGGCCAAAAACTGTGCAGTAGAAGACCTCAAGGTGTGGGCTGGCAAATAAAGCTATACCATTGACACCAAATATTCAGGCACTCTGTGTCAAAACCAAAACTTTATATAATACCCTTATTTATATTCAACAGGTGACCAGTGATAAGATGTATAAGGGGGTAGCATGATCTCTCCACCCCACATCCCCTAACAACCTGAGTACCACATTTTGAAGTGTCCGCAACCACTTCAAAAGATAGCATGTGGTATCAACATAAACCACATTGGCATAATCCAGTTTTGAAGTTACGAAAGTGTGCAAAAAAAAAAATGTGTAATGTGACTTGGTCAAAATAAGATTTTACTGCACACAACATTTGCAGGGGACGGTAAAACCTTATTTTGACCAAGTCACATTACTTGTTTGTTTGCATGCTTTAGTAATTTCAAAACTGGATTATGTGGTTTATGCTAGTATTGCAACCAGTCCCTATAAGTATTGTGAGAGTGAGTCTGAGGACAAATAGAATGCCCTGTTGACATATGTATGTAACCAGAGAGCCCTGTGATATCTCATCTACTTTAACAAGAACATACTTTGACAAGTAAATCAAAGGCCCTTATACATCTCACTCGTAAGGGAAAGAGGTAATTTTAGCTTCTCTTGGACTACCAAGAGGGCACCAGCTCAGACTGCGAAATACCTGTTTAACTACACCCACATGTCTGCCTGCCTACCATTACTTAGTCACCCCCTTAACTACGGGACCAATAAGTTTCCATAATGAATGCAATGACTGCCAATAAGAGATTTCCTATGACTCATGGTGTCTTCACATACCACCTGGTTTTCTTGGGAATAACTGAGACCTGGCTGAATGAAAGCAGGGGAATCCTACTGACTGACCTACAGTGGTGGAAATAAGTATTTGATCCCTTGCTGATTTTGTAAGTTTGCCCACTGACAAAGACATGAGCAGCCCATAATTGAAGGGTAGGTTATTGGTAACAGTGAGAGATAGCACATCACAAATTAAATCCGGAAAATCACATTGTGGAAAGTATATGAATTTATTTGCATTCTGCAGAGGGAAATAAGTATTTAATCCCTCTGGCAAACAAGACCTAATACTTGGTGGCAAAACCCTTGTTGGCAAGCACAGCGGTCAGACGTCTTCTGTAGTTGATGATGAGGTTTGCACACATGTCAGGAGGAATTTTGGTCCACTCCTCTTTGCAGATCATCTCTAAATCATTAAGAGTTCTGGGCTGTCGCTTGGCAACTCGCAGCTTCAGCTCCCTCCATAAGTTTTCAATGGGATTAAGGTCTGGTGACTGGCTAGGCCACTCCATGACCCTAATGTGCTTCTTCCTGAGCCACTCCTTTGTTGCCTTGGCTGTATGTTTTGGGTCATTGTCGTGCTGGAAGACCCAGCCACGACCCATTTTTAAGGCCCTGGCGGAGGGAAGGAGGTTGTCACTCAGAATTGTACGGTACATGGCCCCATCCATTCTCCCATTGATGCGGTGAAGTAGTCCTGTGCCCTTAGCAGAGAAACACCCCCAAAACATAACATTTCCACCTCCATGCTTGACAGTGGGGACGGTGTTCTTTGGGTCATAGGCAGCATTTCTCTTCCTCCAAACACGGCGAGTTGAGTTCATGCCAAAGAGCTCAATTTTTGTCTCATCTGACCACAGCACCTTCTCCCAATCACTCTCGGCATCATCCAGGTGTTCACTGGCAAACTTCAGACGGGCCGTCACATGTGCCTTCCGGAGCAGGGGGACCTTGCGGGCACTGCAGGATTGCAATCCGTTATGTCGTAATGTGTTACCAATGGTTTTCGTGGTGACAGTGGTCCCAGCTGCCTTGAGATCATTGACAAGTTCCCCCCTTGTAGTTGTAGGCTGATTTCTAACCTTCCTCATGATCAAGGATACCCCACGAGGTGAGATTTTGCGTGGAGCCCCAGATCTTTGTCGATTGACAGTCATTTTGTACTTCTTCCATTTTCTTACTATGGCACCAACAGTTGTCTCCTTCTCACCCAGCGTCTTACTGATGGTTTTGTAGCCCATTCCAGCCTTGTGCAGGTGTATGATCTTGTCCCTGACATCCTTAGACAGCTCCTTGCTCTTGGCCATTTTGTAGAGGTTAGAGTCTGACTGATTCACTGAGTCTGTGGACAGGTGTCTTTCATACAGGTGACCATTGCCGACAGCTGTCTGTCATGCAGGTAACGAGTTGATTTGGAGCATCTACCTGGTCTGTAGGGGCCAGATCTCTTACTGGTTGGTGGGGGATCAAATACTTATTTCCCTCTGCAGAATGCAAATAAATTCATATACTTTCCACAATGTGATTTTCCGGATTTAATTTGTGATGTGCTATCTCTCACTGTTACCAATAACCTACCCTTCAATTATGGGCTGCTCATGTCTTTGTCAGTGGGCAAACTTACAAAATCAGCAAGGGATCAAATACTTATTTCCACCACTGTATGTCCAACAGAATTCACCATCCACCCTCAACCAAGACTAGGGAAGTGGGACAGAGGAGTAGCAGTCTGATCTGAGAGAGGATCAGATTGCACAGTCATCATCCCTCCAACTGTATGAGTCAGAATGCCAACTAGTCTAGATGCTCATGGTCTACCAAGCACCTAACAACATTTCATCTGTGCAAGAACTCCTGGATCCTGCTTATATAGATAATCCTGAGCTTCACTAGGTTAGTGAATCATGAGAAACTTTAACCTACATATTGAAACTCCAGATACCACCACTAGATACAATGACAACACTAGGATTCAACTAATACAAAGAACCAGGGAAACCCAAAACTATCAGTAGCGCTTGACAAACATTGTGGTCATTTTTGACATAATAAGAGGAGCACAGGAGAGCTGTTCTGAGCTTTTCAGAGTAGTTTGGAGTGTTGAACTTTGGAGCTGTCAGTGACGCTGGTGGTTATTGCTGCCGGGTACTGGTTACCTATCCTGGCAACAGCAACATAAGTGCAATAAATTTTTCTATATATCATACTGTAATGATTGTTATATGAGGACCATTTGACAAATCTTGCTGCACATGTTTATTTATAGTGTGCTATATTATGAATAGTGTTTGGAGAGAACTATTTAGAATACACAAGTTTAGTCACATGTAGATAAGAGCCCGATGGATGAATGAAAACTTGTACACCCACTTGAGCGGTTTGCACGGATTGCTGCATGGATGAGTTGTGTTTCTGAGGCCTTCTCTTTATATATCAAAAATGACCACATTGTTTGTCAAGCGCTGTTGATTAGTTTTGGGACCCCGGTTCATTGTATTAGTTGTAATTTTTATACCTGTGGACACTGGGATTGTTTTTAACACTAGGATTCATGCAGATGGTCACGTCTCCAACAAATGACGAGTGCATATGCTAGACTTGGTGTTCTTGAAAAGGGTAGGTCTCTTTGAACAGAAGGGTGGTGGCATCAAGATAATGGGGGACATTCTATATATGGCACCTAAAAAAAAAGAATTGGCGCAGAAATCAGTGCAGACTAAGCATATTCTATAAGCGGCGCCTAGAGTTAGGCACGGTATATATAATATGCTTAGTTGGCATCTTAGCGCCTAAAACTACACGCATCCATTTATGTCAATGAAAACGTGGCATAAATCTCAGTGCGTAGGTTTAGGTGCACAGGGCCATATTCTATAACTACATGCGTAAATTTCAGAACACCCACGAAATGCCCATTTCCCTGCCCATAACCACACCCCTTTTTGCCTGTTCGCGTTAGAAGTTAGGCACACTGCATTACAGAATGTGTTTAGTAAGTTGTGCGTGTAAATTCTTTTTAGTGCCAGTTAGTACTTATTGCTTGTTAAGAGCTGTTATCAACGCTGATTAGCTTGTTAAGCCAATTAAGTTATTTGTGCTGTTATAGAATACACTTGGATTTCAGCATGGATCTCTAGGTATGCTGTATAGAATCCAGGGGAATATCCCTATCATGGACAGATCATTTTCTAATAAAATTTTCTATAATGGACAACCTAAAACAGAAGGGCCATACCAGAGTTTGGAAAGGAATGTGAGACATGAGAAATCTGATTGCTAAGAGTTTCCTAGAGACCTTGCTATACCCCTGTGTGGATGAAGATGATTACGGTGTCGTAGCAGGTTGACAATTTTATACTGCACACTTAGCATTAGGCTGTATCTGCATAGTTCCAATCCAGTCTTTTAGACAATAGTTGGTTCTGTTCAGCAGTAGCATTTCACCACCTTGAGCACTGAACTGCAGTGTTCAATGGGGAACCATATATCCACCTATTTTGTTTAATATCTACTTCAAGTGTCCAGCTGAGCAGCTTCAATAGAGCAACTCATACCTGATGAAAGAGATCTACCCACAGCTTTGAGTGATGACTGCCTGTCCAACAGTAAATTGGAAATAGGCAAAATACAACCACCTCTGCCTGAGCACAAGTTAAACAGATTGTATGGGCTCCTAACACAAAAGGACTGGTACTT
Organism: Microcaecilia unicolor; assembly: GCF_901765095.1. NCBI lineage: Eukaryota > Metazoa > Chordata > Amphibia > Gymnophiona > Siphonopidae > Microcaecilia > Microcaecilia unicolor. The sequence continues at coordinate 699,417,720 of NC_044031.1, forward strand.
GATTTCAAAATCCCTTTTGGGAAGTAAAATTCCAGGTTAAGAATCATGGAATATTGCTAGACTTATCACAGCCTGAATTTGCAGGATCAAACTCTTTAAAAAGTGCTTTATCCCAATGACAGATTTACTTTTAGCAGCAGTTCATTTTGAAAAAATCCTTCGTGGATATTTCTGTTGTCACATGTGTCTATGTCCTTGGCTTATCTGTGGAGATGGACTGGTTGAAAGTCACAGGAAGCTTCAGTTTGATAGCGTTCCTAGAGGATTCGCAGGATATTATTACAACTAATTCTACTCTTCAGATCTCATTCTTTTCTAAGAAAGGCAAGCTTTTGGTTTAGAAATATATATTTTAAGAGGAAAAATGTTTTATTTTGTGATCAGATGGTATTAGTATTTTCTTTCACCTGTTACTCAGCCTTGAAGGAAATTTTTTCTTAAGTCTGAGTTTTTCCTTTTAGGGGCCACTTTTTTTTTTTTTTTTGTAAGATTCTTCTTTAAATGTTTGTTGTAGTTTCAGGGTAGCAGATGCTTTCCTGGATCCTGCATACCTCGAGAAATTTCTTTTGGACAAGAAGAAATAATATACTTTTTGTTTTTTTGCTTTGATGGGGATAGTGTGAGGTTGAAACTGAAGTTCTTGGGAAAGGGTTAGTGGGGGGGTTTTGTGGCCCCCTGGTACCGGAAGACTGGAGGGTAGCCAATGTTACTCCGATTTTTAAGAAGGGTTCCAGAGGAGATCCGGGAAATTATAGACCGGTGAGTCTGACGTCGGTGCCGGGCAAGATGGTGGAGGCTATTATTAAGAATAAAATTGCAGAGCATATACAAAAACATGGACTGATGAGACAAAGTCAGCACGGATTTAGTGAAGGGAAGTCTTGCCTCACCAATCTAATGCATTTTTTTGAGGGGGTAAGCAAACATGTGGACAATGGGGAGCCGGTTGATATTGTATATCTGGATTTTCAGAAGGCGTTTGACAAAGTGCCGCACGAAAGACTCCTGAAGAAATTGCAGAGTCATGGAATCGGAGGTAGGGTATTATTATGGATTAAGAACTGGTTGAAAGATAGGAAGCAGAGAGTAGGATTGCGTGGCCAGTATTCTCAGTGGAGGAGGGTAGTTAGTGGGGTCCCGCAGGGGTCTGTGCTGGGTCCGTTGCTTTTTAATGTATTTATAAATGACCTAGAGATGGGAATAACTAGTGAGGTAATTAAATTCGCCGATGACACAAAATTATTCAGGGTCGTCAAGTCGCAGGAGGAATGTGAACAATTACAGGAGGACCTTGCGAGACTGGGAGAATGGGCGTGCAAGTGGCAGATGAAGTTCAATGTTGACAAGTGCAAAGTGATGCATGTGGGTAAGAGGAACCCGAATTATAGCTACGTCTTGCAAGGTTCCGCGTTAGGAGTTACGGATCAAGAAAGGGATCTGGGTGTCGTCGTCGATGATACGCTGAAACCTTCTGCTCAGTGTGCTGCTGCGGCTAGGAAAGCGAATAGAATGTTGGGTGTTATTAGGAAGGGTATGGAGTCCAGGTGTGCGGATGTTATAATGCCGTTGTATCGCTCCATGGTGCGACCGCACCTGGAGTATTGTGTCCAGTACTGGTCTCCGTATCTCAAAAAAGATATAGTAGAATTGGAAAAGGTACAGCGAAGGGCGACAAAAATGATAGTGGGGATGGGACGACTTTCCTATGAAGAGAGGCTGAGAAGGCTAGGGCTTTTCAGCTTGGAGAAGAGACGGCTGAGGGGAGATATGATAGAAGTGTATAAAATAATGAGTGGAATGGATCGGGTGGATGTGAAGCGACTGTTCACGCTATCCAAAAATACTAGGACTAGAGGGCATGAGTTGAAGCTACAGTGTGGTAAATTTAAAACGAATCGGAGAAAATTTTTCTTCACCCAACGTGTAATTAGACTCTGGAATTCGTTGCCGGAGAACGTGGTACGGGCGGTTAGCTTGACGGAGTTTAAAAAGGGGTTAGATAGATTCCTAAAGGACAAGTCCATAGACCGCTATTAAATGGACTTGGAAAAATTCCGCATTTTTAGGTATAACTTGTCTGGAATGTTTTTACGTTTGGGGAGCGTGCCAGGTGCCCTTGACCTGGATTGGCCACTGTCGGTGACAGGATGCTGGGCTAGATGGACCTTTGGTCTTTCCCAGTATGGCACTACTTATGTACTTATGTAAAACATAATCAGGTTGACATAGAAATCAAAACAAAATTACAAAGCAAACATAAGGGCCCTTTTACTATCCGGTGGTACCGCCGGGTTTGCGTATGGGAAATCGGCCCTACTGCCGGGCTCGCTGTGGAACCCAGTGGTAGTTCGACCTTTGGCATTAGCTGTTTTTGGGTGGGTGGGGGGGGGGGGAATTTTCTAGTGCCGGGGGTGTGCCTGGCGGTAATTGGTGCTACCCGGTTACTGCTGGGTTAGTGCTGGAGCCCTCACCACCTCTTAAGTAGGAAGCGGTAAGAGCTTCCCCAGCAAGTGACCATGTGCCAATGTGTTTCATTAGCGCATGGCAATTTACTGTCTCTTTAAAGAAAATTACTTTTTACCCATAGCAGTAAAAAGGTGGCCTTGGCAAGCGGCAATCCCACACACCAGCGCCACCGTGGGCCACCTTTTTGCTGCCATTTGGTAAAAGGACCCCATAATCAATAAATAAATCGGGCAAAGATCATAAAAACAGAACATAAACTATATTAAAAATAACATACTGATATGTATCTTTTCATGATGTGGGCTTGTGAGTTATATTGCCTATTGTCTTTTGTTTTTTTGCCATTGTTTCTGATGATAATTTCTATTTCTTATCTTGTAGTCTTTTTGGTATGTATATATTTCAACATTGTAATAAAAAAGTGTTTCTGTCACTTGCAGCAACTATGGAATTTCTTTACAACATACATTGAGAAGATGAGTCTGATCACAGTGCCCTGTTCTATGGTAACATCATGGCTAGACTACTGAAATGCCACAAAGAATTGCACGAGCGCCATCTAATTTAAAATGCTGTAGTATAACTGATAGAGAGTTGCAAGCAGTTTCCACATCACACCCTTCCTGCAAAAACTGCACAGGCCATCAGTACCCTATAGGGCCAGATTTAAAACTATGTGATTTTAAAGACCAGAGTACTTAAAGAATAATTTAGCCTTCTACACATCGTTTGAGGTCCTCCCCTGGAGCATCCTAACTGTATACTCGTCAAAGAAAATCATGACACCTGCCTGCGAGCCTCCTCAGAAGTAGCCCCAACATTCTGGAATTCACTCCCAGAGGGCCTATGCCTAACTCAAGACTCTCTAGGAAGCAGGTGACAGCCTGGTTTTCCCCCAAAACCTTTAATGGCTGTGGTGATTGTCCACTCGCTTCACATCTGGACTAGCTTGCCACACACCCTGTAACTGAGACCAGTTCCAAATACTTTAAACAGAAGACAAATTATATCTACAGTTCAATAGTCACCCACTTCTTTATTCCAACCCCAATTTCTTACCTATCTTGTTTGTGTATTAAGTTGTTGCATTGTATTATGCTGACTTTGTGAGTATCATTTCTATGTGAATATGAATGCTCTACCATGCTGCATATTTTGGCTTATTTATAATCTGCTGACGTGTATCATATTTGTTATATGAATGTTCTACTGTGCTGTTTTAATGTGTGTATTTCTGTGTTTATTTCTGACATTGTATCATGCTATTGCTATTACTAGAATTGAATTTGCTTGTCACCATATTTACCTCATTATTTTGACTGGTTATTTTACTATTGTTATACTGTTTATACAATGTAAGTTGTTTATATCAGGCTATAGCTGTCAAACACCAGCTTGGGTGAATCTCTTCATAAAGGCGATTAATAAATCCTAAATAAATGTATATAAGAGAGTCATGGTAGTTCTATTTTGCTTCCTCCATAGCATTTTTAATCTTCTTTTGAATGAGTACTACTTCTGTATTCCTGTTCTGTGTAGATTATATGGCCTACATAGTTCAGTAAACCATTAGTAAGATGAAACCAGAATATTTTTTTTTCTTTCTTTCTTTTTCTGTTTTTGAGATGACATATAAGACATGTTTCTGCCTTGGATGGTTTACATAGTAGCATAGTAGATACAAATGTTGGCCCATCCAGTCTGTCTAGTTTCCCCTGCCTGTGCTAGTGTAGCTGAGAGTATCTCCTCTGTTGGGCCATTCAAGCAGGTAGAACTGTGAAGGCAACCAACATTCCTCACTTTTACTCTGCACGCCCCCCCCCCCCCCCCCCAAAAAAAAAAAAAAAAAAAAAATCCTATGCTATGGATATCTCCTAGCTCTCAGTCATAAACTTTTCTGCCTGCTGGATATCGATCCTTTCTATCTTGATAGTGTAGTCAAGTTAGGTTGCCGACCACTGGCCATCTCCCTTTAATTACATCTGAAAGTGCATTAAAACTTTTTATTTAAATATGATTTTTTTAAAGGAGTTCTTCATTGGTGCAATGCAGGAATTGAGATTTTTTTTTTCATTTAACCAAATGACTTCCTAGAACACCTCAGTGCACAGTGTAAATATGCAGTGAACTAGAGAAAAATTACAATGTGCTTATCTTTAGTGAACAGGGAGATTACAAGCCCCCCCCCCCCCCCCGGCACTTTGTACTCTTCAGTTTACAAGTTGATTTTCAAAGTGAAAGTCCCCAGAGAGTCTCCTTTTTGAAAATTCCTTGGTGGCCAGTGTTGTAGGGATTACTCGTCTTGAACCATCACTGTTTCCCTGTGGAAGAAGAACAAGTGGTTGCTGTATGCATCGGAGCATCATCTACTATAATAAAACTCACCCTCAACGTTCTGAGGACACTGACGTCAGTGAAGCCAAGCCCTGACTTCCATCAAAAAGGTTCGAAGGTTCGTGGTGGTGAAGCCACCAAAATCGCTCCGGGCCCCGCCCTCGAGGACGGAGCAATGGCAGAACAACGAACGGGTTGGCAGGGAGGGAGGCAGGGAGGCGGAGGGGGGTGGGACATCGCTCCGGGCCCCGCCCTTGCGTCAAACGTCATGACGTTGGGAGCGGAGCAATGGCAGAACAACGAAGGGGTTGGCCAGGGAGGGAGGGAGGGGCTGTTGGCGACGAAAACCTTGCTAGCGCCCGTTTCATTTGCTCTGAAACGGGCCTCTTTTACTAGTATCTTTATGATGCTCATTTTTATGAAATGGTCATTAGTTCCAGTTTGGTTCAGTGTAACCCATTGTAATTGAAATTACTGCTCATATCTCCTATTATTTAATAAATATGCTGTAAACTGAAGTAGCTAGCCTGTCTTTTTCTTAATACACCTTTGGCAGTCATACCTTGAGTATTTCCAGTACAGGAGCAATTTTATGACTAAAAGTGTGACAGATTTGTAGGAGGTGTTGCAGCAGATCCCTTTGCTTTCTAGAATTCTAATGAGTGGTTTATGTTTGTGATTTATTTTGTGTTTTAACAGCATTCTCTGAACTCGCAACAAAAACACTCTGTGAATTATATTGAGATTGCATATATTACATGTCCTTTTAAACAAGCAGTAGTTGGTGGGTTTTCTATTGCCAACAGTTACAATGCTTAGGACCCTCTTAAGTGCTGCAGATTTAGGTTTTGTGATACCCAAAAGTAGAACTTGCTTCTTTAAATCTGCCTAGTCTTAACTTTCCTATAATCCTGTGTGTTTAGAAATGTCTCCTCCATTTTGCAGCTTGTGTTTTTAGCAAGACATTGGCAGACTTCAATATATATATATTGCCCTTTGGTGGTTCATGAAGTTTGGCCAGCATTTGCATTTGTTTGTTCTGTCTTTTAAGCTTTTTAGAGATAGAACTGGGGATTGCTGGGGGCATTTGGTACTTCCTAGTCATTAATATACTAATTTTGCAGCAGCTTTATTGATTGGAAGGGAGGAGTTGCTATTTAGGCATTCTGACCACACTTTTTTTCTGGAGCTTATAATGCACAAAACTGCTTGCTTTGGCAGGCTTGATTGCAGAAAGGAAAGCTAAATGTTGGCAAATTGCTTTGTGTTTCAGAATTAAGAAAATCTCAAATCTAGAGAACTTGGAGAGTCTTGACATTTTGGATCTTCATGGCAATCAGGTACCTAGTGCTAAACAGTAAAATGCCTTTCCAGTTGCAATCTTCACGACTTTAGGAAGACAGTGCAACTGTGTGAATGTATTTAGATTTGGCATGTAGAAAGTGGACACGTGTTGGGTTTTAGAAAAAAAAAGAAAATGCCAGTACTCACATGCAAGGCCATCTTTAAGCAGCATAGGGCCAATATTGGACGTACTGTAGGCCCCCCCTTATCCCCTCTTCTCCCTGCCCTATCCCCTATCTCCTCACACACCATTACTACCACACAGAAAACAAATGTAAATGATTTCTTCACATGCAAAACATAAACAGACCCTCACAAATTAAAAAAAACAAAAACCAAGGGATCACAAATTAGAAATAGAAATATGAAGAAAAAAATTGAACTGTGAACCCCCAAGAAGATGAAGTCAGCAGTTAATTCAAAACTGGAGAAATAAATACATTTAAAAAAGCATTTCCTTTTGTACATAACATCTGTGAAGAACATTTCCCAATGCTAAGGTATTCCAGTTAATATTGTAAATTCAAAATAAAAATTTTTTTCTACCTTTATCTGATCATTTTCTTTTTCTTTCATGTTGGACCCACTTTCTGTCTTCTGATTTCCTGTTTATCTTCTGCTAATTTTCCTTCCAGTGGCTGCTGCATTTGTCTTGTCTCCTCCTGTTTGTTCCATTCTTTCAGTAAACACCTGTCACTGAAATATTGATCATTCCCTTTTAGCTATCTTTCTTTCTTTTTTTTTCTGCCTTTGTTCATTAAAATTTCACCCTCACTCTCTCACCCTTCTCCTTCTTTTAACTTTGCAGCAACCTATCAACTTTACATCTCCTTCTCATACACCCTAGCTCTCTCATTGCACATCTCATTCATTTCCATCTTTCAACTACACCCCCTTACCATATCTTAACTGTCTGTACTCACTATCCTCCTTGGCCTCTCTTGCATGGTTCCAGCATTTCCCTTCCCTCCACTTTTGTAGCGTCCCTCCCTCTCTCCCTTCCCCACCCTTGTAGACCGACATCTCCCTGTCCTTTTCCCCTCCAACCCTAGCATCTTCATGTCCCATCTCTTTTCCCTCCTACCCCCACCATGGCCAAAAGTCTTTCTATCTCTTCTTTTTTCTGCTGCCCCCCTTGATCCAGCATCTCTCCCTCTCTCTTCTCTCCCATTGTCCAGCAACTCTTCCTCTTTTCCCTTCAGCCTTGGGTCCACTATTGCTACCCCTCCTTCGATTTCTTCCTCCTGTGGTCCTGCAGTCTCTATCCCACCAGTCTCCTCCCCCTACTTGCAGACTGGCATATGTCCCTCTTCTTCACTCCTCCTCTCTCTCAACCCCCCCCCCCCTACATACACACTCTACCTTAAAATGTAACTTTCTTCACAGGGAACATGTCAGCAGCAGTGATTCCACTATGCAGTTTGTGGCCAGCCTTCTGGTGTATTCTTCTCTGGTGGAAACAGGAAGTTGGGTCAGAGGGGTTGGCCATAGGCTGCATATCAGAATTGCTACTGCTGCCAGTGACCTCTCTGAAGGATGATAATGGGTTTTTTTTTTTTTAATTTTTACTGAAACAAAATCAACCAACAAATATTGAATAGAAAACAACACAAACCATAATGCTTCAAGTTTAAAAAAAAAAAAAAGACCACTCCCAAAACTCCCCCTCTCTCCCCCACCTAGAAGGTCTCACAGACACTGGGACAGAGCAATATAAATTCTTATCAAGAAAGGATAGTTATCTGACACCGGGATTATTACGCTATATGGTCCTATGATCTGTAGAAAACCAGTCCACAAGAGGTTTCCACACCTTCTCAAAAGTCCTTAAATCACTCCTGTTTACAGGCTGCTTCCTACTGAGATGAAAGACATGCCAAAGTTTACCCTGTAAGTCCTTTCAATTAGGGAGGTGTGCTGTCTTACAGTTCCTAGAAATCCCCTTCCGTAGCACTGCAAAACATTGGAAAATAGCTTTAGCTTGAGAAAAAGTGGTGCCCACTTGCAAGAGCACAATCAAAGGATCCATTGGTACATGGACCCCAAACATAAGCATAAACTGCTGTCAAATGTGTCTCTCTATCCTGCTCCCAGTGCTGTTAATATTTAGAGAGTGCCTATGGTTCCACCAACAATATATTTTTTCTCCTATATCTGCTGTTTAAATTCCTGTTTAATTCAATTGGTTAATCTCTTATGTCATCCATGTTCTCTATGTAATACTAGTTGCTATCTTCTAATCTAGTATCTACCAATAACGATACATTGTAAGCCACATTGAGCTTGCAAATAGGTGGGAAAATGTGGGATACAAATGCAACAAATAAATATATCATATAATTTTGATATGTTTCCGTTGAGAGTTGGACTGGCTTGTAACAATTCCTCAAAGGGAGTAACAGGGCTTGCCAAAGAAGAAGAACCTTATTAAACAATAAATGTCTCCTCTGCAAGTACAAATAAAAATCAGCATTGGAAAAACCATAGAGTGCCTTCAGATCGTGAAAGGCGCTCATATGACCGTTAGAAAAGAAATGGCCCATAAGACTCCCACTTGACTATACTTGAGTGATCTCAGCTAGAGGAAAAAAAGAAGTGGAGAGCAAAGAGAAGCCATCATGGAAAGCACTTTCTCCCCCACCAACTGCTTCTGTGTTCGAACTATAACTGATTGCATGTGTGCTAGATAGGGGTTTGATACCTGAAGTCTGTTTTTCACACCTGGGGGATAACAGCAAATGTGCCCATCTTTTATGAGGGAGGTAGGTTCTCTGAACTGTAACTACACCTTGGGATGGGTCTTATACCACTCCATCACTGGTTTAAGTTGTGCTGCATAAGAATACTTTTTAAGTTCCGGTACCCTCAAAGCCCCTCCAGCCCTTCTCTGAAGCAAGATACGTTTGGGGGATACCTAACTTAGGCTATGCAGTAGCCTAAGTTAGGAAGCTGGGGTGTTGATAGGAAGTGTCTGACAGAGGTACAAAAAATTAGGAAGAACCACCATCTTGCAGATGGCTATTCTTCCCATCCAAGTATGATGCAACCTACTACTACTATTTATCATTTCTATAGTGCTACAAGGATACGCAGCGCTGTACACCATACACAAAAATACATGTCTGTCTAGAGCACTCAATGACCCTGGCATCACTTTCCCATAATTTAGTTTATACAACTTTCTTATATCTGTCGGTATTTTGACATCTAAATATTGGAGAGAATCCTGAGCCCACCCAAAGGGAAAAGCAGCTTTAATGCCTCGCACTATCTCTGGAGGCAAGGAAATATTTAGAAGCTTTGATTTAGAGGCATTCATTTTAAACATAGGTCATCAAAAGTTTCAGGAGAGCCAAGAAGAAGACCCAAGGATCACTAAGTGTAAGCAAAATATAATCAGTGAATAGAGATCTCTTAAATTCATCATTCTCCACCTGGACCTCATGAATAGCTAATGACGCCTAATAGCAGAAGCCAATGGATCAGCCACAAGGGCGAACAGAAGCGGCGACAGTGGGCAGCCTTGACGGGTCCCCTGTTCTAATGGGGAAGAAGACAAATATCCCCCATTAACCCTAATTCGGACTCTAGGTGCACTATATGAAGCTGCAATCCAGTTTCTAAAATTGGGACCAAACCCCATATGTTGTAAAACCGCTTAGAGGAAGGCCCATTTGACCCTGTCGATCGCCTTCTCATCATCTATAGCAAGTAGAACCAGGGATACCCTACAAGTTTTAGCATGCCAAATTAGATTTAATGTGCACCTTATATTATCACCCATTGTTCTCCCCAGGATAAACCCAGATTGATCCTCCTCCGCAATAGAGGTCATGACTTCATTCATTCTCATGGCCAACGCTTTTGCCGATAATTTAACGTCCAGATTCAATAATGAGATTGGTCTATACGAGCTGCACTGTGTAGGATCTTTGCCAGGCTTTGACAGCACTATAATACCTGCTTCTAACATTGACAGTGGCAATGACTCCCCCTGCACCACTGAATTAAAAACCTGCGCCAGAACTGGGGCCACAATTCCTGAAGATTTTTTATAAAACTTGGATAAAAGACTATCTAAACCTAGGGATTTACCCGACTTCAAAGAGGCTATAGCTTTTTGTACTTCCTCTACTTGAATGTCCCCATCCAATAGGGTCTTGTTGCAAAGCTTCAACCCTAGGTAGTTATGCCTCTAACAAAAAAATTCTCAATATTCCTACTAGAAGGCTGTACCTCAGGGGAGTAGAGGGTCTGATAAAACTTCACAAAGGAATTTCTAATGGCTACAGGGTTCTGGGTTAGAGTGCCATCCTCTAATCTAATAGATGTTATATAGGATTGTAACTGTCTCCCCTTCAGTTGGTGAGCCAACAGTTTGCTAGCCTTATTGCCTTCCGGAAAGAAGACACTGTTAGTCACCTGGAGGTCATGACACACTTGTTCTACCCCTTCACTTTTTAGACAGATCCTTAGCTCTGTTGCCTTTTTTTGTCTATCCCCAGTAGAGGCCAAAAAAATGTCCCATTCACACTCCTGAAGCTCTTTTCTTAAGACCCGATCCTATTCCACCTTCCTACGCTTCAGTCTGCGAGCCCATTTGATCGTGCCCCCTAATACAGGCCTTAAAACTATTCCACACCATCCCCAAGTGAACATTAGGAGCAGCATTAATGGTAAAAAAATCTGTGATTTGGTGTCTTATATCATCTACCACTTTCACCTCCTCCAAAATACTCTGTCTTCAAAACTGTAATTTAATACCCTGTAATCCCAAATGTAAGTCAGTCCAGACTGGAGCATGATCTGACCAGACAATGTTTTCTATCCCTGTTTTATGAACTCCAGCAACATAACTCTTACTAAAATATAATCTAGTCTAGAGTAGGCCCCATGTGGTGAAGAAAAAAGTGTATTGTGCAGATCTGGGATGATATTCCTGCCACAAATCAGTCACCCACGCTGCCGGATAAAAGCCTTCATTTGTTTTCTGTCCCTGGTACCATAGTGCACAGACTTGGTGTTGTCCAACTGAGGGTTCAGGGCCATGTTAAAATCCCCCCCCCCCAATAATTCGTATTCAAGACCCCCAAATGAGAAAACAGGTTGCCAGCTGTGAATAAAACACCCCCTGTTCCTGGTTGGGTGCATATACTGAGGCTAAGTTATAGTTTTTCTGTCAGCTCATCCTGCAGCAGTAAGAACGGATTGTCTGCAAAGGTTGTACTGGCAGATCTTTAGAGACCAGTATTGCTACCCCACAGGTCTTTTTAGTTGCTTGAGATGCTTTGTGGAGGTTATATTAGCTAGCAACAGTTCATCTTTCTTTTTTAGATGGGTCTACTGGATGAGGCAAATAGTGGCACTGAGTCTCTGCGCCTCTTTTAACATGGAATTGAGCCCTTTGGCATTTAATGTCATGATCCTAACATGGTCTAAGGTTTGGCAATTAAAATTCAATGCGAAGAAATGCAAAGTGATGCACTTAGGGAGTAGAAACCCAAGAGAGACTTATGTGTTAGGCGGTGAGAGTCTGATAGGTACTGAGGGGGAGAGGGATCTTGGGGTGATAGTATCCGAGGATCTGAAGGCGACGAAACAGTGTGACAAGGCGGTGGCCGTAGCGAGAAGGTTGCTAGGCTGTATAGAGAGAGGTGTGATCAACAGAAGAAAGGAAGTGTTGATGCCTCTGTACAAGTCGTTGGTGAAACCCCACCTGGAGTATTGTGTTCAGTTTTGGAGGCCGTACCTTGCGAAGGATGTTAAAAAAATGGAAGCAGTGCAAAGAAAAGCTACGAGAATGGTACGGGATTTGCGTTCCAAGACGTATGAAGAGAGACTTGCTGACCTGAACATGTATACCCTGGAGGAAAGGAGGAACAGAGGTGATATGATACAGACGTTCAAATATTTGAAAGGTATTAATCTGCAAACAGATCTTTTCCAGAGATGGGAAGGCGGTAGAACTAGAGGACATGAAATGAGGTTGAAGGGGGGCAGCCTCAGGAAAGATGTCAGGAATTATTTTTTCACAGAGAGTGGTGATGTATGCTTGGAATGCCCTCCCGCGGGAGGTGGTGGAGATGAAAACGGTAACGGAATTCAAACATGCGTGGGATATGCATAAAGGAATCCTGTGTAGAAGGAATGGATCCTCAGAAGCTTAGCCGAAATTGGGTGGCGGAGCAGGTGGGGGGAAGAGGGGTTGGTTGTTGGGAGGTGAGGATAGTGGAGGGCAGACTTATACGGTCTGTGCCAGGGCCGGTGATGGGAGGCGGGACTGGTGGTTAGGAGGCGGGAAGTACTGCTGCGCAGACTTGTACGGTCTGTGCCCTGAATAAGGCAGGTACAAATCAAGGTAAGGTTTACACATATGTTTGTCTTGTTGGGCAGACTGGATGGACCGTGCAGGTCTTTTTCTGCCATCATCTACTATGTTACTGTGTTACTATCCCGCATCTTGTATACAAATATTCACACTCTTGGATCCTATCCCTTCCCCATATAGCCCAAGAAGTCGTCCCCTGTGACCTCCCAGCTTATCCCCCCTCCACTCCACCCTTCCTCACCCAATCCAACCCAATACCTGACCCCTCCTGTCCACCCCCTCCCAACCCTGTGAATGCTTCCTCCCATCCCCAAGGCAGGGCTAAAATGAGAAGAAAGCATATTGAGGAAGGACCCCCCCACACCCTCCTACGATACCCCAGAACCGGAGGTTGCATCTGCAGCTTCTGTTTTCTACATTGTGCGTTTTATCCAGGAGTTCTAGATTCTGCTGCTAAATTGCACATTTTAACTTCCAATTCTGAGAATCAACTTGAGTTCTCCTCTAGATGATTTTCTGCCTCCTCAATTTGAGAACCTAGTTCTTGAATATCTTGCACGGAGGTACGCACCCAAGGAGGCAATCTCCAATCTGGTAGCCGGAACATCAGCTTTCAAATCCTTGAACCAGCCCCTAAGCTTCTCCAGCGCTACTTGCAACAACCCGGCAGGCAGACTCTCCTGAGGAACCCCCAATGATCCTGTGGCCTTGGTTCACTGCCATATTATCTTCCTCGCGTGGTTGGGACTCACCTTGATATGTGAATTCCTGAAGATCAGTACGTTTTTTTCTTTTTTTGCTGGTCATTGCAATGGATTTTAGGGGAGAGTATAGCCTTGAGGACTACTAGGTTAATACCAAAAATTGTGCCATTTAAAAAGCGATGGATGACTATTTATCCCGAGGGATTGAGGAACCCTGAAGTTAAGCCTCTATTTGGCCCGATGATGTCACTTCCTCCTCAAATGATATATTTTAAGGTAGACTGGAGAGAGAGTTAGGGAAGGAGGGAGATGTTGGATTAAGGGGGTAAGGGAAGAGATATCGGACCATAGGAGCACCCGTAGCTGTGGGGTCCTAGGGCAGCTGTGCCCCCTTTGACCCCCCCCCCCAAAAAAAAAATAAGGCCAGCCCTGGGTAAGGTGACCACTTAGTGACCCACCCCTACAATTGTCATTACATCTGCAAACAGACATAGAGCCTGTAAAAAGGCAACGTTGCAGATATTACACCAGTTTCTAGAACACAACTCTTCTTTGAAAAGAGAAGAAGCTGCAAATCTCCACACACAAACCACATGCTCACAAAATGCCTCACTTTGGTAACTTTGGATAGAGCCTTACCAAATACAGAATGAATGATCGCATATTAGAAATAGAAATGTGCAGACAAAAATTAATGTGAAAACTCTAAGAAGCCTGTAGTACAACTCTGAAGAACTAGAAACAGAAATGCATTTCCTCTTATTGTGTACAAAATACAAAGATATCAGAGGTGCTGCATAGTCAGATTCATTTCAATAAACATTTTTTGTACCTTTGTTGTCTGGACTGCTCAGCCTCCATAGCTCATGTCTCCCACTTCTAATCATGCATACTCAGTTCATGTAAGAACTGAGCATCCTTGGGGAGTCAGCAGCTGGAGGCATGCCGTCGACTTCCACATTAAAGCAGCACCACAAGGAGAAGGGGAATGGTTCAGGCACCAAATTTCTTTGGCTGGCAGTGCTTGGGTATCCCCACCAGGAAAGATATTTTTAGCTCATGGTGGGTGGGGGAGGAGGAGGAAATGTGTGTCCCCCCCCCCTTCCAAATTGGAGGGCTGGCTATGCCTCTGCTTGCAGGGCCATGCCAACATGGTAAACGGGGTAAGCACGGCAGGGGGCGCCGCCACACTATGCTTACCTCGCCCTCCCGCTCCCATTGCCCAACTACCCGCCCTCTTCTCTCCCGCAAGATCCCTTTCTTTTTTTTTCTCCTTTTAAATTTACCTCCATCCGGCAGCGCAGCGTCGGTGAAGGAGGCGACGCTCCCGACATGTGTAGCCTTCACTTCGCTCAGTGTTCCGCCTTCTGACATCAAGGAAATGACGTCAGAAGAAGGCGGGACACGTCGGGAGCGCTGCCTCCTTCACTGACGCTGCGTCTGCGCTGCCAGACGGAGGTAAATTTAAAAGAAAAAAAAAAAGGAAAGTGATGTGGGGGGGGGGGGGGGGAGAAGAGGGCGGGCAGTTGGGACATGGGAGCGGGAGGGCAGGGGAGAGAGGAGCATGGATGCGAGGGCAGGGTTCATGGAAGGGAGAGAGGGGAATTGCTGGATAGGGATGAATGGAGGGGGCAGGGGACAGGTGGGCATGGATGGATATGGATTGCAGGGCAGGGCTCAGGGAGAGAGGGGAATTGCTGGATAGGGATGAATGGAGGGGGCAGGGGACAGAGGAGCATGGATGGGAGGGCAGGGCTCAGGGAGAGAGGAGAAATTGCTGGACATAGAGGGGAGGGAAGAGAGATGAAGGAGATGAAATGAGGGAAAAGGAAGAGAGGAGAAAAACTGCACATTGATGAAGAAAATAGGCAGAAGCTGAGAACCAGAAATGAAGAGGAAAGGAAAGAAATAAATGGAAAGGAAGCCCTGGAAACGGAGTTAAGAGGACAGGTAGCAGCAGAATCAGGTACTGGGCCAGCATGATCAGAAAAAGAAAGTCACCAGACAACAAAGGTAGAAAAAAAAAATCATTTTATTTTCATTTTAGTGTTTGTAATATGTCCGCTTTGAGAATTTAAATCTGCTATCTTATTTTGCAATGTATAGCAATTTGTTTCTAAGAATATTGCTGACAATTCCTGTCAGTGTGGCACGTAGTGAGCGATCATTTTCACAGGGGGGGGGGGCGGGCGGGCGCCAACTGATAGTCTGCAAGGGGGCACCAGGGACCCTAGGCACGGCCCTGTCTGTTTGAACATGAGGATGCAGGCCAGAAACATCGTGACAGGCACACAGGATTTAACGTTCTTTCAAAGGCTTTTTGTTGTAAGTTCATGATGGGATGAAGCATTGAAGAAAAGGGCAGATCTGACTTCCTACATCTATCTCATGGGGTGGTTTTCAAATAGCCTGGGTTGTAGAAAAAAGACTCAGGGCTAAATATTCAGCCTGAGATGGTAAGCTGCTGCCAGCTGTGGGTTGAACTAACCCAGATATTCAACGCCGAGGGCATGCGTGGCTCCAAGCATTGAATATCTGGGTATGACCTCTGACCTGGAAGTTAACCAGACACTGGCCGATATTCAGACTGGTGCCCAGTTAATCTGCTGCATAAGGTTAGGACAGCTGTTTTTCTATCCTAACTTTACGCAGTTACTTAGCTGTTTAGTGGACTGAAATGTGCCACTAATTGGCGAAGTGATGCTCTGCCCTAACTCTTCCCCCGGCCTGCCCCTAATCTAGTCAGTTAGCAGACATACTCAGCAGCATTAAGTGGTTCAGTGCTGCTGAATGTCGGATGCCGGCTGGCTCAGTGGAGTTTAACCTGCCTGGTTAAACCCTCTTGAATATCGACCTCACCAATTAATTTGCCATACATAGATTTGCTTTGAGAACTAGCATTAACTATCTGTATAGTTTTTTTTTTTTTAGAAATAGCATATTGCACACATGGTAAAATAGTCTGTATACTATGCATCACTTGTTTGTGAGGCAATCAAGCAGACCAATATGCCTTATGGTGAAAGGTGACTGCACATACTTTCCACCCCTGTCCTCAGCACCACTCAGGAACACCTTCATTTTATGTGACAAAACGTATGGCTCACGTGGAAGCTGTGCATATGTAGGCACATTTGAAAAGCCTATCTGGTCTGTCCAGGTACACCAACTGCTCATATCTACACTCCATGTCCTCTCCATCAGGATTCTTTGTGCTTGTTCCAGTCATCACAGTGATAACTCTTGGTCAGGTTCCTTTCAGAACTTGTTACTCGTGCACACTGAGTCTGGCTACTAAGGGGGTGATTTTTTAAAGGCTTTTTCACACGTATATGCCAATATATGCCCATAAAGAGGGTGATTCTATTACAGATCACCAACTATAGGTGGTGGTTATGGTGCCTATTTTAAGCCCATTTTATATAAAAAAAAAAAAAAAAAGCAGGCACTTATTTTCTTTATAGAATAGTAACACCAGTTTTATAGCTGGTGTAAATGTTAGTATGATAGAATTCTATAATTTGCAGGCATATCTGTGCACTCCTCCAAAATCAAGGCGACCAGTGCATGCAGATTTCTCCCATTATTGTTCTTTGTGCATATCTTGAAAACCCAACTGGCTGGGTATAATCTGAGGAGTGGGTTGAGAAGCACTGACTTAGTGTCATTCTAGAACATGCCTATTTTTAGATGCCAAGAATGCGTGTAAATGATCTGATTACCAACATATATTCACACATACATGTGCAAATGCTAATATTCCAGTTACATGCTATAAGCTAGCACCTAAATGCAATAGTTTGATGGTAGGTGGAGTCTGGGAGGAGCATGGGCGGGGCACACAGTTATGCGCACAAATTATAGAATGCTATGTTCCTTGGCAATCTAGGCATAACCATTTACACCAGCTCTATGGCTAGTTTAAGTGGCTGCTCTTAAAATATAGGCATGCATTTGCCCTGCTGTGTATTTTCACTATTTCCAGTGCAAGAGTTCCCATCTTCACCCGGCACTGGGCCTGGAATGATAGCCTCTTTCTGCTTCAAAGAAATTGCTCCTGGGAGCCTTAATTAGAGCAGATATATCCACCAAAGATAACTTGAGCTCTTCTTATTTTACTTGTCATCAAACAAAACAGTTCTGAGTACTTTGTACCCAAAAATAAATAAACATTTTCAAACCAAGGCTCCTAGGTGCAGATGATCAGAAACCCATCATTTTTCCAAACAGTGCTCTACAATTAGCGCCAGAATAGCATGGGGCATTAACACCCTTATGATCGGAGCTAATAGCATGCAAATTTAGATGGGCTATTAGTTTTGATCATAGGGGTACGTCTGCAGGAGGATTGTGCCTGGGCACGCATCCAAGGCTCAGTCCTCATGCAGGAGTTGTTTGACAGGTCTGGGCTGTCACAAAAAAAAAAGCTGAGACCTGTCAAACAGCAGAAGAGGTTTGACAGGTCCAGGATTTTCTCCCAGACCTGTCAAACCTAAGACCTCCCCCAAGCCCCCAAACATTAAAAGACCTGGTGGTCCAGTGGGGCTGCTAGCCCCCACCCCCAACACTAATAAGACCCTGATGGCCCACTGGGACCACTTGCCCTCCACACCTGCTCTGGACCCCCCCCCCCCCAACAGCCTACCTTGAAGTTGGAGGAGGGAGGGACTAGCACTCCCTCCGCTGTGGAGCCTCCTCAAAATGGTGGCGTTCTGCGTGGTGCATCCTGGGATGTGCTGGGCAGGGCTTAATCCTTATATGGAAGTTAAGCCCTGCTCAGTGCATCCCAGGATACATCAGGCAGGGTGCTGCTATTTTGAGGGTGCGCCCACAGAGGAGGGAGGGGACTAGCAGTCCCACTGGACCACCAGGGTCTTTTTAGTGTTTGGGGAGTTGGGGGAGTCCGGTGGACCTCTAAGCCTTGTGTTCGGGGGGGGGGGGGGGGCAGTTTTAGGTTTGACCTGTCAAACCTCTTCTGTTGGTCTCCCCCATTCCTCCCTTGCTGACAAACCCTAATGCCATCTGGTGTAGGGGTATGCATCAGGAGTAGTGCCCTTATTTGGTGTGCTGCCAGCTGGTTATAAAGGAAGAATGCGGGAGACCTGAATGTAAATTGCCTGAAAAAGGCATGGACTAAATTATTTTATCAAGTAACTTTCAGTTCTCTAGACCCCCAGCCCTGAGATTTTGATAGCTAACCTGAACAATCATGGTCACTCCAATACTACCCCTCCCAGAATGGTCCTGTAAAATACTTTTAAATATTAAACTTTGTTTTGTATGTGTGCATGTATAAAATGAAGTCGGTTTCCAACAGCTACTAATTTGGGTAAATAGGCCATTTACAAATTGCCCATCCTCTTTGTGAGTAAATGTTATGTGCTGATGATGTGGCTGTCAGGAACTGCAGTTTCACTGCAGCTGCTTTATACTTCTCCCCACCCCCTCAGAACCCACCACCCTAGGCAATTGCTTAGTCTGCCTAGTGGTTAAGCTGGCCCTGCTTACCTCCTCTTTCATCCCTGCCACATAGTGACTTTCTCTTTCCTCTCCTTTTCTGCAGAGGTCCTAATTCATGTGGTCCTTCTGACACCTGTCAACGCATTGGTACCCTAAAATGTGCCACGTCTCTCTTGAACATATTTTATGTATTTGCTTTATTGATACACTCCTTGCATCTGAAGTTGCTTTCTGTCTTTGTCCTCAGAGAAGACTGCTCGTGCATTTATTGATGGGATCTGTGTGTGCCAACTCTAATGCTTCCTCCTGAGCACTGCAGCAATTCTCAGCACTGCAGTATAAGGCTGAGTCACTCTTGAAACCATGCCAGTGTTTTTACAGTTCTAGAGCATGACATTTCTAGTCTAACCACACTAGCCTAGGGGTTCTCAACCCAGACCTCTGGACACACCAAGCCAGTCAGATTTTCAGGATATCCACAATGAATATACATTTACTACAAAATTACAAGGGGTATATTAGTTATAATTAGCCTGATCAATTTAACGTATCCTACTAAATGGCTAATTTTTAACTTTTAATCCTTTGCTCCAATAATAACTTACTCATACATCATTAAATTATCCAATTTGCATATATTATCTTCCAACTTGTTCATAATAAATACAATAATCTCTACAAAAAATTGAAAAAATACAAAACATATCATAGACAACAAATAATACGCCATGGATGATGTCCGACCCAGTCCTTGTTTTCAAACAACTATCAACAAAGTTCCTTCCACGATTCGCTCATTGAAAAATCAAAGTGAACCATTGCTGTGAATCGTTCATCACTCATTGTATACAAGGATCAATGTATCCGTAGTTGAAACTTTCACTGCAGCTGCATCACAATCATTTTGTTCTCAATCTCAAATAATTCACAGCTGAATGGATAGTCCAAAACTAGATGAATCTGTTACTGTCGCACATCAAAAGAGAGGTATTCCAAACGCTCTGACAGACGAGTCACAAACATTTCTGATCCCAACACTGGCCATGTTTCCTTCATACTTCTTCAGGAGACCTTATATATTAAACAGCATACATAATTACACATTTGTACATCCACACAATACGTTCTACAAACTATACTCAAACACACTGTTTCCTTACTATACCTTAAATAACCTCATATCACCATTGGGCACATCACACCAGGCTGTAGCTCCCCAAATCAGGACGTCATATCCTGTGTCTTTACGGGGCTAAATGAAACCCTGTCTCCTCTTTTTACTGTCATCAATAATGGCCAGTCGACTTCTTTATTAAGTCTATTGGGTTTGACTGTGTCCCAATTAAAAATCAGACGCTGTTCTTTTCTAATTAATTGCTTTTCTACATCCTCTCCCTTTCAAGACATGGACAAGCACAACAAACTTCAAGTCTTGAACCGAATGTTTATATTGCAGCCAATGATTTACAAGGGGGGTGTCAATTTTTTGCAATCTTATATTATTCAAATGCTGTGCTATGCACATTTTAATTTTGCGTGTGGTTTCGCCGATGTACCATAATTGGTAAGGACAACAAATCCCATACACAACATTTTGTGTATTACAATCTGTAGTAGATTTTAGGTAAAAGTTATGGTTGATGTTCCTGACCCATACTTTATCACCACAAATAGCATGTTTACAATATACACACCCCTTTAGTAGGGCGACCGCGCAGGGGCATGAAGACATGAGTTCTGTCATCAACATATCTTCTAAAGTTTTGACTCAGGATCACATTTCTGTGTTATCTTTGGGTATGTCTTTTGTTCCCACGTCTTTCTATGATCCCTTTGAAGTGCGTATGTACTTGCAAAAAAATATTTGCAAATTAAAATTAAAAAGTTACTTTGGTGTTGCAGAGAGTGATTTAAGTATGGGTGATACACATTCAACTATGAGTACTTTTTCATCACGTTATAAAGTTCCTTCAGTTTGGGTTCCCCCAGGGTTTAATGACCCTGTAGTGGAAACCTTTCAAAAATTAGTGCTTAAGGATCTAACAAGTTTGGAACAACAACATCAGTTTAGCCGGCATAATCTTACGGGAGTTCAAAGGGAGGCTCTTGTTGAATTAAAAAATGACTCCACGACAATAATCTCACGTGCAGATAAAGGAGGAGCAGTGGTGGTGCAGGATCTTGATTAGTGTGTAAGGGAGGGTCATCGTCAACTTTTGGATGTAACTATTTTTGAAAAATTACCATATGACCCTACCCCTGAACATTTAGACAGAGTTTTATCTATGCTGCAAACCGCTAATGAACAGGGGATTATTTCTGCCAAAGAGTACCGTTATCTGGTACGTAAGGACCCGAGTATACCTTATATTTACTTTACACCTAAAATTCGCAAATCGTTGGTGAATCCCCCTGGCCGTCCTATAGTGTCAGGAACAGGGTCTTTATTTGAGCCTCTTTCGCAGTTTTTAGATTTTCATCTACAGTCTGTCATGAGTAACATTAAGTCTTATGTTAGGGACTCTAATGATATGTTGGAATTCTTAACATCGATTGAATTACCCATAGATCAACCTATCATCATGATGACATTAGATGTCACTGCTCTATACACGAGCATTCCACAGCAAGCATGTCTTCAGATTATAGAACAATTGCAGAAGCAGGAGTTATCAGCTGTGAAAATAGATTTGTTAATGAAAATGGCGTCATTGATCATTGAAAAGAATTTTACATTTATGGATCAATATTTTCTTCAGATTCGAGGCATCGCCATGGGCACCACGGTGGCTCCCACTGTGGCTTGCCTTTATATGGCTGACTACGAGTCACGTTATGTGTATAGTGCAGTTAATGCTCAGAATATTTTTGCATGGAAAAGGTACATAGACGTGTTGGTTATATGGTCTGGAACACAAGATGATTTGGATTGTTTTGTTGAAAATTTTAATAAGTGTGACCCTAATATTCAGTTTGAAATACAGTCATCAGGGTAGCAGATACAAGTTTTGGATATGGACATTAAGTATGAACAGACTAGGTTTATTAGTAATGTGTATCGTAAGCCAACAGATGGAAATACCATCCTGCACTTTAATAGCCATCATCCTAGGCGTTTAAAGGAAAGTATACCTTTTGGGCAATTTTTAAGGATTAAGCGGTTATGCTCACAAGAAGCTGACTTTGCATATCAAGCACAAAAAATGTCACAGAGATTTTTAGAACGTGGGTATTCCCCATGCACTGTTTGTGTGGCACACAAACGAGCAAAACATATTCAACGCTGTTGGTTACAGCATAAGCAAAGAAAAAAAGTGAGTGAGCACATTAATTGCAT
Organism: Microcaecilia unicolor; assembly: GCF_901765095.1. Taxonomy (NCBI): domain Eukaryota; kingdom Metazoa; phylum Chordata; class Amphibia; order Gymnophiona; family Siphonopidae; genus Microcaecilia; species Microcaecilia unicolor. The sequence continues at coordinate 699,439,693 of NC_044031.1, forward strand.
TTTACCACATTATGAACAAACACGTTTGGTACAAAAGATTATTTTGAGGCATTGGAGTATATTATCATTACATGCAGGGTTAGTGGAGAGACCTAGATTTTCATGTACACGGAGTAGAAGCATGGTTGAGATTCTGTCTAAAAAATCTTGCAGTCAGCCCACAGTTAGTGGAGGATCGGGTGGTCATACACAATGTGATAAGTGTATATATTGTAAACAAGCTATTTGTGGTGATAAAGTATGGGTCAGGAACATCAACCGTAACTTTTATCTAAAATCTACTACAGATTGTAATACACAAAATGTTGTGTATGGGATTTGTTGTCCTTACCAATTATGGTACATCGGCGAAACCACGCACAAAATTAAAATGCACATAGCACAGCATTTTGAGTAATATAAGATTGCAAAAAATTGACATCCCCCTTTGTAAATCATTGGCTGCAATATAAACATTCAGTTCAAGGTCCCTGGGGGGGGGGGGGGGGGGGGGAGGTATGTTTGTGTCAGTGGAGGCATAACGAAGGCGTGGACGTCCTTCTTTCAAACATTTTGGACGTCCTCAACTGCCCCCCCCCCCCCACAGGGACAGCCAAATTTCAAGGGAGTGGAGTGGAGGAGTGGCCTAGTGGTTAGAGCACTGGTCTTGCAATCCAGAGGTGGCTGGTTCAAATCTCACTGCTGCTACTTGTGATCCAAAATCCAAATAAATAAAGGGGGTGTCAGAGGCATAGCAAAGGCATGGACGTCCTTCTCACAGAAACATCCACATTTTGGACGTCCTCAACTGCTGTCGCAGGGACGGAGGCATAGCAAAGGACGTCCTTCACCCATACTCTAAAACAAAAAAGACAAAAGTTTTTAAAGTTGTTTTTTTTGAGGTGGGAGGTGGTTAGTGACCACTGCATGCCTTTTTCCATTCAGTTAGTGCATCAGTTAGTCCACTGCAGTGCCCCTGTCCTGGCATGTGAGGGGGACCAGTGCACTACAAATGCTGGCTCCTCCCATGACCAAAGGGCTTGGATTTGGTCGTTTCTGAGATGGACGTCCTCGGTTTCCTTTATTGCTGAAAACTGGGGACAACCATCTCTACGGTCGACCTAAATGTTGAGATTTGGGCGTCCCCAACCGTATTATCGACATGAAAGATGGACGCCCATCTTGTTTCGATAATATCCCCGCCCATTTGCTGGGACGTCCTGCGAGGACACCCTAGGGAAAACTTGGGCGCCCCATTCGATTATGCCCCTCCACGTGATCCTCTGCTTCTGTTGCCTCAGAGTTCTATTTCCTCTCCTCCTCTTCTTTGTTACTATAGCTCTTTTCCTTCCTCCCATAGTTTCTTTACCTATTTGAGATCTGCCAGTGTTTCCCTCCATCCCTCCTTTCTACAAGGCTCAGCTTGTCCCCTCTTCGGTTGTCTCTCCTCTTCAATCCTGTCCCAGTTTGCAGGTTTCCCCATTTTCCATTCTAACCTCCTACTTATTTTGTCTCTCTCTCCCCCCTTGTTCTCTACCTTGTTTTTGATGCCTGTCTCTTCCCTTCTCTTCTTCCTTTTGTGCATACTCTCTCCTCTCCCCTCCTCATTTGATCTCCCTCTTTCTTCCCTGTCTCTTTCCCTCTTACATTGTTTAAACGGAAGTTGGAAAGTAGGGCAGCTGCAGAGCAAGCTTTTTTATGGTCTCGGCTCTGAAAATGGCAAGGCAAGGACAGATCAGGATCTAGTATGCTTATTTTATATGACACTTATATGTTATGATTGTGGGTGCTGTATATCTCAGTGTGTTAGGAGACGACATAGTAAAGTGGAACTTAGCAAGTAAAATGTTGTAATAATATTATTAGATATTGGTTCAGTAATGATTTGATAATGAATATGGCTGTTGGGTAGACTGGGTGGACCATGCAGGTCTTAATCTGCCATCATTTACTATGTTACTATTGGGCTCATTTTCGATAGAGAAAATTGTCCAAAAAGTGTCAAAGCACCATTTGGACGGATTTCTTTTGAAAATGTCTAAATCAGTATTTTCGAAACCTGTTTTGCAGTCTTCCGTCTATGCTTTTAGGCTGTAGTGTGGCCAAATCACAAGGGGAAGTGTTGGGGCGTTTCAAAGGCGGGATTAGGGCGGGTCTAACACTTGGACATTTTACAGTCATAGTGGAGTAAAACCAAAAAGTCTAGGGCAAAAACTTCAACGTTTTGGTCTAGATCTGTTTTTATAATGAATAAGACACAAAAAGGTGCCATAAATGACCAGATGACCACTGGAGGGATTCAGGGATCATTAGTATTATGCTAACATAGTATGGTGCTTGAATTCCAGTCCAGTTAAATGTGTACGTTTTTGATACTGTTTCATGGTAGTTCTACTATTAGGTTTCAATTTACTGTTTTCAAGTTTACCTCATTTATTGTATTTATGTTTATTCTTGGTTATTTTACTATTGTTATTCTGTTAAAATTATGTTAAACTGTACCTACTTTACACCGCCTTGGTTGACTCTCTTCATAAAGGCAGTTAATAAATCCCAATACATAAGTAGGGATGACCCTCCCCCTTATGCCCCTAGTGGTCCCTGACCCATTCCCACCCCTCCTAAAATGTGAATAAACATAGTACTCACTAATCTCTATAATAGCCTCAGATGTTATAGCTAAGTCCTTTAGCACAGCATGCAGGTCCCTGGAGTAGTCTAGTGGTGGGTGCAGTAGACTTCTGGTGGACACTGTGAGCCCCCCAAAACTCACCAGAAACCTACTGTACCCACATGTAGGTGCTCCTTCACCCATAAGGGCTATTGTGTTGGGGGCAGTGGGATTTTGGTTGGCTTTGGAGGGCTCAGCAGCCAAGATAAAGGAGCGACGGTGAGATGTATCCCTGGGAGCATTGATATGACATCCACAGCACTGCCCCCTAGGGTGCCCCATTGCTTTCTTGGGATGTTCGGGGGAACAGTCTGCTAAAAATGCTGGCCCTTCCTATATCCCAGTGGTTGATTTTGTGTGGTTATGTTGCTCCAGTAAAATTTTTCACAGTATATTTGACCATGTTGCTGAATGTAATGGGAGGAATGTGAATCTTCATCCACATAAGAAATGTAACCTATATTTGAACTGAAGTATAACACATTTTTTTTAAAAATTAATGGATCAAAAACCATATACAAAGGGGCTAATTTCCTAATGCAATCATTGGATGTTGCACTTGAGTATAGTGGGGTGAGAGCCTTTATTTATGCTGCTATTATCAGTGTTTTTCCGTCTATCAGCAAACAAGGATGACGGTGCACCTGGGTTACAGTGTTGTTTGGATTAATTGAATTATGGGTGACTGGCAACAAGTTGAAGCTGAACCAAGGACTAGACTACATTTTTATGGATTGATCTGATCCTATAGTATTTGAAAAATAAACATTTGCTATCAATTGGAACTTTTCTTGTTTTAGGAATAGATTGGTAACCTACTACAGATGAAGGTACAAGTTAATAAATTAGTGCAAAATTCTTCCACTGTAATGAGGTTAAGAACCATTTGTAAATTTTTTAGTGTTTTCAGACCCTTTGTTCAGTAGCTGCTTCTAGCAGTTTGATAACTATAATGTTTGTGTTGGCTGCTCAAAATTTCTTATGAGCAAACTCCAACAGATGCAGAATGCAGCTGTTCATGTGATTTTTTTTTTTTAAAGCAAGTGAATATAAGTCTAATACTTCTCTGTATTTTACACTCCATTGACTTCCGATTGAAACAAGAGTACAATTTTAAGTGATGTATTTTTTAATTTTTTCATGGAGATTTGCCAGCGACTCTGGCCTGCTTTTTTGAATAGTAATCGGTCATATATTACTGGAAACCAACTACTTAGCTTTCCTAAAATACGTAGGATGTCCTCTTTGGTTTATCAGGCTGCCTCAGTATAGAATACTCTATCTGTACCAATGAGGCTCCTCTTTAGGAGATTATTGAAAACTTTTTAATTTCATAAATATGTAGTTTCCTTAGTCTTTGTGTGATTTACTGTTGTTCTATTTAATGTATTTCCCAGAGTATGCTGTGGTTTCGCTTTGTATCCTGCATTGAACCTTTTGGTATATGCGGGTAATAATCCCCCAATGCAATGTTAATGTTGTGAGTGAAAAACCCATAAAGATGCCTATTTTACAAAGGTTTCATCTCATGAACTCTCACAAATAATAATGTATTTTATGATAGACCATCATATTCAGGAAAACATAAATCACAAGGGACAAAAATACTGTAGTGATTAAGATCCATACTTTAATTATTGGTCCAGTATTGCATAGTCAGTTAATTTACAGTACTTCATCAAATATGTAGTAATAGACTTATCAGAATTTCAGCATTAGGCCAGGTGTATGCATACTGTTGCTATAAAATACAGAATATGTTTATACTTTGAAGGACTGCCCGAACTACCTCCAGAACACACCTCTCTTAAATCGTCTTTAAAGATGCATATAGGTATCAGTAACACCTTTTTGCAAAATCACTGCTTATATGCATAGTCGATTTACTTGAGTAAATCCACCATTTACACATGGAAATGCTGAACAGCCTTCTAAAATTGCTTTTTTATGGGAGAAATTAGCAATGTGAGCTACTGTTAAGATGAGTTAATTTTACTATTAACCTGGGTTTTTAGTAACTAGCCTCCCTGTTTACTAAGCCATGCTAGCGGCTACCATTCGCTAATGCTGACACAGCATTGCTGCTCGGCTTAGTAAATGGGGGGGGGGGGGGGGGAGGAGTCTTGCTGCATAAAATGTGACCTGTGGTAAAATAACCTGTCTTAACAATAGCTCATGTTGATAATTTGCCCCGTTTGCAATTTTAGTGCTGTTGGGATTTAACGCTTTTGATAGTCTTTTAAAATAATGCCCTCTGTTTAAAATTCAGCCTAGTATTTTAAAAATCTGCAATAAATTATGACTATTTCAAACTAATTCGCAAGTTCTAGTGCCTTTAGATTTTTCTAGGAAGGAATAACTTAAATTCTAATTGCAATGCTTAAGCAAAATCTATCCACACTTGGAATAAGTTGTGATGCATTAGTGATTCCTATGAGATAAAATAGAATGGACGTCTTACCCAATTCTTTTCCATACAGAATCCATTTCACATAATTGTAAATAATAAATGACCATTTGCCGTCACTAATAAACAGATCCCTTCTCAAAACAGGCAAAGTCATGCGAGGCAGCTCTATTCCTATTAAATTGTTGGGACAATTTTCAGAACTATGTAGGCAGGAACAGAGTCTACAGATATTTTAAGCCAAGGTTGTTGCACTGCTTCTCAAAAAGTTTGAGTGAACTTTTTCTTTTGGAAAATGCCTCCAGGACCTGTGGAGATTCTCTCCTGCTTTCTCTATGGCCAATTTTCTAGCAAATAACAAAATAATTTCTTAGAGAAAAGAGACCATATCTATAAATCCAAAAACACTTCTTTAAACTAGCAGTTTTACTACTACTTAAACAGCATTACTATATAACAGTATTGTGCGATTGGCAAGAAGGGAAGGGAAATGGGACTTGATGTACCGCCTTTCTGAGGTTTTTTTTTTTTTTTTTTTTGCAACTACATTCAAAGGGGTTTACATATATTCAGGTACTTATTTTGTACCAGGGGCAATGGAGGGTTAAGTGACTTGCCCAGAGTCACAAGAAGCTGCAGTGGGAATTGAACTCAGTTCCCCAGCATCAAAGTCCACTGCGCTAACCACTAGGCTACTCCAATCTGCTTTTGCTTATTTGATAATGGGACTTATAGGGTAGTTCCATTCATGGGCATAAAAAACCCCTTCAGGTTATTCTATTGCTAAATCTATCTGCTGTGTCAATATTTATTTATTTATTAGGATTTATTTACTGCCCTTTTGAAGGAATTCACTCAAGGCAGTGTACAGTAAGAATAAATCAAACATAAGAAATGGACATATAGCAGTAAAAAATATTCAAATAATGGCATTAGTATACTACTTGCAATGTCAACACAATACATAGTAAAATATTTTAATAGCATAGGGTATAAGCAAAGATGGAACATTTAGATAGGTAAGAGAGTAAGAAAATAAGGGGACTGATTTAAAGAAAATTGCACATGAGGTCAGAGAGCTCATTAAATATCTCAGCTAGGGTAGTAGTGGATAAATATGTCCTGCTACCGTATGTGCAGCCCCATGTCACTCGTGTGTGTAAGAGACTAACAAGTTAGTTAGTTCTTCCATTAAAGGCCTGGTTGAAGAGCCAAGCTTTCACCTGCTTCCTGAAGTAGAGATAGTCTTTGTGTTAAGCGGAGCCTTTCAGGGAGTGCATTCCAGAGTGTGGAGGCTACTCTGGAGAAGACTTGCTTGTGGATATCACATCGTATAATGTCTTTTGGAGAGGGTGTGATTAGGGATACTTTTTGGGAGGACCTTAGTGTCCTTGGAGATGTGTAGAGGGCCATCCTGTTGCTTCAAGTACTCAAGGCCATTTCCTTTAAGGGCCGTGAAGATCAGACAGAGTTTTAAATTTAGCCCTGTATTGAACTGGTAGCCAGTAATGTTTTTGCAAAAATGATTTGATCTGGTCATGTCGCTTGCAACCTTTTATTAGTGTTGCTGCAGCATTATGAATTAATTGGAGTTGGTGCAGACCTTTTGTAGTTGGACTAGTGTAGAATTTATTTATTGCATTTGTATCCCACATTTTCCCACCTCTTTGCAGGCTCAATGTGGCTTACAATAATCATGAATAGTTGAAATACATTAGAAAATAGACATTTAGTGTTACAGAAGGATCTTGGGTAACATGATAATGATAAGACATGATAGTGGTATAACAAGCATATATTATAAGACAGCTCTGAATATATGTGGAGGAGTTGTGTATATTCACAGTTATCCAGTCTTGATGTTATCATGGAGTGCCTTCTCAGTGTAAGGAGAGAGGCAGCGTAGTTGTCGCAAATAGTAGAAGCAGCTCTTGAAGGTTGCTTGAATTTGGGGAACCAGATTTGGTGTTGAATCTAACTGTATTCCAAGGTTCCTGACTTGTGATTTGAGGAGGAATTCGTACTTCCCAAAAGAGATTTTGATGTTAGGTACTCATAGAAGCTTGGTTTTACTTGGGTTCAGGCAAAGTTTGTTGTGTTTAGCCCATTCTTGAATTGATGTTAGACAGGTAATCACTTTATTCAGTACTATAGGTAAGTCAGGTTCAATGGGTATGAGTAGCTGCACATCATCTGTGTCGATGTAGAACTGAGTGTCCATCGACCGAATCAGCTCAACTAGTAGCTTGAAGTAGATATTGAACAGAATAGGTGACAGTGTCGATCCTTGTGGTACTCGCAGGTCTGTGCCACATTTGCTGCACAAATTGAAACGCATGTTGTTTTGAAAAAGCTAAGTTTTTACACATTTTCATTTTGTTTTAGTCACTATGTAGGAGGTAACCAGCCATATTAGCATAGCAGATAGATTTAGTGATAGAATAACCCAGCGTTTCCCAAACTGCACGACAGTGAACTCACAGGTGCCGTGGTGCAGATAGGAGGTTCATAGGCAAGCGCCAGAACATCACTTAATGTCAACATATTTGATACAGAAATGGTCCTTGTATCCCTACTAGATGATCTTCACAGAAACCGAGACAAGGGATTTGCCTTGATGTTAATATTGCTTAATTTTTCTGTAGCTTTTGACATCATGGATCATGATATGCTAGCACGACTGACAGAAACAGGTATCAATGGAACAGTACTTACTTGGTTCAGATCCTACCTATCAGACAGGCAACAATCCATAATGTTTGGCAGCAACTCATCACCACCATGGACATTGACCTGCGGGGTACCACAAGGATCGATACTGTCACCTATTCTGTTCAATATCTACCTCAAACCACAAGCTGAGCTGATTTGGTCAATGGACATGCAATTCTACATCTATGCAGATGATGTTCAGCTACTCATACCCATTGAACCTGACTTACAGTGGTGGAAATAAGTATTTGATCCCTTGCTGATTTTGTAAGTTTGCCCACTGACAAAGACATGAGCAGCCCATAATTGAAGGGTAGGTTATTGGTAACAGTGAGAGATAGCACATCACAAATTAAATCCGGAAAATCACATTGTGGAAAGTATATGAATTTATTTGCATTCTGCAGAGGGAAATAAGTATTTGATCCCCCACCAACCAGTAAGAGATCTGGCCCCTACAGACCAGGTAGATGCTCCAAATCAACTCGTTACCTGCATGACAGACAGCTGTCGGCAATGGTCACCTGTATGAAAGACACCTGTCCACAGACTCAGTGAATCAGTCAGACTCTAACCTCTACAAAATGGCCAAGAGCAAGGAGCTGTCTAAGGATGTCAGGGACAAGATCATACACCTGCACAAGGCTGGAATGGGCTACAAAACCATCAGTAAGACGCTGGGTGAGAAGGAGACAACTGTTGGTGCCATAGTAAGAAAATGGAAGAAGTACAAAATGACTGTCAATCGACAAAGATCTGGGGCTCCACGCAAAATCTCACCTCGTGGGGTATCCTTGATCATGAGGAAGGTTAGAAATCAGCCTACAACTACAAGGGGGGAACTTGTCAATGATCTCAAGGCAGCTGGGACCACTGTCACCACGAAAACCATTGGTAACACATTACGACATAACGGATTGCAATCCTGCAGTGCCCGCAAGGTCCCCCTGCTCCGGAAGGCACATGTGACGGCCCGTCTGAAGTTTGCCAGTGAACACCTGGATGATGCCGAGAGTGATTGGGAGAAGGTGCTGTGGTCAGATGAGACAAAAATTGAGCTCTTTGGCATGAACTCAACTCGCCGTGTTTGGAGGAAGAGAAATGCTGCCTATGACCCAAAGAACACCGTCCCCACTGTCAAGCATGGAGGTGGAAATGTTATGTTTTGGGGGTGTTTCTCTGCTAAGGGCACAGGACTACTTCACCGCATCAATGGGAGAATGGATGGGGCCATGTACCGTACAATTCTGAGTGACAACCTCCTTCCCTCCGCCAGGGCCTTAAAAATGGGTCGTGGCTGGGTCTTCCAGCACGACAATGACCCAAAACATACAGCCAAGGCAACAAAGGAGTGGCTCAGGAAGAAGCACATTAGGGTCATGGAGTGGCCTAGCCAGTCACCAGACCTTAATCCCATTGAAAACTTATGGAGGGAGCTGAAGCTGCGAGTTGCCAAGCGACAGCCCAGAACTCTTAATGATTTAGAGATGATCTGCAAAGAGGAGTGGACCAAAATTCCTCCTGACATGTGTGCAAACCTCATCATCAACTACAGAAGACGTCTGACCGCTGTGCTTGCCAACAAGGGTTTTGCCACCAAGTATTAGGTCTTGTTTGCCAGAGGGATTAAATACTTATTTCCCTCTGCAGAATGCAAATAAATTCATATACTTTCCACAATGTGATTTTCCGGATTTAATTTGTGATGTGCTATCTCTCACTGTTACCAATAACCTACCCTTCAATTATGGGCTGCTCATGTCTTTGTCAGTGGGCAAACTTACAAAATCAGCAAGGGATCAAATACTTATTTCCACCACTGTACCTACAGCCTTGAATAAACTGATTACCTGTCTAACATCAATTCAAGAATGGGCTAAACACAACAAACTTTGCCTGAACCCAAGTAAAACTGAGCTTCTCTGGGTCCCTAACGCAAGTGGATACATACCTGACATCAAAATCCCTTTTGGGAAGTATGAACTCCCCCTCAAATCACAAGTCAGAAACCTTGGAATACAGTTAAATTCAACATTTACTCTGATTCCCCAAATCCAAGCAACCTACAAGAGCTGCTTCTACTATTTGCGAGAGCTACGCTGCCTCTCTCCTTACATCGAGAAGGTAAATCTTATCCCAGTTGTAAATGCCATGATACCGTCAAGACTGGATTACTGCAATGCACTATACAATGGTCTGATTACAAAGAGCCTGCACCAGCTCCAGTTGATTGAGAATGCAGCAGCAAGACCCATAGAAGGTTGCAAGCGATGTGACCATATCACACCATTTTTGCAAAATTTCATTGGCTACCAGTACAATACAGGGCTAAATTTAAAAATCTGTCTGATCTTCAAGGCCCTGAAAGGAAATGGCCCTGAGTACTTGAAAAATAGGATGATACTTCACACACCACCAAGGAAACTAAGGTCCTCCCAAGGACTTTCACTAACCACACCCTCTCTAAAAGACATTACACGATGTGATACCCGCAAGCGAGCCTTCTCCGGAGTAGCCCCACACTCATAAGTACATAAGTATTGCCATACTGGGAAAGGCCAAAGGTCCATCGAGCGTGAAAGGTTGCACTTAACACAAGACTTTCTCTACTTCAGGAAGCAGGTGAAAGCTTGGCTCTTCAACCAGGCCTTTACTGGAAGAAGTAACTAACTTGTTAGTCTCACTCACACACACAAGGAGTACTCAGGCTGCATATACTGCAGCAGGACATGTTTATCCACTCCTACCCTAACTAAGATAACATTTAACCATTTCTCTGACCTCATGTGCAACTTTCTTTAAATCAGTCACCTTACTTTCTAACTCTTCCTACTTTCTTACCCTTCTATATGTTACATCATTGCTTTACCCTTCACTATCACGTATAATGTTTTATTACGTATTTATTTATTTAGATTTTGCTTACACCTTTTTGCTCACACCTTTTTCAGTAGTAGCTCAAGGTGAGTTACATTCAGGTACTCTGGATATTTCTCTGTCCCAGGAGGGCTCACAATCTAAGTTTGTACCTGAGGCAATGGAGGGTTAAGTGACTTGCCGAAGATCACAAGGAGCAGCAGTGGGATTTGAACCGGCCACATCTGGATTGCAAGACCAGTGCTGTAACCACTAGGCCACTCCTCCATTGACATTGTAAATAGTATACCATGCCATACTTTGTATTGTTTTTGAATATTTTTACTGCTGTAATTGTCTATTGCTCATGCTTAATCTATTCTTACTGTACACCGTCTTGAGTGAATTCCTTCAAAAAGGCGGTAAATAAATCCTAATAAATAAATATTTAAACAAAGTTGTATGGAGTTCCAGGAAATCTACATGACTGGGGCAAGCTACCGCTCACAGCTCAGTTGTGATTGGTCATGAAGCCTGTCTGGCTCCTAAAAGGGTGATCCTGATTGGGAAGCAAGGAGTGAGACTCTTTGTTTCCAAATCAGAATTGCCCTGGTGACCAATCATAGTTGAGCATGTATGGCAGGAACACAGTGGTCCTCCGTCAGTGAGAAAGATTTTGTACGCAGCTGGCAGAGAGAAAGAGATAAAGGTAAGCACAATTAATCCTGACCCTGTAAGAATGGCAAGTTAAAAAAAAATCATGAAACCAAGGGGTGCTGTGGAGGACTTGCAGCCCTTCTGCATTTCCTCACAGCTGCATCCGGGGTGACTCTCAGGTCCACCCCGATCTTCCCAGGGCCCTCGCTCCAAGTGCCCAGGGTTTCCAGGTGCTTTTTGGCTAGGATCAGGTGACCCTCAGGGGGAGGAATGCTGGCTTCGGCCTAACCCCTGGTAAGCCTTTCCTCAGTTGAGAGGTGCCCAGCTCTACCACCGGCTGCCTTTCAGGTGCTGTGAAGGACTTGCAGCTCATCTGCATACCCTGCCTTCTCCAGGGTGACTCCCAGGTCCACTCCAACTCACTCAGGGCCTCCGCTCTAGATGGCGCGCTGTCTCTTTACATTTATTTTTCTCCCAGTTACTACTTATGACTCAGTACACTTTTTCTTCTTGGTATTGTCCCTTCCTAATTTGTTTCTCCATCTTAAACCACTGTACACTGCAGGAACACATTGTCCACCCTCTGTAGTCATCATCTCACCATCTCTTTTTTCCTCTTCCTTTTTCTCAGCTCTCAAACTTGAACATTTCCTTCCTTTCATTCATCCAGCTCCTTTCTATCTGAGTACATCTCGCCTTCGTTGCTGTCGTCGTACCTCTCCTACTCTTCTCCGTACTCTCTTGCTCCTTCTCCTGCTCTCCGCTGGGGACATTAATCCTCCACATCAGCTCTCATCCTATTTGTGCAGGTCACACCGTGATATCTCCAATCTAATTTCTGTTCCTCTCCTCCCCACTCCTTCCCTGCCTTTCTCTTGTGCCCGCTCTGTCTATAACAAACTTTCGTACATCCATGACCTCTTTATCTCTCGTACTCTCCATCTGCTTGCCCTAACTGAAACTTGGCTTTACCCTGAAGACTCTGCTTCAGTCACAGCCCTATGCCATGGAGGCTATCTTTTCTCCCATACTCCTCGCCCGGTTGGCTGCAGAGGTGGTGTCAGGCTACTACTTTCACCCTCTTGTAGGTTTCAACCTCTTCTTCTACCTCAGTCTCACTGTTTTTCTTCCTTCGATGTCCACTCCGTCTATTTGCTCCTCTGCCTGTCCGAGTAGCAGTCATTTGTCGACCCCCTGATAAGTCCCTTTCTTCCTTTCTCACTGACTTTGATGCTTGGCTTTCCTTCTTTCATGAACCTTCATCTCCTTCCCTCATTCTTGGGGATTTTAACATTCATGCTAATGATCCCTCTGACTCTTATGCTTCGCAGTTTCTTGCTTTAACATCCTCTTTCAATCTTTAACTGTGCTCCACTGCCCCCACTCACCAGAATGGCCACTGTCTTGATCTTATCCTCTCCTCAAACTGTTCACTCTCCAGTTTCTGTGCCTCAACTCTTCCCCTCTCTGACCATCATCTGATAACTTTCACACTTAAACACCCTCCTCCCCAGTCCCGTCCAATCTTAACCAATACATTTAGGAATCTTCAGGCTATTGACACTTCTACTGTATCCTCCAATGTTTCTAATCTCTTCTCTACCACTATGTTATCCAAGTCTGTTATTGAGGCGGTCTCTTCCTATAATACTATTCTCTCCTCTGCTCTGGATAGTCTCACTCCTCCCATTCTGTAAAACATACCAAACCCCAGTCTTGGCTGACCTCTAGAACCTGCTAAATACGTTCCTGTGCCCGCTCTGCCAAATGCCTTTGGCTGAAATCCCGTGCCCATGCTGACTTCATACATTTCAAATTCTTGCTGACCTCCTTCCAGTCTGCTCTTTTACTTGCCAAACAGGACTATTACATCCAGTTGACAAATTCTCTTGGCTCAAATCCTCGATGTCTCTTCGTCACACTGAACTCTCTCCTCAAAGTGCCTTCACCTCCAACCCCCCCTTCACTTTACCCCCAGACTCTGGCTGAGTTCTTTTATGATAAGGTTCACAAGATTAAACTTGAATTCTCAATCAGGTCACCTCTACCTCTCCTTCCCTTAGCCCATTCTCTCAACCCTCTTTCAACCCCTGCCTCCTTTTCTTCCTTTTCTGAAATCACTGAAGAGGAAACTATACATCTTATTTCCTCCTCAAAACCAACCTGTTCCTCTGATCCTATTCCCACCCATCTACTTAACACTATCTCTCCTACTGTCATCCCTTTTATCTGTCATATCCTCAATCTTTCACTGTCCACTGCGACTGTTCCTGATGCCTTCAAACATGCCATAGTCACACCACTCCTTAAAAAAACATTCAATGGACCCTACCTATCCTTCCAACTATCGCCCCATCTCCCTCCTCCCTTTCCTATCCAAGATACTTGAACGTGCTGTTCACCGCCGTTGCCTTGACTTTCTTTCATCTCAAGAAATTCTTGATCCACTTCAATCTGGCTTTTGCCCCCTTCATTCAACTGAAACAGTGCTTGCTAAAGTCTCCAATGATCTTTTCCTGGCCAGATCCAAAGGTCTCTATTCTATCCTCATCCTTCTCGATCTATCTGCTACTTTTGACACTGTTGATCACAGCCTACTCCTTGATACGCTGTCCTCACTTGGATTTCAGGGCTCTGTCCTGGTTTTCTTCTTCTCTCCCAGCGTACCTTTAGTGTATAACTCTAGTGGATCCTCCTCTACTTCTATCCCACTGTCGTCAGTTGGTGTACCTCAGGGATCTGTCCTGGGACCTCATCTTTTCTCCATCTATACTTCTTCCCTTGGTACTCTGATCTCATCCCATGGTTTTCAGTATCATCTTTATGCTGATGACACCCAGATCTACCTCTCCACAACAGAAATCTCAGCAGGAATCCAGGCCAAAGTATCAGCCTGCCTGTCTGACATTGCTGCCTGGATGTCTCCGCGCCATCTGAAACTAAACATGACCAAGACTGAGCTTCTCATCTTTCCCCCTAAACCAACCTCTCCTCCTCCCCCATTCTCTATTTCTGTGGATAACACTCTCATCCTTCCTGTCTCATCAGCTCGTAACCTTGAGGTCATCTTCGTCGACTCCCTCTCCTTCTCTGCACATATTCAGCAAACTGCTAAAACCTGTCGTTTCTTTCTCTATAATATCAGCAAAATTCGCCCTTTCCTTTCTGAGCACACTACCAGAACCCTTATCCACACTCTTATCACCTCTCACTTAGATTATTGCAACTTGCTTCTCACAGGTCTCCCACTTAGCCATCTCTCTCCTCTTCAATCTGTTCAAAATTCTGCTGCACGACTAATATTCCGCCAGTGTCATTATGCTCATATTAGCCCTCTCCTCAAGTCACTTCACTGGCTTCCTATCCGTTTCCGCATACAGTTCAAACTCCTCTTATTGACCTATAAGTGCATTCACTCTGCAGCTCCTCAGTACCTCTCCACTCTCATCTCTCCCTACATTCCTCCCCGGGAACTCCGCTCACTGGGTAAATCTCTCTTATCTGCACCCTTCTCCTCCACTGCTAACTCCAGCCACCGTTCCTTTTATCTTGCTACACCATACGCCTGGAATAGACTTCCTGAGCCGGTACGTCAAGCTCCATCTCTGGCCATCTTCAAATCTAAGCTAAAAGCCCACCTTTTTGATGCTGCTTTTAACTCCTAACCCTTATTCACTTTGTTCAGAACCCTTATTTTATCATCCTCACTTTAATATTCCCTTATCTCTTGTTTGTTCTGTCTGTCTGTCCTAATTAGATTGTAAGCTCTGTCGAGCAGGGACTGTCTCTTCATGTTCAAGTGTACAGTGCTGCGTACGTCTAGTAGCGCTTTAGAAATGATTAGTAGTAGTAGGGCAGCTTCTGGGTTAGTGACAGGCACCATGTGGGAATTGCTATCGCTGCCAGGGATCTGTTCAAACAGAGGGAGAATTGTGGGTGGGGTGGTGGAAGGAAGGAGAGATGCTGCAAGAGGAATGAGGGGGCATAAGTGTTGGACATGATTTGCAGGGGGAGGAAGGGGTGAAATCTTGTATATAGGGGTCGAGGGGAGATGAGGGGAGAGGGGCCAGAGAGGGAGAAATGTTGGACATAGGGGTGGAGGGAAGGGAGAGATGGTGCATGGGGGGGAGAGGGAGAAATACTGGACATGATGTGTAGTGGGGGGGGGGAGGGGCAATAGAGACCTGTGTGGCTGTGGGGGGGGGGGGGGGCACAAAATATTTTCTTGGACACTAAGGGTGCCTTCAAGTAAAAATGTTTGGGAACTACTGGAATAACCTGAAGGGTTTTTTATGCCCCTGACTGGAACTACCCTATAAGTCCTGTTTTCAAATAAGCAAAAATAGATTGGGTTCCAAGACTTTTCCCCTTCTTGCTAATTGCACTATACTGCTATATAGTAATGTTTTTCTCTGTGGTACTAAAACTTCTAGTTTAAAGAAGAGTGTTTTTGGATTTAATTTTCTAGCAAAAATACACATAATTTGGAAAATGCAGAACTGTGTATATTGTTGCATCCCTGGCCTTAACCCTGCCTCGGGAATGTGTCTGTGAAAATGTGAAGTCGTGCATATTGTGGAACAGTGTGAGTACTTCTACCCACATTCAGGGTAGGCAATTTTCAAATAGCTTATTTAAGTAGCTTTTGAAAATTACCCTCTTTGGGGGGGGGGGGGGCAATTCTATAAGCAACTTGAGCTTGAAAAACAGTCGTTCAAGTAGGCACATAATATTGCCCAGGGGTGTATGTGCATAATGGTAGGCTTACAGAATACACACTTCCTATTTCTGTGTGATAAACTTGTAGGAGTTCTTGGGAGCAGATTGGATTGGCATTTATGCACATATTTTGTAAAATATGTGCATTTATGCTGCTTTTTACCAGCACATATGTGCTCATAGTTACTCCTTCCTTGGAGCAGGTGCAAATTTGTGTAGGAGCTTCTAGGGAGGCAGTTTTATCAAGGCACATATGTTACTTTTCTAGAATATGTGCCTTGACTACTTAGACATCCTTTTATAAAAGTATCTGCTATTAGGGCAATTCTGTCACTGGGTTCTTGAATTTGTTCACCACCTGCACCTTTATGGGTAAGTGCACATTTATATGCGTTGCCAAGCACCTAAGTATTATCCTAAGGGTATTCATAAGTGTCATAGAGTCTAAATTCAAGGGAGGGGGGATTCACATGGGTGGGGCTCCTTTTTACATTCATAACTTACAGAATGCAGTGAGTTATGCACATCCTTGCCACATTCACATGCCTTTAGTTATCCCATGTCTATGGCTGGTGAACTGCGGGTGTGTAAATGTAAGGCACACTGCTACTAAGGTTCGTTAGTATTCTAAAATGCAACTTGGTTACCTAGATGTTGTTATAGAATACCATGTGGCATTGGGACATGTAAATAACGGTACCAACTTAAATTGCCCCCCCTATGTGCTTATGCAACTTCTGCAGAGTTCTTTTGATCATGCTGGAAGTCAATTTTCCTTATTGTCTACCAGACAAGTCTAGATATCTGGGTTGTGCTTCTCTACCAGCAGATGGTTAATTCTGCTATATCTTTTTTTGAGATCCAGTGACCTCAATTGTATTCGAGGTGTGGTCGCACCATGAAGCGATTCAAAGGCATTACATTCTCATTTTTGTTTTTCATTCCTTTCCTAATAACTCCTAATATTCTATTTGCTTTCTTATCTGCCACTGCACACTGAGAAGAGGGTTTCAACATATCATCAATGACACCTAGATCCTTTTCTTGAGTGGTGACTCCTAATGTGGAACCTTGCATCATGTAGCTAAAGTCATCTGCCATTTGAATGCCTGATCTCCCAGTCTCGTAAGGTCCTCTTGCAATGTTTCATAATCCTCTTGCGATTTACCAACTTTGAATAACTTTGTGTCACCAGCAAATTTAATTACCTCACTAGTTATTCTTACCTTTAGATCATTTATAAATACGTTAAAAAAACAGCAATCCCAGCATCGACCCCTGGGGAACCCCACTATCTTTGCTTCACCATTGAGAATACTGACCATTTAACCCTACTCTGTTTTCTATCTTTAACCAGTTCTTAATCCACAATAGGACATTACCTCCTATCCCATGACTTTCTAATTTCCTCAGGAGTTGTTCATGAGGTACTTTGTCAAATGTCTTTTGAAAATCCATATACACAGTATCAACAGATTCACCTTTATCCACATATTTATTCACCCCTTCTAAGAAATGTAGTAGATTGGTGAGGCAAGATTTCTCTTGACTAAAACAGTGTTGGCTTTGCCTCATTAATCTATGCCTATGTATATGCTGTGTAATAATCTCTACCATTTTGCCTGGAACCAACATCAGGCGCACTGGTCTATTGGAAGATTTCAGTAGATTCAGCCTCTGGCCATTGCCTGCCTGCCCATTCACCCCCTCCCCCATGCATGCCAGCCCTGGCATCTGAATCTTCTCCAAGACCCAGCCCCTTTCTCCCACCTACCCCCATATCAATTACTGCTTTAGCCTGTTGCCCACAGCCTTCTTCTCTCAGCCCTACCATTAGGTTCTTCTCCTAGCCCTAGCATCATCCTCCTTTTCCTACTTACCCCCAGGATGAGCCTCTTTTTAACACCCCCATCATCTGCCAGCAAGAGCCTCCTCCCATCCTCACTCCTCCATCCCCAGCATCAGACCTTTCTGCCATCTCTATTCCCAGCATCAGCCCCCCTTCTACCTAGATGGCACCTCTAAATTTCCTGCAAATCAACAAAAGCTTGTGTTTTTGCTACTGTCACTCCCTCTCTCTAGTCAGCTGTGCAAAAGAGTTGGAAGGAAAAGTAAGTACTTTGGTATCGCTTCATTCTTTCAACTCGTGCATGATACCAGCAGACAGAGCCAGCTGCGAACAGGCAGAGCGGCAGCAGCAAAACACAAATGCTGTAGAAGATTTAGAGGTACTAGCAGGTAGGAGAAAGGGGGCTGATTATTAGGGGCAGCTCGCAGCAACATTTTGGTGTGGACCTAGGCCCTTCTGGAACCACATGCCACTTAAGGATATAAGATGACATGACTGCCTCCTTGTGCCACTGATTCCCCTTTCCTTGGACCCCTGAAGAAGACTTTTGAAACTCTTTTTTTTTTTTTTTAATTTTCATGAAGTCTTTATTAGTAAATAGTACACAAATTCTGAACATAACATATCATGCGTATCATGGCATAATCCAATAAAACAGTACACAACTTTCTAACACTGTGGCAAACAAGTAATAATAATATGGCTTTGTTCTCATTACAGATCACATGAGTATCTTTTAGTACACTACTACATCTTTTGAACTGTTCAGAGTAACCATTCCAGTACTTCAACCTTTTTCAGTTTTATGATATGCCCCAAATTCCGTCCCCCCTCTTACCTTTCAAGACCCCCCACCCTTCTCTCCCCTCCTATCCCTCCCCCCCCCAACTCCACTGTAACCTATGGCAACGATCAAGTTATACATGAAGGATAAAAGAGTCCCAGATCATATGCCATCTACACACTTGATTACGCCTTTCCGCTAGCAATCGTTCCATCTCACAAATTTGTCTCAGTTTTTGGATCCACCGATGTATCGGGGGAGTTGTGGGCTGCTTCCAATGGGCAGCAAGTACAACTCTGGTGGTGCTTATAGCCTGCTTCAAAAAGATTTGCTGGGTATGAGGGCGACCCGCAACACCAGCAGAGAATAAGAAGAAGACTGGGCTCCACGGTATCGGGTCACCCGTCCACCTCTGCAGCCTGCTACGTACCGACCTCCAGTAGGCACCAACCTTCCTACATGTCCACCATATGTGGCCTGTTGATGCAGGGTAGATGCGCTGAAGACGCTCAGGCGTCAGATACCATCGGTAAAGCACCTTCACCGCATTCTCCCTAAAAGGTTCATGAGACGACACTCCAACCACAGCCCGCTCCATTCTCTCCCAGGCCGCCTCCTCCAGTTCCATGCCCAGTTCCCTTTGCCAGCTCTTCCTATGTAAGGTGTAGTTCGGGGACTGCCTATTAACAATTTGATAAAGGTGTGATATCAGCCCACTAGTCCTAGGTAGGCCCTCGCAGATGGCCTCTAGTGTTGATTGTTCCCTAGACACTACCTCCCGAACTGCCCGTGTCCTAAGAAAAGAGGATAGCTGAAGATAGGGATACTGGTCGGGTCCCACTATTGGAAATCTCTCAAGGGCCTCCGTGTATGACAATAAAGTCTCCCCTTCAAACAGTTGGCCCCACATTCGTAAACCTCCCGTATGCCATCTTGTGAATGCTCCTTTTGTCGTACCCGGGTAAAATAATGGATTGTAAGCTATGGGGGACAGACGGGAGAGTGTAGTACGTTGGTGTGGAAACATACTGTCCCAGTTTGAGAGGGTGACATATATAGAGGGACACAGCCCCTCCTCTAAAGAACTAAGCGAGCTCGGAATCCACATAAGTGCCCCCAGTGGCCTCGCACCTAGGGTGTATTGTTCCACCTGCACCCATTGCCGGTCTGGGTAGTCTTGGAACCATTCCACTGCCGCACGCGCCTGGACCGCCCTGTAGTACTAGGCCAGGTTGGGTACCCCCAGCCCCCCCTCTTCCTATCCTGATACAAGACCGAGCGTGCCAGTCGTGGGCGTTTTCCTGCCCAAATAAAGTGCATAATATGGTCCTGCAGAGTTGCTAGGAATTTACGGGGCATTGTGATTGGGAGGGCCTGAAATAAGTAGAGTAAGCGCGGCAGCACATTCATCTTAACTGCAGCTATTCGGCCGAACCAAGAAAGGTCCAGGTCAGCCCAGTTACCCAAATCCTCACTAAGTGTCCCAGCCAAGCCCTTATAATTTACTGCGAAGAGGTCCGGAAGGTGAGCCATCAAATTAACCCCCAAGTAGCGGATGCTCTTAGTAGCCCACCGGAAAGCATAGGAAGACCTCAACAGGCCCACAAGTTCCCCCGGGAGCGTCACATTCAATACTTCAGATTTAGCCATATTCACTTTGAACCCTGAGACGATCGAGTAGTCCTCTATCTCCTTCAGGAGCCCAGGGAAAGTGGTCAGGGGGGCGAGTGACAAACAACAGCACATCATCCGCGAAAAGGGATAGCTTATGTTCTCTGCCACCTATTGAGAGTCCAGATATATTTGGGTTGTTTCTAAGCCTAGTGACGAATGGCTCCATAACCATTGCAAACAAGAGGGGGGACAAGGGGCAGCCTTGTCTAGTGCCTCTGTGTAGAGGGATCATTGCAGAATTGCCCCCATTCATCCGAACACATGGTTTAGGGGAGCTATAGAATGCTTGAATCCACCCGCGAAACTGAGGTCCAATCCCGAAGGCCTCCACAACTTTGTACATAAATGGCCAGTGCACCTGGTCGAAGGCCTTTTCGGCGTCTAAACTAAGGAGGCAAAGGGGCCTCTGCATTCGCTTATCCAGGTAGATTAAGTCGACCACCCGCCTAGTGTTGTCAGCTGCTTTTCGATATGGGACAAACCCCACCTGGTCAGGGTGGATAATGGCGGGAAGCAAAGGTGCCAATCTATTGGCCAAGATTTTGGCTAAGATTTTGACATCCGCGTTCAACACAGATATGGGGCGATAAGACCCACAGTCCTTATGATCTTTATTCGGTTTAGGCAATACCGTGATCCATGCTTCCAACATGGATGCGGGCAAGGACTCCCCTTTCCCAATCAGGTTAAACAGATCAGCTAATAACGGAGCCAGCTCGGGGGCATATTTCTTATAGAATTCATTGGGGAAGCCATCCAGCCCCGGTGATTTACAGGAGGGCAAGTGTTGTACAGCTTTTTGTATCTCAACTGGAGTAACCGGCTCATCGAGTGTAGCCTTCTGCTGATTTGTCAAAGAGGCTAGGTCACTCTCGGCCAGGTAATCTAAGATGGAGTCTACAGGGGGGTTGATATCCTGTGCGTATAGCTCCTGGTAGAATTCGCTGAAGCGCCGCCGTATGGCTTCAGATGTGTTCAGAATGTCACCCCTCTCGCTCCTAATGTGGGTAATCGCTCGATCTATCTTTCGCCTAGTAATTTTATGGCCAGGAGACGTCCGGCTTTATTAGTGAATTCATAGGATCAAACCTTATTTCTATTTTGTACCCAACTTAATTGTTCAGAGTAAATAGAGTCCAGCTGGAGCCTCTGCCTGTGCAGCTCCTCCAAAACCACAGGGGAGCCACCCAGCTTGTGCTTCGCTTCAAGGAACCGGATCTTTTCCAAGCATTGTGACAGCTGGGCCCTACGGACTCTCGCCCCTTGCTATTTGTATAAAACAGCCTCTCGATACAGCCTTCATAGCATCCCACACGATACTGAGAGGTGGGTCCGACTCCTTATTGAACTCCAAGTATTCCTTCAGGACCTTCCTACAGCCCTCCGCCACCTCCCCCTCCTGCAGCAGATCTGTGTTAAGCGTCCATCTTTTATCTTTAATCTCTGTTCTAATGGTTGGTATAGTAACCCAAACTGGGGCATGGTCAGAAATGGTAACACTGCCGATTCCTGCTTTTGGACCCCTCTCAGCTAGTGTAACATCGAGAAAGATGTAGTCAATGCGGGAGTACAGGGGAGAAGAATGTATAGTCCCTCATGGTGGTGTGACTCAGTCTCCAAACGTCTAAGGTCCCCAAGGAGTAGACCAAGGAGCCCAGGGCCGAAGAGTCCCTAGATACTAAGTGCTGGGGTCTCCCGGATCTGTCTAGCACCAGATCCATAACTTCATTGAAATCACCCCCCAAGATCAGAGAGCCCTGGGTAAATGTAGCTAATATATTCTTCACTTTGGTATAAAAGGTCCCCTGGTGATCATTGGGTGCGTATAAGGATGCGAGAGTAAGGACCACTTGGTCTATGACAGTTTGCAAAAACAAATAACGCCCACCCGGGTCACGTTTGATATTTAGTATTTGGGCAGATATGGATTTGTGAAACAGTACCGCCAACCCACGCTTTTTAGAGGCGAAAAATGAACTAGGGTAGTCTGGGTGGGAAAGAAGTCGCTCATGCACTCTAAGGAGATGAGTCTCCTGCAACAAGACAATATGCGGTTTTAGCTGTTGCAGCTCTTTGAATAATTTCTGCCTTTTCTGAGGCATGTTCAACCCCTTTACATTATATGATAATATCTTTATTTCAGTACTCATCACTGGGAGATTAGGTCACCCCACCCCCAGCACATATAATCCTTCCACTTCATTTACATACATTCCCAAGTAACAGTGGTGCCCCCATATATAAACCCCCCTGCACCAATGGTGCATCCTACCCATTGTGCCCACCCCGCCTCCCACTGATATCCCCACCCTCCCCTGCCTCCCTGTACCCATCTAACACCAACCCGAAGGCGAGAGACCTCTAAGTGGGAAAAGAGGGAGTGACCCACCATACTCCAAACAACCCAGCCCTCCCCGCCCCCCCAACATCACCATTTTACCGCCTCAGTCTATTTCCCCATTTATCAACAGCAAGCTCAATGATCCGCATTTAAGCCTCCCCCCAACCAAACTACCCATATGTTACCCCTCCTCCTTAAACACTTACAGCACAGCACCGTGTTAACAGTTCCCCCTCCTAATTACTCCCCCCTTGAAATCTAATGGTATTATTCTTAAAATTCCCTATGCAGGGGGTAGATCAGTAAGCTTTAGGCATATCAAAACATTTATAACTCCCTTTTACTGACCAGGCTAATGCCACAAAGTGGTCCATCGTCCTTCTGGTCACCTTACTGGGAAAAAGTCCCAAGACAAACGATCCAACAAGGCAGCCCCGCCAGTTCAAGTGCCTTCTGCTGCAGCTTTCCGTTTCGGGTTACTCCGCTTCGCTGATTCGGGGACCCGCTGCCATTTCTGGAGCTTCGCTTTCGTGACAGGCGCTAATGCACCCGGAGGCGTGCTCGTGGTCACCAGGCCTGCTGTGTGCAGGGATATCCATGCTTCCGACAATGTAGAAACTCTGTGCTTGGATCCCTGTATTGTATAGCTCAGTGAAAAAGGAAAGCCCCATCGGTATGAGATCCGCTCCTTAGTTAGAAGGTCCAGGACCGGTTTCATACTGCGTCTCTGTTGCAGAGTAAATTGAGAAAGGTCTTGATACACAAGTATTTTGGCCCCCCTGTATTCCAAGTCGGGCTGCGTCCTGGAGCTGTTTAGGAGTTGTTCCTTCTGCTCATATCTGTGAAAACGAGCGATGATGTCCCGTGCCCTGTTCTCCTGCCGCTGCCCGAGGGCTCTATGCGCTCTGTCCAGTTCTATTTTTACCGCTGCTGCCTCGGTCCCCAGCAGGGTTGCGCACAATGTTTGCACTATGGTTGGGACATCCTCGGTCTCATCGCCCTCAGGGACTCCTCGAAACCGAAGGTTATTTCTTCTTCCCCTATTCTCGAGGTCGTCGATCTTAAAAGTCAGCTCCTGGTTCTTTTGGTCTAGCGCTTGGAGTTGTGCTGCGTGGGAGTGCAGGGATTCAGAGTGTTCCTTCAGCTTAGCTTCCGCGTCTTCCACGTGGCCCCCCCAGCTCCTTGAGATCAGAACTCAGTACCTCCATCCGGTCCAGTATTTCATCTTTTGACTTTTTAATGTCCTCCTGAATGCTGGAGAGGATTTGGCGAAGCTCACTCGAGACACCCTGTTTAGTGGGCGGCCTCCGAGACTCCGCCATCGATAACTCGGAGTCGGAGTCAGAAGCTGATGCCCGCGCCATTGCCTTGTGGCGCTTCGCGGCCTTACCGGATCCGCCGCCCACGGACTTCTCCGAGTCCTTATTTCGCTCCGAGGACAATTTGCTCATGACGGTGTCTGGTACGGAGCGTTGGGAAATGCTATAAAGATTGCAAAGTAGCCGGCGGTTGCCAATTAACGCTTTTTCTCTCTATCGGGGAGCGGGAGCTCGAGAGCTAGGCTGCCATCGCCTGAGGTGATGTCACTTCCTCCTCTCCTTGAAACTCATTTTTAACCTCTGAATAAATCATCAGTGCCCTATGCACATCTAGGGGATGTAGAATCCAAAGCTCTACACAAGGGTTGACAAACTGCAGATGCTAGATCGCCATGACGCCTAAAAGAATTGGACATGGCGCCTAGGACTCAGATCATATGGGCTTCAGTATAACAGCAGGAGGGCCAATCAAAGGATGAAAGGCATAGGGGCCACACCAAAATGGAGAGGGAGTGCTTAGGGCTTGGATTTCAGAGTTTCACCCAGTATAAAGAGCACTTTGTTGCATTCCACATGTCGGAATTGGTCCGGTGGATTATAAAGGAGAAATTTGGTTGTATTTGCTAATCTTCTTTCCTTTAGTCTTACCAGATCAGCCAAGAATCCCATCCAATTTGTTTTTGAGATTTAAGATTTAATGAGTTTCTTTATATTGCCTTTAAATTTTGGTTTAGTATTGTTGTTTCTTTAGCAGTATCCCAGTTCAAGGAACAGTTCTTCAGTAGGGGACTCTACCCTCTTGTCTGTGTGATGTACTTTGGTATGAATCATTGAAGAGGAGCAGGTTACATGGTACTCTTTGTAGAGTGGATCTCACCACCTTTTGTTCTTTTCTCCATCTACAAAGGGCACAGCCCACATGTTGGGACCAGTATGGTAGGACTCAAGGAAAGAAAATTAGCAAGTAAGACCAAATATCTTCTTCTTGAAAATGGAATAGCCAGTTCTCTGTCTTTATATGGTTGCTGTACTGGCTCAGAAATTATTTTCTGCTTTTTTGCTTCAATAGAAACAAGTGTGACAGGCAAGTCCTTATCTATGACAATCATGCAAAATGTTTAAGATAAATTCTCTCTCTCTTTGGAGTCTACCTATGATGGTTATATTTTATTTATTTTTTTAGTATAAAATGGTTATAATTACTTTCTGAGCTATAGACATGCTCTCGTTGTGGATCTGTTGCTTTGCAGATGATTTATCACTATGAATACCATAACAAAAACAGGTTTACTGGCTCAGCAATGAGAGGGGATAGTTTCAAGAAAAGAGACCCATGAATAAACAGAAAAAAGCCCTGACCAAGGATATGCGACATTAGCTTTGTAAAGCAAAGTGACAATGGTAATTTGAAAGCACAGGAATTTGGATACATGGGCATGCTGAAGCAAAGTAAGATGCTTAAATTGGGCCATAGTTTCCTCTTACCATATAATGATCTTGTGCATTGTTGAAGTTTTTGAGGTGTATTGGGTACAGAGTATGAAGTATTATAAACATTTCCATTTACAGATCACTAAAATAGAAAATATATCTCATCTTTCTGAGCTCCGCGTACTAAACCTTGCTAGAAACAGTATAAATCAAGTAGAGAATCTTAGTGGACTGGATTCACTGGTTGAACTTAACCTTCGGAATAACCAGATCAACTATGTGGTAAGTGAATTCTAAATTGATTTTTAAAGAGTGTGAAAGCTAAATTCTAATGCTGATTTCTTTACATTACTGAACTTGCTTTAATTATTTTTTTTAATCACTCCACATTTGTTCTGGGCAGCTGGGGTAGGAGAGTGAATAACCTATGTCAGCAGTTGATAACCTGGCAGGGGTTGGTAAACCTTTGCACATGTACCACCTGGGGGTATGCAGACACATTTTACTGGCATGCTGGTTCCTAAATATGCCAGAACCATAAGCATTTTCAAAACTGGCGAGCTAGTTGTGTTGTCTTGACACTTAGGATCAGCAGAGCCACACAGCGACTTTTGAAAATGTTTGTGGTGCTGGCATTTTTTTTAGTGATGGCATGCTAGTAAAAATGTGCTTGTAGAGAGGCAACATAGCAGGGGAGGCTACTGAATTTTCATCTCAGAGGCAACAACTAACATCGAAAGGGGACCCTCTGCACCTCAGAAGAGGCAACTTAAGGAACACTTCCTTTTGGCAGTCAGTATTCCATGCTGGAGAAAGAGGTACCGCCTACCCTAGAGAAGGCCATATTTTATCAGAGGATTCCTCCTCACCAGTGACAGCACGACAACAGCACTACAAGTGCCAGCAATTGAGCAGAATGGTTGCTGATTCCTGCACTGAAGCCTATACTTGAAGTTAGTAGTGTGTGGGGTAATTTCATAACAGAATACCTATGATAGTTGTTTCAAAAAGGTGTGCATTTTATCCCTATATGCTTTTATAAAGTAGGCATTCAGAACTATCCTCAACAGCACAAACATTTTCATGCACAAATTTACATCTGCTCTGAAGAAGGTCAATATGTGTTTTTTGTGAGTTCCGGCTCCCCGACTTTCCTTGAAATCTTTAATTTACCTGAAGTCGCGGCGAACCGGCAGTAAAAACAGCTGGCAGGCAGGCTTGCCTCCTCGTCGCTTCCCTTCCCTCTCAGCGCATCCCGCCTTCCTCTGATGTAATTTCCTTTCCGCGAGGGCGGGATGCGCTGAGAGGGAAGGGAAGCGACGAGGACGCAAGCCTGCCTGCCAGCTGTTTTTACTGCCAGTTCGCCGCGACTTCGGGTAAATTAAAGATTTCAAGAAAAGTTGGGGAGCTGAGGGAGGGCGGGGGCTGGGGTTTGAACGAATCACTGGACATGGAGAGGACGGAAGGCAGGGGAGAGAGGAGAATTGCTGGACATGGAGGGGAGGGCAGGGGAGAAAGGAGAATTGCTGGATATGGATTTGAGGGGAGGGCAGGAGAGAGGAGAATCGCTGGACATGGCGGGGAGGATAGGGGCCAGAGGAGAATTGCTGCACATGGATGAGAGGGGAGGGCAGGGGAGAGAGGAGACACTGGACATGGATGGGAGGGGAGGTCAGCGAAGAGAGATTCGCTGGACATAGATGGAAGGGGCGGGCAGGGGACAGAGAGGAGAATTGTTGGACATGGATGAGAGGGGAGGACAGGGGATAGAGGAGAATCGTTGGACATGGGAGGGGGTGGCAGGGAAGAGAGGAGACATGCTGGACATGGATGGAGGGGAGGGAATACAGGAAGGAGATGCACATGGATAGGAGGGGAGGGCAGGGGAGAGAGGAGAAATACTGAAAATGGTTGGAGAGGAGAGAAGGAGATAAAGGAGAATTGCTGGACATGAATGGATGGAGGAGTTGGCGGGGAGAGAGGAGAAATGCTGGACTTGGATGAAGGAGAGGGGAGAGAGAATTATTGCTTTATATGGATACAGGGGAGTGAAGAGAGAGGAGAAATGCTGGACATGAATGGAGGGGAGGAGAGAGGAGAAGTACAGAGAAAGAAAGACTGAAGATTATTACATATAGTAGATGACGGCAGAAAAAGACCTGCACGGTCCATCCAGTCTGCCCAAGAAGATAAATTCATATGTGCTACTTTTTTTATTTGTACTGTCCTCTTCAGTGCACAGACCGTATAAGTCTGGCCAGCCCTATCCCCGCCTCCCAACCACCAACCCCGCCTCCCAACCACCAGCTCTGGCACAGACCGTATAAGTCTGCCCAGCACTATCCCCGCCTCCCAACCACCAACCCCGCCTCCCAACCACCAGCTCTGGCACAGACTGTATAAGTCTGCCCAGCACTATCCCTGCCACCCACCACCGGCTCTGGCACAGACCGTATAAGTCTGCCCAGCACTAGTCCCGCCTCCCAACCACCAGCCCCAGCACAGACCGTATATGTCTGCCCACACTAGCCCCGCCTCCCAACCACCAGCTCTGCCACCCATTCTAGGCTAAGCTCCTGAGGATAGCCCCTAAGATCTTTTGAGTAAGAAGGCAAGCTAGCTACATCAGGAGGTTTTTTTTGCCTATGATGAAGAAGCCCTAGCCCTTATCCGCTGTACTAGCAGACATGGTGCTTTTTGAGGCTTTTTCCTCCTGAATAATAAATTGTTAGACGTGCTTACTTGAGTACTCGTTTCCCATTTATACTAAAGAGTAATTATCGTGATTGGAAACCTGTTTCCCGGTATTATTTTAGTCTGTTTATATGCGCCATGGCTGGTATTAGGGGTGTGGCTAATAAGGGTGTGGCTATAATAGGGGTGGAGTCATACATGGTGACCCCACCCATAATGAGTACCGGCACCTTTTTTCTACAAAAAAAGCACTGTGTGTGCATGTTTGTTTTTATTTATTTACTTATTTATTTATTGGGATTTATTAACTGCCTGTTTAATGCTTGTAATTCTTTATTATTTCTGTAAAATATGCATGTTCTTGGCAACTTCACTCCCACTTTGGACCATGCCTCTGGAAATGCCTTTGCATGGTACATGTATAAATAAGTGTGCGTGATGTTAGCTTCACCACAGCTCGAAAGTGCTCTGCCTACTGAGCAGAGGAGCAGTCAGGAAGAGGGTTTGATCTCTCCTGTCCAGCTTATGACCTCTCCTGGGGATACCTGCAACCAGAACCCACTACAGCAGTGTTTATTACCATCGACAGTGAGTACGGAGTTTGCTGAGAGGGAAGGGGCACAATTGAGCCTGGTGACTTTCCTGGTTTGGCTGATGACTGTCACATTGAACATGCTATGGGAAAGCATGGATACACTGAATTCTTAAGAACATAAGAATAACCATACTGGGTCAGGCCAATGGTCCATCTAGCCCAGTATCCTGCTTCCAATAGTACCTGGCAGAAACCCAATTAGTAATATTCCATGCTACCAATCCCTGGGCAAGCAGTGACTTCTCCCATGTCCATCTCAGTAACAGACTATGGTCTTTTCCTCCAGGAACTTTTCTAAACCTATTTTTAAATCCAGATATGCTAACCGCTATTACCACATCCTCCAGCAGTGAGCTCCAGAGCTTAACTATTCTTTGAGTGAAAAAATATTTCCTCCTATTTGTTTTAAATGTATTTCCTTGTAATTTTATTGAGTGTCCCCTAGTCTTTGTACTTTCTGAAAGAGTGAAAAATCGATTCACTTCTACCCATCCTACATCACTAAGTATTTTGTAGACCTCTATCATATCCCCCCTCAGCCATCTCTTTTCCAAATTGAAGAGCCCTAACCTCTTTAGCCTTTCCTCATATGGGACGGGTTCCATCCTCTTTATCATTTTGGTCGCTGTTTGAACCTTTTCTAATTCCACTATATCTTTTTTGAGATATGATGTCCAGAATTGAACACAATACTCAAGGTGAGGTCACACCATAGAGCGATACAGAGGCATTATAATATTCCTGGTCTTATTTTGCATCCCTTTCCAAAGAATTCCTAGCATCCTGTTTGCTTTTTTGGCCACCACCACACACTGGGCAGAAATGACACCTAGATATTTTTCTTGAGTGCTGACTCCTAAGGTGGACCCTAGCATCAGGTAACTATGATTTATCCACATTAAATTTCATCTGCCTTTTGGATGCCTAGTCTTTTAGCTTTCTAAGGTCTTCCTGCAATTTTTCACAATCCACATGCATTTTGACAACTTTGAATAGTTTTGTGTCATCTGCAAATGTAATCATTTTGCTTGTTCTGATTTCCAGATCATTTTTATGGTTAAATCTTTTTTATTGACATATAATGCTTGATATATTTTTAAATATGTTAAATAGCACTGGTCCCAGTACAGATCCCTGCAGCAATCCACTATTCACTGTCCTCCAGAGTGGCCGTTTAACCCTACCCTCTGTTTTCTGTCCAATAACCAGTTACTGATCCACAGAAGGACATTGCCTCCTTCATTGAGTAAGGTGGCAAATACATTTTCTTCTGATTTAAAA
The DNA here is from genome assembly GCF_901765095.1 of Microcaecilia unicolor. Taxonomy (NCBI): domain Eukaryota; kingdom Metazoa; phylum Chordata; class Amphibia; order Gymnophiona; family Siphonopidae; genus Microcaecilia; species Microcaecilia unicolor. The sequence goes on from NC_044031.1 coordinate 699,469,662, forward strand.
TCAGTAATGGAACGTTGAATGTTCAGCTCATGCACTGGATTTATTTATTGCATTTGTATCCCACATTTTCCCACCTTTTTGCAGGCTCAATGTGGCTTACAATACATCTTGAAAAATAGAAGACATGACATTTAGTATTAAGAGGAATCTTGGGCAATATGATAATGAAAAAGCAAGATAATAGTATAACAAGCAATATGATTATGATAAAGCAAGATAATAGCATAACAAGCAGATATTATAAGACAGTTTTGAATCTATGTGGAGGAATTGTGTGTGTTCACATTGGTTGATCTTTGTGGTATGCCTTGTTAAAAAGATGGGTCTTCAGGTGTTCCCGCCAAAAAAGACTAATGCTGCACTGTCCTCCAAAGCGGGTCGCACAGATGACTCTCCCAGTGTGGCCTGGTCACACGATCCCGACGCTGCTCGCCAGTTCCCACACCGGGAGCAGCGCTTAACTGCCTCAGATGGATTAGACACGAATTACCACACACGCACGCTAAAAGGCCGATTATCACCACGCCCCCTACACACTAGTCACTGCCGTAGTTCAGAGGACCGCAACTCAATGCCGGTCCTGGCCTTTAAAAAAATATATATATACTAGTAAAAAAGGCCCGTTTCTGGTTCTAATGAAACGGGCACTAGCAAGGTTTTCCACTGAGTGTGTAGGTTTGTGAGAGTGACTGTGTGAGAGAGAGAGTGAATGTGCAAGTGTGTGTGTGTGACAGAGTGAGGGTGGTTGCGACTGTGTCTGTAAGAGTGGGTGTATGTGAGAGTGAGTGTGTATGTGAGACAGTGAGTGTCCTCCCCTCTCCCCCCTCCCCTTTGGACCCCCTCCCCTTTGGTTTGAGGATTCCCTTCCCCCCCCTGTGTTCTTGGGGACCCCTCCTTCCTCCCTCTCTGGTCTTAGGGAACCCCCTTTCCCCCTCTCTGGTCTTAGGGACCCCCCTCTATGTTATTTGGGACCCCCCTCCCCTCTCCATAGTTTAGCTTTCAAGTTGTAAGGTGCCCCCTTTCCTTCCTTTCCTCCCTCCCTCCCAGTTTCAGGGTTTGTCTGATTCCCCTACTAGAATCTAAGGTTTCTGAATTAAAATCTGTGAGGCCCTTGTTATGGATAAGAACTTCACTTCAAAGAAAATAGAGTATATGGAAAATTGTTTGAGGAAAAAATAGTTTGAGATTCTTAATCTTTCCAAGGTCAGCTTGGTTGCTTCTGTTGAAATGGCCAGAAAATATTTTCAGGAAGTGCTTAAATTGTCAGCAGAGGCACTACCACCTTTAGTAAGCACTCAGTGCCTGGTTTTACCAGGTAGTAAGGGCTGTTTTTACTAAGCAGTGGTAAGCCCAGTGTGGGCTTACTGCTCGCTGTACAGGAAGTACCACTGGGCTACCGCAGCAGCCCAGTGGTACTTTCCACCCCTAGCGCGTTGTTATTTCCGGTGCAACAGAAATTTATTTTTGTAGCGCCAGAGTGTACCTGGTAGTAATTGGGCAGTGCCATGTGCTGCCCAGTTAATGGTGGATTAATGTGGGAGCCCTTACCGCCACCTCAATGGGTGGTGGTAAGGCCCCCCCCCCCCGAAATGGCCTGTGGGAAGACAAGACTTCCCTTTTACCAGCTGCGGTAAAAGGAGACCTCGGCAGGTGTGTAAAACGCGATGATGCCAGCGCCAACCCCCTTTTGCCACAGCTTTTTAAAAGGGACCTTAAGGGTGGAACTGGTCTGCAAGAGGCAAATTTAACAGATTTCTTGGAGTTATCCTCATTAGCTCTTTAGCTCTTATAACTCAAAGGACTATACTTTTGGTGACGTTTGCTTTAGAACCTGACAGAGACGGTGTTCTAAAATTTATATTTCTGCTATATGGATCATGAGTTCTTGGACTCTAAGTTAAGAATATTTCCTGATCTTTTGAGTAATACCCAGAGATGACACCAACAATTCTTGGACCTGCGCTCTTGTGCACAGGTTGCTTCATTGCCCTTGTGTTTGTTGCCTATTATTTCAAAATAATTCTTATGTCTTTAGTGATCCCAGGCAACTTAGAATTTGTGGTTTCTAAGAAAGAACGTATTGCGTTCAAAATTTGCACCCTGGTTCATAAAGTCATTCACAGCGAGGCCCCTCATAGACTTACCAACCAGGAACACAAAAAGGTCAGCACGCACATTGCTGAATATCCACTACCCCAGATGCAAAGGACTAAAATATAAATCAACATATGCATCCAGCTTCTCCTACATAAGCACGCAACTATGGAATGCACTACCAAACGTCATAAAAACAATGCACAACCTAACAAACTTCCGAAAATCACTAAAAACCAACCTGTTCAAAAAGGCATACCACAATGATCCATCCTAAATGCCAGACAACGAAACTTATACCAGAACTGGACAAAACCAAACTCTCTATACTTGACTGCTTAACTTACTCTGTCACTTATGAACTTTAATGCAATACCACTTTGTATTTCTCATTCCGGAAATGGCAATTGCCATTACGGCATAATGTGAGCCACATTGAGCCTGCAAATAGTGGGAAAATGTGGAATACAAATGCAATAAATAAAATAAAATAAATAAATAAATAAAAGAAGTGTTGAAAATACAGGTATGACCTTTCTTTAGATGGTTTGGAAACATAGCTGGCTACGGCCCTAGATTGATTTGGGTGTTTTCTGTTGATAACTTTTTTTTTTTTTTTAGTTTCCATATCTTGGTCCCTTTACCTGTTATAGTGGATGTGTATGATACAATATATTTTTTGTGTTTTTATTGGTAGTGAAATTTCCTATTTTCCTCAGTTGCATTCTTTTGAGATCTGATTATATATAATTGAAATGAGTAAACTAAAAGTAAAAAAAAACAAAACAAGCATGTATGTTCTTAATGTGTGTATTCATCCATATAATTTTATAAAAGCCATTTTCTGTGTGTTCAGTATCAGATCTGGTCTAGTTATGTTTAACCCCTCTCCCCATATTTTGAACAGTTGTGTAATGAGAAGTTGTTGGCCCTGTTGATCTAGGCAAATTATGATGTTGAGGTTTGATGCAGAGGTTTTCTAGTGAAGCCTCTAAAACTATAGTAAGCAACTGTATATAGTTGGACATTGATCAATGTACACATTTTGCAAGTTACAGTAAGAGTTGGAGCTTCTATGTTTTCAGAACTGACTCTACTACTACTACTAATTATCATTTCTAGAGCACTACTAGATGTATGCAGCGCTGTACACTTGAACATGAAGAGGCAGTCTCTACTCAAAGAAGCTTATGATCTAATCAGGACAGACAAATAGGACAAATAAGGGAATTACTAAGATGGGAATGATAAAACAGACATGGGTACTGTACAAGTGAATAGGGGTTAGGAGATAAAAGCAGCATCAAAAAGGTGGGCTTTTAGACTAGATTTGAAGATGGCCAGAGATGGAGAGTGACGCACTGGCTCCGGAAGTCTATTCCAGTTATATGGTGCAGCATGATAAAAGGAACAGAGTCTGTAGTTTGCAGTGGAGAAGAAGGGTACAGATAGGAGAGATTTACCCAATGAATGGAGTTCCCGGGAAGGAGTGTAAGGAGAAATAAGAGTGGAGAGGTACTGAGGAACTGCAGAGTAAATGCACTTGTAAGTCAATAAGAGGAGTTTGAACTGTATGCGGAAACAGATAGGGAGCCAATGAAGTGACTTGAGGACAAGGCTAATATGAGCATAGTGACATGGGGGGAATATAAGCCTTGCAGCAGAATTTTAAACAGATTGAAGGAGAGAGAGAGAGATGGCTTTAGTGGAAGACCTATGAGAAGCAGGTTGCAATAGTCTGAGCAAGAGGTGATAAGAGTGGATAAGGGTTTTGATAGTGTGCACAGTAAGGAAAGGATGAATTTTAGTGATATAGATAAGGAAACAACAGGTTTTAGCAGTCTGTTGGGTATGTGCAGAGAAAGAGAGGAGTCAAAGATAACCTCAAGGTTATGAGCTGATAAGTCTGAGAGGATGAAAGTGTTATCTACAGCGATAGAGAATGGGGGAAGGGGAGAGGTGGGTTTAGGGGGAAAGATAAGAAGTTCAGTCTTGGTCATGTTTAGTTTTAGATGGCAGTGAGACATCTAGGCAGCAATGTCAGACAGGCAGGCTGATGGGCCTGGATTCCTGCTGAAATTTCTGATGTGGAGAGGTAGATCTGGGAGTCATCGGCATAAAGATAATACTGAAAACCATGGGATGAGATCAGAGCACCAAGTGAAGAAGTATAGATGGAGGAAAGAAGAGGTCCCAAGACAGAGCCCTGAGGGTACACCAACTGGTAGTGGGATAGAAGTGGAGGAGGATCCACCAGAGTATACACTAAAAATGTGATGGAAAAGATAAGAAGAAAACCAGGAAAGAACAGTGCCCTGAAATCCAAGTGAGGACAGTGTATCAAGGAGTAGGTGGTGATTAACAGTGTCAAAAGCAGCAGATAAGATTGAGAAGGATGAGGAAAGAATAGAGTGTGATGGGCCCCTTGGGCCAACGGCCTACTCCACCTAATCTCCCCCGGCACAAGTATGAAGAAGTCACTTTTCTCAGTGCTCAACATAAATTTTATTGCACTGTCCCATAATAGAACACATTTTTCTCATGAACTGGTAAATTAGCTCTGCAGTATCTTACCCGAGGCTGCCAACCATTTGCCCATGTGGGCAACATTCCCAACTCTACCTTCCACCAACACAGTCATGTAGCTTCTCAATGCCCTGGCAGTGCATTAATGTTGCAAAAAAACACAGGCACAGGTTTCTGGAGCAGATTCACCCGGCAGTACTCGGGTCTTAAAAGGTATCCCACACGACTTCTTAAGTGTTTATACAATCCAACAGCATCTAGCACAAACATGTCTTAGCACTATTAAAGTCCCCACACTATCTTTCCACTCTTTGCAAACAAAAATTAGCAACAGAAAAATATCCAGCTCTGAGGCTTTTCTATCTCTGCCACCAGAGCTGGGGTAGCCACCTCTCTTTTAATGTTCCATGGACACTGCCCACCCACAGCTACCACAGGAGAAAAATAGTACACTGTGGCTAGCTTAGGAGCTGACTCTGTGGGTGCTTGAGCACCCCAATATTGAGAAAATTCCTTGTATGTGTCCAAGGAGGGGTTATTTCCATTGGGCTTAGCACCCCCAATAATTTTGAAAAGTTGGCTCCTATGGTGGCTAGCCCTAAGCGCTGCCACCCCCAAAACAACCCACTAAAACTGTTCCAGGGACCTACATACTGCTGTCAGGGAGCTGGGTATGACATTTGAGGCTGGCAAAAAATATTTTTAAATTTTTCTTTTGAGGGTGGGAGGGGGATAGTGACCACTGGGGGAGTAAGGGGAGGTCATCCCCTATTCCCTCTGGTGGTCATTTGGTCAGTTTGGGCACCTGTTCACGGCTTGGTCGCAAGAAAAAATGGACCAAGTAAAGTCGTTCAAGTGCTAGTCAGGGATGCCCTTTTTTCCATTATCGGCCGAGGATGCCCATATGTTAAGCACGCCGCAGTCCCGCCTTCGCTATGCTTCCGACACGCCCCTGTGAACTTTGGTCGTCCCCGCGACAGAAAGCAGTTGAGGACGCCCAAAATCGGCTTTTGATTATGCCAATTTGGGCGACCCTGGGAGAAGGACGCCCATCTTGCGATTTGTGTCGAAAGATGGGCGCCCTTCTCTTTCGAAAATAAGCCTGAAAGTCAGTGAGAAAGGAAGAATGGGACTTATCAGTGGGTTGATAAATGACTGCTACTCGGAGAGGTAGAGGAGTGAATAGATGGAGTGTCTTCCTAAGACACTAGTGTAAGTAGCAGAAATTGTGCCTTTTGGACATTTACACCTGCTTTTGGGCGTGTTTAAATGCTTGGTTGTAAAGTATGTGTGTAAATTATTGTATAAAGATGGTTAATAAATCCCAATCAATAAATAAATACAAATAAATGATAACAATTATGATAAATGTGTGTGTCATTATCTGCATGCTGTTGAGGCTGGATATGGAAGCCTAATTTATAAAGGGAGATAGGAAATTCTGTTGCCTTTATAAAATAGGTGCCTTTTTGGACTTTTCACATAGGCAAACTTATCTGCTCTTCAGCAAAATCTTTATAATGTCGTGTAATGTAAGATAAGTAATTATCAACCACTTCTCAACCACTTGCCTTTTGTGTGGGCTTTACCAGTACTTTTTGCAGGCCTTTTTATTACTGTATACGTAAGTGGGTTAAAGATATTCATGAAAAAATGCAGAGATGGTTGAAACCAGTGTTAAAGCTTTTACCTTAAACACAATCACTGCTGATCTGACTTAGTTGCATATACCCACTCAAATGCAGAGTGGTCATAAAACCCAATTAATGTCTATGCAATCTGATTACAGTATAGGGCCCTTCAGATGAAATGCTGAGGAAGCATCTTGGCTCTTTTCCCAAATGCTTGCTCAGGCGGCTGGCTGCATTCTCTCCTCCTCTCTCTCTCTCTCTCCTTCCCTACCCCTCCTCCTCTGTTAACGCTATTCACCTTGCAAGTGGTGCAGCTTGTTCTGCAGAGTCGATCAGTGTGCTGAAACACTCCCTTGTAGTCTGCACCAGAGAGAAATGGAGCTGCCTGTACAACAGCAAATCAATGTTGCAGCAAGGTTATGATAACCAGAAATGGGTACATTTCACCAGCCAGACACAATCTGGTGATGATCGAAAAGATTCTTTCCTTGCAGCTGCTGAATTTATGCATCTGTGCTTTCTTCTAGAGAGATGTGGATACTTTGCCAAACCTTCAACGTCTGTATCTCAGCTTTAACAGTATATCCTGGTAAGCAAGATATGAATTTCTTGGAGTTTTTACTTGCTCATAACTTAAATGCAGTGCTGTCAATGTGCTAATTTTCCAAAATGCCTACCTAAAAATTATATATATTTATATTGGGATGCACCAGCTCTATAAAGTTGTTTATCCAGTTAAAATCCCTTCACATTATAGAATCTTTCCTACTGTTATCTTGTGAATGTTCCTAGTTTACTGTTTTCAGTTGTGAGATGCTAAAAACAAAAATCTGTGCTATCTAATCTCGGATTCTGGTGTACAGAACATGAAGTGAGGTGTTGTTTTATTACCCTGAGCAATTAAAGAAACAGACTATCAAATCTGTTAGCATCCAAATAAATACACGTTTTAAATGTATGCTATCATTTGGTGATCTAGGGCAGTACCCTATGGTCCCTTTTTTGTTCATTTTGACTAGGCTGTGAATATATGATATCTTGTACTAGTAGTTCTAAAAAAATGTTACCCTACCTTTCTAAGTTATGATTACAGCAGCTTTCAGTATTAGAATTCAGGTACAGTATAAGCCCATGCCAAAAATAACTTAGACTATAAGAGGGGAGATAAAATGACTTACCCAAGGTCATAAAGTGTGTCAGTGGGGGAAGTGGGATTGAACTCTGCTTTCCCTGGTTCTCATCCCATTGCTTGAATGACTCCATGGAGCAGGGACTGTCTTTTTTGTGTGTCTTTACTTTGCTGCAGAAATCTAGTAGTGTTTTAGAAATAAATACTAGTAGTAGTAATAGTAGGCCACTTCTCAGGCTTTATTCAAATTCATTATTATTTTGCATATGAAATACATGAAAAACATTCATAAATTTACAAATTTAGAGTGCAGGTTTCAGAGCCACTCCTCCAGGTACGTAATAAGGAATTTGCTTGAATAATTTGGCCTGCTTGGCATAGTCTTCATTTAGGAGCTCTTTTACTAAAGTGCATTAAGTTGGGCTTAATGTATTTTAATACAGTTTTAATGTGCGGTAAGCCCAAAACTAACGCTGCGTTCCCAGTGTTTTCATTGCAGGTTCTGCAGTACTGTTACCTTTAGGGAGTAGTACCTGCTGAGAGTTAACGCAGGAGCACTTACTGCCTCCTATTTAGGAGATTTTAAGTGTTCCCACATTAACTCTGCGTTAGCCATATCGTGCTAAGTGTTCCCACGTTAACTCTGCATTAGCCATATCATGCTAAGTGTTTCCATGTTAACTCTGCATTAGCCATATCATGCTAAATGTTCCCACGTTAACTCTGCATTAGCTATACCATGCTAAGAGTACCCATGCTAACTCTGCATTAGCCATACCATTCTAAGTGTTCCCATGTTAACTCTGCATTAGCCATATCATGCTAAGAGTTCCCACATTAACTCTGCGTTAGCCATATCATGGTAAGTGTTCCTATGTTAAGTCTGCGTTAGCCATGCCATACTAAGTGTTCCCATGTTAACTCTGCATTAGCCATATCATTCTATGTGTTCCCATGTTAACTCTGCATTAGCCATATCATGCTAAGTGTTCCCACATTAACTCTGCGTTAGCCATATCATGGTAAGTGTTCCTATGTTAAGTCTGCGTTAGCCATGCCATACTAAGAGTTCCCACGTTTAAAGTGTACCAACGAGCAAACTAGTGCAAAACCCATTAACATGTTTGCATGATAGCCTATTTCTGGATGTTAACTGCGCATTAACCCTCAATTCTATAAAGGTCACCAAAAGCTGCACGCGTAAATTTGGGCTTGCACCCAAATTGCACATGCAATTTAATTGAATAACAAGCTAATTAGTGCCAATAATTGGCTTTTAAACAAGCAATTATTGGCACTAATTACATGTAATTGCAATGTACATTTGTAAATTTAGGCACGAGTCGGAGGTATGGAAATGGGTGGGTCATGGGCGAATCGGGCATTCCAAATGTGTATAGCTAGAGAATAAGGACATCTATGCCTAAATTTACACGCGGGTATTTACACCACGTTTTAGTTAGTGCAAATGGCCATACCTAAAGTGAGCTGTATTCTACAAACTGCGCCTAATTTTAAGCACATTTTATAGAACTGTGTTTTTTTTCAGCACTGATATTTTTTAGGCACCATATATAGAATTTACGCCTAAGTGCTTAACACACTTTATAAAAGGGCCTCTTAATCTGGTTAGAAATATATGTGAGCTTCTATAGACATTTTCTGGGATGGGCAGAGAGCAAGGTAAGGAAACAACAAACCTAGAGAGGATTTTCATATCTAGGCATATTGTTTACCAGCAAATATTTGCCCTAAGAACAGGCAGGTACAAAGTTCAGAGGTACACTGTTTCCATGGGCAGTTTTCAAAGGGAAACTATGTGAATCATTTTCCCTTTGAGGATTAGCTACAAAGTTTGTACCTATAGATTCTGTAGCTATGTGAGCTTTCTGAAAACTTGTTCCTCCCCTTGCCTCTTGTTTTCAACTGACTTCTCATTTTTCTATTCCTCTGATCAGTTTCAAAATTTATCTTTATAATGATTGATATATTTTTAACAAAAGGTTTAATCCTTCCAGGTGGTCCAGGGTACAAATAGTTTTATGTCACTAGAGATATTCAGTGGGCAGGGCAGTAACCCCAAACTGAATGTTAAGACTAAGAAGGGATCATACTCATCTTGTGAAGTTGTGGTTTGGCTCTTGCTGGAACAGACTTCTGGTGATAGTCAACATTTGTTGTGCATGTATCATTACCTTTAGGAACAGTTTTCAAATAGATTTCTGTGGGGAGGAAGATCTCCTTTGAATATTGCCCAGCCCCTCTGTATGTGGGGGAAAAGGGATTGCACTGTAGGCAGACTTGTGATGGGTCTGCTTAGAGAATCCCTTTGACACTAGATACCTACAGAGATTAGGTATTGCACTTTGAATATTGGCTTGCAGTTTTACAGGATTTCAAAATTGTCCTAAGTAGAGAGGTGTGGTCCTAAAAATTGTCCTAAAAATATTTATGCAGACTGAGAGGAGTAGTTTAATAAAGTGCGTTAAGTGCTCTGCTAATCTTGTGATCTGCTTGTTGTGTTTCTAACTTGTTATTGCCTATTTATTACTACTACTACTTATCATTTCTATAGCGCTATACATATGCAGCACAGTACATCTAGTTGAAACCTGTTAATCTGAGAACTAGATTTAAAAACTGCTATAACTCTATATTAGATCTTTTTCTTTTCCTTAAAGTGTGTTGCGCCCTTCCCCTCCCCCTCGCCCACCTGGTTTTTTGTAGATAATTTGTATAGCTTAGGTGTGGCTAAAGCTTCTGCTTTGAGAAAGCGGAACGCTTCCACGAGGTCTCTTTCTTGACTCCTGCCTGAAGTGCTGGAAGCTCACAGATAAAACTTGTTCTGGCATTATTTCTGGTTATCCTTACCTTAGAGCTGTGGTTTTGGGCATTTCTGGTGCATTTCTTAACCTTGTCTTCCCCTAATCCCAACCAGCTGTGTAGATTAGTAGCTTAATACAGCTCTAGAGATAGGTTTTACAGCAAACACATTCCACAGGTTTTAAGTTTAAGCCCACCCACCCCAAGATTGACACTTCCTATTACAACTGTTCTGAAAAGTAAACCATTCATTATCACAGTATATCCCCAGCCTTCTACTCAGCATCAGGGGCTTCCTGATCTAAATAAAAAGGACCTCTGTTAACATACCCATTGATTGCTATTCTCATTACATATCACATAGGATACCAATTTACCTTCTCTTCCTTAAACTTGTTCATCAAGCTTCTCTCACTGTTGGCAGTACCACATTGGCAGTATAATCAAAAAAACATTGTTAATCAGCTATACCCATAGATCAGGATCAGATTGATTCTAGGTCTTTACTTTGCAAGATTAATCTATTAAATTAGGTATACAACCAACTGGTACATCAGGGAAAGGAAAAAAAAATACCCTGAAGGAAAAAGCTCAATCAGTGAATTTCAAATAGTCAGATACATACATTGAATTCCACCCACATAGTAAATCTTAACAGATTCTCAGTTCTTACCCTAAAACTACACATTAACTGCATACCCCCTATATCCCATAGAACAGGAGTAGGAGAAATAACAGGAAGTTGTGTGACAGGCTACATATTTTATTGTCACAAGTATAACAGCCCCTACATTTGGAACTATGGTATAGAAACAAAGAACCCCTAAAGCTACTGCTTTCAGTACAGCTTTTACCACTGTCAAGACCAAACCCTTGGACCAAGACAAGATTCTGGTTTCATGTGATAAATGTACATACATTGAGTCCCTTGTGAAAGAAGTGGAAGAACAAAGAGAAGAAGTGGCAAGACTAAGAAACATCTGGGACAACCAGAAATTTGACCCAGAGACGCAAGTCAAAACATTAAGGACTTCCAGCAAAGGGAGAGAAGATCTTGGGCAGACAGAGCACAGCTGGAAGCAGGTCACCAAGTCCCACAAGATCAATCCTCCAACTCCACCTTCTATTCAGCAAAAGAATCAGTTCACAATCCTGGAGGTAGAAGAGCTAGAAACATCTAAAAAACAGGAGGAAACAATGACCAAAAATGTCATCACAGCCAGACAATTGGCCCAAAGAAAGCGAAAGGTAGTGATGGTTGGAGATTCACTTCTCAGGGGTACCGAAGCGCCCGTCTGCCGGCCAGATATGTTGTCCAGAGAGGTGTGCTGTCTGACTTGTGCCAAGATTCGCGATATTGTGGAAAGGTTGCCTAGACTCATTAAGCCTACGGACCACGCTCCTATGCTACTCATCCATGTTGGCACAAATGATACAGCTAAGTATCCTACTGAACATATCATACGAGACTTCATGGCTTTGGGTCAGAGGGTGAAGCATCTAGGTGCGCAGGCGGTGTTCTCATCGATCCTCCCTGTCGAAGGTAAAGGTCAAATGAGAGAAGCTCATATCTTGGAGATAAAACCAACCTGTTCAAAAAGGCATAGCACAATGATCCATCCTAAATACTAGACAACGAAACTCTACCAAAACCAGATAAAACCAAACTCTCTACACTTGACTGTTTCATTGACTCTGTTACTAATGAATGTTAACGCACTACCACTTTATTCCTCATGCCGAAATGCACTCCTGATATTTGACTGTCTGACTTACTCCATACTCTATTAACTATGAACCCTAATGCAATACCACTTTGTATTTCTTGTCCCAGAAATGGCGATCGCCATTACGGCATAATGTAAGTCACATAGAGCCTGCAAATAGGTGGGAAAAAGTGGGATACAAATGCAACAAATAAATAAATAAATGCGTGGCTGCATGGTTGGTGCCGACGAGAATGCTTTGGTTTCGTAGACCATGGGATGATTTTCCAAGAAGTACTGAGCGGTGATGGTGTCCATATGTCAAGGAAGGGAAGGAGTGTCTTCAGCAACAGGCTGGCTAAAGTACTGAAGACAGTTTTAAACTAAAATTGATAGGGCTGGATATAAAAGACAGCAGTAACAGGGTGGAACGGAACCAATTCCAAGTGATCAGTCACCACACTAGGATAAGATGCTCAAATAAAATTTCATTGGAGCATCTTATCCTAGTGTGGTGACTGATCACTTGGAATTGGTTCCTTTCCACCCTGTTACTGCTGTGTTTTGTCCTTGTGGAGAGTGTGAACCCCATTTGTCTTTTTGGCTGGATATAAAAGGCCATGAAGCCATAATTAACCCCAAGGAAGGTAGGACATCTAATGCCTCTATAGAAATGAATAAAAAGAGGAAAATCTGCAGAGCCTTGTATACCAATGCCCGTAGTATGGGAAACAAACTTCTAGATCTCAAGGCTACAATGATGAAAGTGGACTTGGATTTAGTGGCAGTCATGGAGACGTGGTTCACGGAGAACCATGACTAGGATGTTGCTATACCTGGCTATAATCTATTTAGGAAGGACAGAGTAGGAAAAAAGGGTGGAGGTGTGACATTATATGCTAAGAATGATATCCAAGTGACTGAACTACAGGACATGTGGGGTAGGGAAGAAGCGTTGTAGGTTAAACTGGAAAGAGGGAAAGGAAAATGTATCTATATTGGAGTGATATACAGATCACCCTCACAGTCGGAGGAAATGGACAGGGACTTAATTGAAGACATCCGCAAGATAGCTAGGAAAGGGGAAGTACTACTGATAGGTGACTTCAATATGCCGGATGTTGATTGGGGTGTCCCGGCTGCGGGGTCGTCTAGAAGCAAAGAGATCTTAGATTCCTTACAGGAAGAATTGTTCCAGCAGTGGGTGACGGAACCGATGCGGGATGGAGCTGTTCTAGACCAGGTGCTTACGAATGGAGATTACGTTTCTGACGTCAAGGTGGCAGACCATTTGGCATCTAGTGATCATCGTATGGTATGGTTCAATATTAAAACAGAAGAGAGGGCTCATTCGAGATTGAAGGTCCTGGATTTCAAAGGAACTAACTTTGCCGAGATGGGGGAATTTCTCAAGGAACAGTTAGCGGGATGGGAACAGCTGAAGGATGTAGAACAGCAATGGACAAGACTGAAAGGAGCTATATTAAAGGCAACTAACCTTTATGTTAGAAACTTACATAAAAGTAAGAGGAAAAGAAGGCCTCTCTGGTACTCGAATGTAGTACCATATATATTCAAAACTGTCTTACAATATCTGCGTGTTATATTACTATGATGTTTTTTTCACTATCATGTTACCTAAGATCCTTCTGTAACACTACTAAATGTATATTTTCTAATTATATTTCTACCATTCATGATGTATTGTAAGCCACATTGAGCCTGCAAAGAGGTGGGAAAATGTGGGATACAAATGCAATAAATAAATAGCTGAAAAGATAAGGGAAAGGAGTCTAGCCTTTGCACATTATAAGACGACTCAGAAAGATGAAGACAGGAGAGAATACCTAAATAAGCGAAGAGAAGCTGGAAAAGCTATCAGGAAAGAGAAGCGGCAAATGGAGGAAAAGATAGCTAATACGGTAAAATTGGGGGACAAGACCTTTTTCAGATATGTAAGTGACAAGAGGAAGTGCCATAATAGCATTGTGAGGCTCAAAGCTGAGGGAGAGAAAGATGTGGAAGATAAGGATAAAGCTGGACTGCTTAACAATTATTTTAGATCTGTGTCCACGAATGAAAGACCGGGGGTCTACTACTACTATTTAGCATTTCTCTAGCGCTACAAGGGCTGCAGAAAACAAAGGCTAAAGGGGATGTATGTATATATTTATTTATTTAGATTTTGCTCACACCTTTTTCAGTAGTAGCTCAAGGTGAGTTACATTCAGGTATACTGGATATTTCTCTGTCCCAGGAGGGCTCACAAACTGACAGAAATCACCAACGAAATCAAGCTCGGCCTGAACATCATGGATTCATGGGCAAATGCATTTCAACTAAAACTCAATAAAGAAAAAACTCATTGTCTCATCCTCTCATCCCAACACAGCGCGGACATTCCCACAAGTATCAACACCCCAGATCACACCCTTCCTATCTCAGGCAGCTTGAAAATTCTCGGTGTTACGATGGACCGTAACTAAACACTAGAGAGCCAAGTGGCATCCACAACAAAGAACATGTTCCACTCAATGTGGAAACTCAAACGAGTGAAGCAATTCTTCCCGAGGGAAACATTTCGCAACCTGATACAATCAGTGGTACTAAGCCACTTTGATTACTGCAATGGAATTTATGCGGGATGCAAAGAACAAACCTTAAAGAAACTTCAGACTGCTCAAAACATGGCAGCTAGGCTTATATTTGATAAAACGCGATTTGAAAGCGCAAAACCCCTCTGCAAAAAACTACACTGGCTGCCAATCAAAGAATGCATCGCCTTCAAAATCTGCACCCTGGTTCACAAAATCATCTACGGAGAAGCCCCGAGTTAAATGACAGATTTGATCTACTTACCAATTAGAAATACATCCGAATCAACACGATCTTATCTAAATCTGCACTACCCAAGCTGCAAAGGACTTAAATACAAAACAACTTACGCATCTAGTTTTTCCTACATAAGCACACAACTGTGGAACGCATTACCAAAAGCCTTGAAAACGACGTACGACCACATAAACTTTCGGAAATCACTAAAAACCAACCTGTTTAAAAAGACATACCCTACCAATCCAACTTAAATGCCTAATCTCAGCAACACAACCAAACTAAAGCACGGTATGGACATAACACAACTCTTACGTTCTCCGATTCCTTAGTGTGGCTGTGCCACATGAACTTGATCTTACCACAACATCACCCTGTATTTGTTCACACCGGAGTCTGCAAAGGCCTCTCCGGTACTATGTAAGCCACATTGAGCCTACAAATAGGTGGGAAAATGTGGGATACAAATGTAACAAATAAATAAGTTTGTACCTGAGGCAATGGAGGGTTAAGTGACTTGCCCAAGATCACAAGGAGCAGCAGTGGGATTTGAACCGGCCACCTCTGGATTGCAAGACCAGTGCTCTAACCACTAGGCCACTCCTCCCGTTTACAGAGGACTGTGTTCGTGAGGAGCTTGCCAAACTAAAAGTAGACAGAGTGATGGGGCCTGATGGGATACACCCGAGGGTGCTTAAGGAACTCGGAGAAGTTCTGTCGGCTCCGCTGACGGACCTCTTTAATGCTTCCTTAGAAACTGGAGTGGTCCCGGTGGACTGGAGAAGTGCGGTTTTGGTTCCTTTGCACAAGAGTGGAAGTAAGGAGGAGGTTGGGAATTACAGACCTGTCAGTCTGACCTCGGTGATGAGTAAGCTCATGGAAACGCTTCTAAAGAGGAGGATTGTGAGATTTTTTGAACTACATGGAATGCGAGACCCGAGGCAGCATGGCTTCACTAGTGGCAGGTCGTGTCAGACGAATCTGACTGTCTTCTTCGACTGGGTGACCAAACAGTTGGATGTGGGAGGGGCACTTGATGTGGTTTACTTGGATTTCAGCAAAGTCTTTGACACAGTTCCGCACAGGCGACTGATAAATAAATTGAGTTTCCTCAGTATGGGACCTAGAGTAATGGATTGGGTTAAAAATTGGTTGAATGGTAGGAGACAGAGGGTAGTGGTAAATGGAGCTTGCTCTGAAGAAAAGGATGTGTGTCGTCAGTGGAGTACCGCAGGGATCGGTTCTAGGGCCGGCTCTTTTTAACGTCTTTGTGAGCGATATTGCGGAAGGGCTGTCTGGTAAGGTTTGCCTCTTTGCGGATGATACTAAACTCTGCAACAGGGGGACAGCCTGGAGGGTGTGAATGACTTGAGGAATAACCTAGCGAAGCTGGAGGAATGGACCGATATTTGGCAACTAAGGTTTAATCCTAAGAAATGCAGGGTCATGCACTTGGGTCGCAAAAATCCGAGGGAACGGTACAGTATAGGGGGTGAAGTGCTTCAGTGTGCGAAGGAAGAGCGGGACTTGGGGGTGATTGTGTTTGATGACCTTAAAGCATTCAAACAGGTAGAAAAAGCGATGGCCAAAGCCAGAAGGATGCTTGGGTGCATAGAGAGGAATGACCAGCAGGAAAAAGGAGGTGATAGTGCCGTTGTATAAGTCTCTGGTGAGGCCCCATTTGGAGTACTGCGTGCAGTTCTGGAGACCACACCTACGGAAAGATATAAACAGGATGGAGTCGGTCCAGAGGACGGCTACGAAATTAGTAAGCGGTCTTGAATGCAAAAATTGTAGGGACAGGCTTATAAACCTCAACATGTGATTTGGAAGAGAGGAGGGAGAGAGGAGACATGATAGAAACGTTTAAATATCTCAAGGGCATTTATGTACAGGAAGAGAGCCTTTTCCAAATGAAGGAGAGCTCTGGAATGAGGGGGCATATGACAAAGTTAAGAGGGAATATGCTTAGGAATAACCTAAGGAAGTATTATTTCACAGAAAGGGTGGTGGAGGCGTGGAATGGCCTCCCGGTGGAGGTGTTGGAGTCGTGGACTGTTTCAGAATTTAAAAAGGCATGGGATAAGCATGTGGGATCGCTTAGGAACAGGTAGAATTGGGGGTTACAGAGGATGGGCAGACTGGATGGGTCATATGGCCTTTATCTGCTGTCATGTTTCTATACTTCTATGGGAATAATTTATGTTTTTGGCCAAATAATACAGTAAATGGCAAATCATGTGTTATTTGCCCTCGATGCACGTTTGTTAGCGCAACACATAGCAAATAAAAATGAGATGAAAGTGGAGTAGAGCACTTCATTATTATGTAAAATGAATTAATCAGCTTGTGTTTAACCTCAGAAGCTGCTTTATTTAAGGAAAGATAATGCCTGCTTTGAACTGGTATTCTTTCCTCCCTAGGAGCATTGGATTTCACATGGCCTAATGGTCCTAGGGAGCTTCTTAAAGAGGCTAGTTGCAGGAACAAATATTCCTTCAATTCTCCCACCCCCTCTGGCACCTACCGTGAGTTTTCTTGATGGCTAATGGGTGGGCAAGAGTGATCCCCAGCAGCTCCTTCCCTGTCGGCTTCCAAGTTCAAAATAGCATTGGTGAACCACTAGTGGTAGTACTGTGAGACTCTCACTAGTGGTCAGAACTATCATTTTGAATCTGCGTTGGCAAAGGAGCAGGAGTGTCCAGGAATCAATCCTGACTTCCCTCTCAAATAATCCACTAGAGACACCCTTGGTAAATGGGGGGTAAGGGTTGGTCAGATGTGAATGAGAATACTTACTAGGGGGTTTGGGGTATGGAGACCAATTGGGCAGGGTGGGGGGTTTATAGATGCTGGGGTCTGGCAAAAGCAGTAAGATATCATCTGCATAAGAAAGTAGCTTTTCCCCCATATATAACCTAAGTTGACCCAAAGATGACATGAAGAAATTGAATAAAACTGGAGACAGAGGTGAACCCTGAGGGACCCCACATCAGGGTGACCAAAACCTCAAGAGCTCTTTATTGAAACTCACACTATACGTACGATTCTTCAAAAAAAAAAAAAATCACTAAACCAGTTATATACAGGGCCGTAATACCTATGTTAGTTAACCTCTCAAATAATAGTGTATGATCTAAGGCATCAAACGCTGCAACACAATCTGCCTTCCTACACTTAACATCTCTTTCACCTAAGAAGTTAGTATGAAAAGAAGAGTTTTGTTATTATGAGCAGATCTAAAACCAGATTAAGAAGAACGTAGAGAAGAGAACGTATCAATGTATTCTGTAAACAACTGACCAACATATGATTCCAGTAGCTTAGTAAAAATGGGTATACTAGCTATAGGTCGATAATTAGAAGGTAAAGACAAATCAATGCCCTTGGGTATTGGTGCTAATAAGATCTTCCCCATGTCAAATGGTAAGGAACCATTAGCTAACATTACATTTAGTTCTTCTGTTAACCATTTCAAAATTGAGTATGGCATTGATGAAAACAAAGAAGTTAACTGTCTAAAATACAATATGAATGTGAGCTTTCTATAATGATCCATGCGCAAATCTTCTAGTGTGCAACTCAAAAGGGGGTGTGGCCATGGGAAGGCATGGGCGGGTCAAGATTGTTCACTAAAGATGTGCGCAATCCAAATCACAGTTACTACTATTACTATTTAGCATTTCTATAGCGCTACAAGGCGTACGCAGCGCTGCACAAACATAGAAGAAAGACAGTCCCTGCTCAAAGAGCTTACAATCTAATAGACTTGATGCTAGGGTCCACCTTGGAGGTCAGCGCTCAAGAAAAAGATCTGGGTGTGGTTGTAGATAATATGCTGAAATCTTCTGCTCAGTGTGCGGCAGCGACCAAAAAAGCAAACAGGATGCAAGGAATTATTAGGAAAGGGATGGAAAATAAGACCAAAAATTCTATAATGCCTTTGTATTACTCCATGGCGCGTCTAAAATGATAAAGGGGATGGAACTCCACTCGTATGAGGAAAGGTTAAAGAGGTTAGGGCTCTTCACCTTGGAAAAGAGATGGATGAGGGGAGACATGATTGAGGTCTATAAAATCCTGAGTGTTGTAGAATGAGTAGAAGTAAATCGATTTTTTTTACTTGTTCCAAAAGTACAAAGACTAGGGGACACTCGAGGAAATTATATGGAAATACTTTTAAAACAAATAGGAGGAAATGTTTTTTCACTCAACGAATAATTAAGCTCTGGAACATTTTGCTGGAGCAGGTAGTAATGGAGGTTAGCGTATCTGGGTTTAAAAAAGGTTTGGACAAATTCCTGGAGGAAAAGTCCATAGTCTGCTATTGAGACAGACATGGGAAGCAACTGCTTACCCTGGGATTTGTAGTATGAAGTGTTGCACGATTTGGTTTTCTGCCAGGTACTTGTGACTTGGCTTGGCCACTGTTTGGAAAACAGGATACTGGGCTAGATGGACCAGTATGGCTCCTCTTAGGTTCTTATGTTCCTATGTTCTTATGCGCAGTATTACTGGATACTGGGGATCATCACCTAACTTATGCGCCAGGATTTACACCAGGTTTCAGTTATTATAAATCCTTACACCCAAAGCTGGTGCAGATCTTGGCTGTACATATTCTTTAAAGGGCACTGATCCTGGAACACCCATTATAGAATAAACTGCTCTGAGCTATTAGATACAGTATATAAGAAGTGCTATGTTGTGTCTGAAATGTCCACTGTTGGAAACAGGATGCGGGACTTGATAAAGCTGTGGTCTGACCCAGTATGGCAATTTTTATGTTGAATCCTTATTTTATAGCAGAGAAACCCCTGACTTAGAAATGTTTAATGAGTTGTGAGGCATTTAGTTGCTATTCACCGCCTTGAGGAGCCTTTTTACTAAGTGGCAATAAGACCAATGTGGGTTTACTGCTCTCCATTCGGTAGCCCGGCAGTAGTTCCCACCCCCAACTTGCGCCATTTTCAGCGCTACAAAAATATTTTCTACTTTGTAGCACTGGTGCTCATCCGGTGGTAATCGGGCAGTGCCACACACTGCCTGGTTACCACTGGGTTAGCGCAGGAACCCTTACTGCCACCTCAGTGGGTGGCAGTAAGTGCCTCCCCAAAATGGCCATGCGGTAAGTGGTTCACTTCATGGCCATTTCTTTTCGGGAAAAAAAAGATAGCTTTTACCTTCTGTGGTAAAAGGGGGCCTCAGTGCGTGTCAAAAACACACACTAATGCTAATGCGGTGCCCCTTTTACCGTACCTTAGTAGAAGGACCCCTGAGTGAATTCCTTTAAAAAGGCAGTAATAAAATCCAAATAAATAAATGTTTTCCTGGCCTGAGAAAAATCCAGATGTTCATAGGTAATGTACACTATAACTGAGCCATGTTCTGCCATCACTGCCACTTTATCTTCTTATCTTCTGATATTTAATTGCTCAACCATGTTATGTCTGTCCAAAACAAAATAATATAATTGACTCTGAAATTATGCTTTTCCCTTCCCAACAACTGCAAATAAAGACTTGTAATGACATTAGGAATGTGCATAATAGTAAGACAATTGTATAATAAGAAGTTTCTTCCCATGCTTATGAAAAAACATAACACACTGCTGTCTGTAATATATTGTGTAATCTGTGAGCCAGATTTAATGATGGGATCGGGTTAAATTAAAACAAAAAGTACAAAATATTAGGAAGTCAGCTTGACACTGACATACCATTTTTTGTATAAGGTCTTAAATTTTTGCAGCTGCAGGAAAGAATTAAACAGAATTAAATAAACAAGTATAAAACACACTGTGGGACTTTTGGCTGTATCTTTAGGGGATACACTTCTAACAGCCTACACAGTTGTATAACCACATGGGCAGTTGTGACCTGGGGCATTACAGAAGTTTTCAAAGAAAAACTACTGGGGTTGCTGGTCTTTGAAAATTAGCAAGTGCAAAATGTGTGCATTAATAGTGTCCATGTACATTGCATCTATTAAATCAGGGCCACCGAGAGACTGAACTGGGCTTGGCTGCGGCCCCCCCCCCCAGATCGCTGCCGAAATACCTGCCGACTTATACGCCCCTCTTGCAATTATATGCTATAGCATTTAGGTACTAGCTTATAGAATAGCACCTAGTTTATATATGTGTGTCCCTGCCCATTGTTAGTGCCAATGATGCCGCAAGTGGTGCACATTTCTAAGTTGCCTTATCTCAAAAAAGATATAGCGGAATTAGAAAAGGCTCAAAGAAGAGCCACCAAAATGATAAAGTGGATGGAACTCCTCACATATGAGAAAAGGCTAAAGAAGTGAGGGCTTTTCAGCTTGGAAAAGAGATGGATGAAGGGGATATTATTAAGGTCTACAAAATCCTGAGTGGTGTAGAATGAGTAGAGGTGAATAGATTTTTACTCATTCCAAAAATACAAAGACTAGGGGACACTCAATGAAATTACTTGGAAATACTTTTAAAACAAATAGTTTAAGCTCTGAAACTCTTTGCCAGAGTATGTAGTAACAGCGGTTGTTGTATATGGGTTTAAAAAAGGTTAGGATAAGTTCCTGGAGTAAAAGTCCATAGTCTGCTATTGAGACAGACATGGGGAAGCCACTGCTTGCCCTGAGATTGGTAGTATGGAATGTTGGTAACATTTGGGTTTCTGCCAAATATTTGTGATCTGGATTGGCTACTGTTGGAAACAGGATGCTGGGCTAGATGGACCATTGGTCTGACCCAGTGTGGCTATTCTTGTGTTCTTATGTTTATAGAATTGCCCTAAGCATGCCCCCAGAAACCCCCTTTTTATGTAGCTATAAGCACATATACTATGGAATCTGTGAGTAGCTGTAGCTGCATTTGAAGAAGACAGTTTTCACTCTGCCCCTTTGAAACTTGCTTTCCCTATGTGATGCTTTGGTGCTAATGCCATGCAAGCTTGAGCTTACACATTCCTTTCTCTGGAACCTTTCCCTTTACATTGTCATATTTTCACCAAGTGCTTAAATCTGTGGCTATGATATTTACCATTCACGAACTGAGGGTGACATCTAATCATACAGTGGGGTTAACTGTTATTAATATTATGGTGGTTGGGAGGATGGGCTTTTAGTGTGTCTGTTTTTTTGTTTTTATGTATTATTATTATTGTAATGGGAAGTTTTAGATCTTATAATTCTCTTCAGGTGCCCCCTTAATGGAGGGTATAGCTAGATTTAATGAACTAACAAACTTTAACTAAATATACAATACATCTGTGCTGTAGGTATAATGAAGTGTTATCTGAGTGTTTGCAGCATTATCAGTTTTACTGACTTGAAATATTGTTACTATCATTACAAGATAGATGCAGTTTTTTTTTATTTGCAGTTTTGAAGACATTCTATGCCTTGCAGACTCCACATCCATTGCAGATGTCACACTTGATGGCAATCCTATAGCTCAGGAGCCATGGTACAAACAAACCATTCTCGGGCATATGCTGCAGCTCCGACAGCTGGATATGAAGAGAATCACGGTGAGAAAGGGGTCCTTAAATTGCTGCTGTAGTCTTCATTTACAGTTGGAATACATGATTGGTGAATTTCAGAATTATTTTAAATGCTGTGTTCCCAATGTTCAGATAATGTTTAGAAATCTGCGGATATGCATATTAAGCATTCACCACCAGCTTTTACAAAAACACATTTTTACTCCAGTTTTGATACAGTTCATGCTGGCCTCAAGTAACCCAGTGCAGGCAGTCTTTATGAACTGAATAACTCCTCTCAAGGTGTGTTACTTATTCCTATTATAAAGATTAAATGTGTCCCTGATGCAGACATTCCAGCTGCTGAAACATGTTGGGCGATGACTGAAACACCTTGTCATGAAAGGTTGCTTCTTAAAATACATTCTTTACTTTTTTAGCCACTAGTTGGTTCTGCTGGCTGCTCCTTTTTGACATCTATACACAAGAACACCAGCAAGTGGAAGGGAAGGCATTGCAGTGTTAACAACTTTTAGGAACATGAGAAGCCAATTACTGACAAAGTTATACAAGCCCCAATGCCAGCAGGGTGATCAGTTTGGTCTTGGGTTTAATTTAATTTAATTCTACATTTATAATCTACTTAACCATTTACACAGCTGAAGGTGGCAAACACTTAAATTAAAATATATCTGTGCAAAACAATTTAAAAGACACAAGTTACTGTCATAGTGTTATAATATTTCTGAAATAGTCAAGTCTTTAGGCCCTTTAGGCCCTGTTTACTTGGTGCAAAATCAAAGGGAATGAGTTCCACAATTCAGGTCCTGCTCTCAGCTCTTTTTTTTTTTTAAGTGCCAGTCCTAAATGTTCAGGTAGGGATCAGAATTACTTTAAATTGTTCTAATGATTGTAAATTTTGAGCTGGCACACAGGTAACCTATGATGTCATATAAGGTAGCGCTAAGCCATACAAGAACAGTTGACAGATTCTAATTTCAGCCCTGTTGACTTTTGGTTCAGCCTGTTTGTAAAGATTTTTTAGTTCAGTACTTTCAGAATGGCATTTTATTCCAAGATTTAGCAGATAAGGATTCATTGCGAGAGTGTCATGGGTACATATTTCTCAGTGAGTCTGTGCTGTGTAAAGTATCTCTGAAAATTAATTTCTTTTAAAAGAAACTTTGTGATGAGAAAATAAATGGAATGTTCCAAAATATTTATCTATATATATCCAACAGGGAACAGTAAATGAAGACAGTTAAAAAAAAAATTAGACTGGGTCCAAAAAGATTTGTGTTGGCCAACATTCGTGTTCTGTATTTTTCTGTAACCTTTTGCTGCTTGTTAACTTAAGTATTCAAAAAATACTGTGAGAATATTTGGATTTTGTAAACAATTTTGGTTTTCAGCTGTCTTTTTGTTAATATGGCAGTAAGCACTATTTGGTGTATTACTTAAAGGTTGCTATTTAGGGTCAAGTCACTGTTTTCTTTTCTAATTTAATTTATGGTTGGGTAAGATTATTTTGATAATTCTATTTTTCCTTTCATGTTTTTGAAAATTGATCTTTGGCAATTATGTGATAGGAGAGTTTTAGTGTCCTTAAGGAACCCAATGATTTTCTATTATATAAATTTGCATTTCTTGTCCTGCTCTTAAAAAAGATAATTTAGGTTGGTAGACTGACTCCACTTTAAGACTGAAGTAGCTTACATCCAAGATAGTGGCTGGATGATAAGGAAAGATCAAACCTTGAAATTCATTTGCAGCAGGGCTGGGGAACCTTTTCTTGTTGAAGGGCTGCATTAGACAGGGAAGGTGATCCCTTTCCAATGCCATAGTCTGCTTAGATAGGCGGGGGTCCCCTCCGGTATCATAGCTGGGAAGCAGTGAAACTAATAATGGAAATGGGAGAGGAGCTTCCATCAAGATGAGGTGGGGGGGGGGGGGGTTGCTGGGGGAGGAGGGAGCGAATGGTAGCATTGATAGGAGCAAACTGAGTGCTTTTACAACGATCAATTATTTCTAGGAGCATGGTAGGGGAGGACCTCATTTGGGCCAGATGAGACTAGATTGCAGCCCGAAGATTCCCCATTGCAATTTTTAGGAACAAGATTTAAAAAGTGCCAAGTGACTTGCAACAATGAACAGAGTAATTTCATAAAATTGCTATGATTTTAATAGACACAATAGTGGCTGAAAGCACCCTTACAGTATGACTGGCTACTGAAAGTTTGACCTATACAAGTATGCTTGTACAAAGGTGTGGGCTGAAGGCTTCAGCAGTCTCCTTTTGCTACAGGGATCCTTTTTCCTCATTTCAGCCTTTCATGGTTCAAAAAAGATATAAATGTGCACAAGAGGGTCTTCTGTACTTCAGTATGGTAACTGTAATGGAAAAAGAGGATGAATTTTATTTTTCACTTCTACTACGTTTCTCCCATATCCCTACTGTTTCCTTAATAGAAGTATATTCCTTGACTGGCCTAGAGTGTTGTAACTGGATGGACTTTTTTTGGCTTAGTTTTCCCTGTAAATGTGATTAAAACTGAGTCTCAGAAATATATTGTCTATAATCCTACTCACATATTGGCTTTTTTGGAGGCTAGTTCTCCTGTGGTGGTGACCCCATTTTGATTGGTATCATCATAGTTTTGGAATAATACCTTAGTTTCATGGCTGTGAGCTCTTAGGCAGTGTTTGAGAGTGTAGATGATAATATTTATTGGAATTTAATATTTATTGGAATTGTGTCCACGTCTATCTTTTCAGTTGGTGGTCTGGTTTTTGTTTTCTTTTCTTTTGTGTGTATTTTGTGGTTTATTGGAATTGTGTAATCACTGTATTGCTGTTACAAGATTTTCTTCTTGGATAATTATACTTCTTAAACATAAAATTAGAAAAAAAGATGAAAAAAATACTCCTAACCACAGGCATGCACAGTATCTTACCTTATAGATCAGTAGGTTGATATTTAAAAGCAGTTATATGCTTGGTGCTAATGGCAGCAAGGAATTAATTTTATGAAGTCATTCTTGCACATATATGATCCATTGTAAATGTGCACGTAATGACAGGATGGCTTGTATTATGCAGAAGGTACAAACAGTGACAGAGTTTGCAAGTATGTGCATAGATTATAAAATAGACTAATTTATGTGTGTACTTAAATAATGTATACACAGACATTTATACCTGTTCTTGAGTAGGTATAAATGGCCACGCCAGCAATGTGGGTGTAATTTCTGCTGTTTATGCTATTTTATAAAGATTCATAGCTATATATCTTTACCAAATAGTGCCTAAGTAGGTGCCTATGAATTTAGCACCTCCTTGTAAAATTATCTTCCAATCCCCTAATTCAATAAAAGTCACCAAACATTTTGCACACCCAATATGTGCGTGCAGTGTAATTGAATAGTGAGCTAATTAGTGCCAATAAATGGCTTTTTAACAAGCAGTTATTGGCACTAATTAGATTTCATTAGAACTTACGTGCATAAATTTAGACACGGGTAAGAAAAAAAAGGGGGGGGGCAGAAAAGATTTGTAACAGAGTGGACACCCAGGAGGGAGTGGAAAACATGAAAAAGGATCTGCGGAAGCTAGAAGAATGGTCTAAGGTTTGGCAATTAAAATTCAATGCGAAGAAATGCAGTGATGCGCTTAGGGAGTAGAAATCCACGAGAGACGTATGTGTTAGGCGGTGAGAGTCTGATATGTACGGACGGGGAGAGGGATCTTGGGGTGATAGTATCTGAGGATCTGAAGGCGACAAAACAGTGTGACAAGGCGGTGGCCGTAGCTAGAAGTTTCTAGGCTGTATAGAGAGAGGTGTGACCAGCAGAAGAAAGGAGGTGTTGATGCCCCTGTATAAGTCGTTGGTGAGGCCCTACCTGGAGTATTATGTTCAGTTTTGGAGGACGTATCTTGCTAAGGATGTAAAAAGAATTGAAGTGGTGCAAAGAAAAGCTACGAGAATGGTATGGGATTTGCGTTCCAAGACGTGTGAGGAGAGACTTGCTGACCTGAACATGTATACCCTGGAGGAAAGGAGAAACAGGGGTGATATGATACAGACGATCAAATATTTGAAAGGTATTAATCCGCAAACGAACCTTTTCCGTAGATGGGAAGGTAGTAGAACTAGAGGACATGAAATGAGATTGAAGGGGGGCAGACTCAAGAAAAATGTTAGGAAGTATTTTTTCACAGAGAAGAGTGGTGGATGCTTGGAATGCCCTCCCACGGGAGGTGGTGGAGATGAAAATGGTAACTGAATTCAAACATGCGTGGGATAAACATAAAGGAATCCTGTTCAGAAAGAATGGATCCTCAGAAGCTTAGCTGAGATTGGGTGGTGGAGCTGGTGGTGGGAGGCGGGGCTAGTGCTGGGCAGACTTCTACGGTCTGTGCCCTGAAAATGACAGATACAAATCAAGGTAAGGTATACACAGAAAGTAGCACATATGGGTTTGTCTTGTTGGGCAGACTGGATGGACCGTGCAGGTCTTTTTCTGCCATCATCTACTAAATGGGAGGGTCATGGGCAGAACCGGGGCGTTCCTAGCATTTACACACATTGGGGCCCTTTTACCAAGCTGCGGTAAAAAGAAACCCTGAGATAGTGATGGCAGCTGTTTTTGCTGTGTGCTAGGGCCCTTTTTACCACAGTAGGTAAAAAGTCCGAAAAAACACATGACCATGCAGCAAGCGTGGCAGTAATTGCTCCCATTCTCCCAATGAGGTGGTGGTAAAAAGGGCCCTGGCACACGGCAAAAACAGCTGCCAACATATACCCCCTGTGGTATATATATTTTTTAAATCCAGCAGCTCTGGAAATGACGTGCACTGGAGGCGGAACTACCACCAGTGGCCGCGTTCAGCCAACAGTAGTTCAAGGTTGCCGCACAGCAACCCTTTAATAAAAGGGCCACATTGTTATAGAATACAGGGCTACGTGCCCAATTTAATCAATGAGTTTCTTACTGGGCAGACTGGATAGATTGTGCAGGTCTTCATCTGCCATCATCTATTATGTTACTGATGCAAGATCCTCAAAATATCCCTCTTCAACAAACACTTTACAGATGACGGCTAACCCATTAAGCACAGAGACACTACAAACAGAATGCCTCTCTTTAGAAACAAATAGTATAGTATTAACAGTTCTTAAATTTATGTTTCTTTATGTTAGTATGTATAGGTTACTATGTTACCATTAATGTATTATTATTAATTTGTCACACTGTTGCCTTGGAGGGGCATAATCGAACAGGACGGCCCTGCGAAGGGGAGGGGAAACACCTATTATCGAAACAAGATGGGCGTCCATCTTTCGTTTCGATAATACGGTCGAGGATGCCTAAATCTCAACATTTAGGTTTAACTTAGAGATGGTCGACCTAAATGTTGAGATGGTTGACCTTAGAGATGGTCGTCCCCGGTTTTCAGCCATAATGGAAACCGAGGATGCCCATTTCAAAAGCTACCAAATCCAAGCCCTTTGGTTGTGGGAGGAGCCAGAATTCGTAGTGCACTGGTCCCCCTCACATGCCAGGACACCAACCGGGCACCCTAGGGGGCACTTCAGTGGACTTCATAAATTGCTCCCAGATGCATAGCTCCCTTACCTTGGGTGCTGAGCCCCCCCAATCCCCCCCACTACCCACTCCCCACAACTGTACACCACTACCAAAGCCCTAAGGGGTGAAGGGGGGCACCTACATGTGGGTACAGTGGGTTTCAGGTGGGTTTTGGAGGGCTCACATTTACCACAACAAGTGTAACAGGTAGAGGGGGGGGGGGGTGGGCCCGGGTCCGCCTGCCTGAAGTGCACTGCAGTACCCACTAAAACTGCTCCAGGGACCTGCATGGTGCTGTGATGGAGCTGGGTATGATATTTGAGGCTGGCAAAAAAAAATGTTTTAAGTTTTTTTTTTTTTTTTTTTTTTTTTTAGGGTGGGAGGGGGTTGGTGACCACTGGGGGGAGTAAGGGGCGGTCATCCCCGATTCCATCCGGTGGTCATGTGGTCAGTTCAGGCACCTTTTTGAGGCTTGGTCACAAGAAAAAATGGACCAAGTAATGTCGTCCAAGTTCTCGTCAGGGACGCCCTTCTTTTTTCCATTATTGGCTGAGGACGCCTATCTCTTAATCATGCCCCAGTCCTGCCTTCGCTACGGTGCCGACACGCCCCCGGGAACTTTGGTCATCCCCGCGACGGGAAGCAGTTGAGGACACCTAAAATCGGCTTTCGATTATGCCGATTTGGGTGACCCTGAGAGAAGGACGCCCATCTCCCGATTTGTGTTGGAAGATGGGAGTCCTTCTCTTTCGAAAATAAGCCTGGTGTTGAGTTAATGCTGTGCTCTTGCGGAGGGCATAAGCTCCGGACTGGGCAACACAGCTCTGCATTACTTACTTGTGAGAATTAATGATCTGCTTGTCCTTGGAGAGCTGCCGTTATAGCGTACCAGTGTAAGTCTGTGTATATGTACTTAATTTTAGGTTTGAGCGCTTACACCAACGCGGTGGCTGTTGTAAATTATTACACCCAACTGTAGGCAGTTAGGCGAGTACTGCATACATAACTGCCTGACATACCGCCAACCAGCCCATACCCCTCTCAATTCCATGCTTCCTTAAAGTTGCACTCTCTGCAATTTGGCTGTGCAAGTTATAGAATAGTGACTAAAGGCAGTTGGGCACTCGACTGTTAATTGGTCCAGTTAGCACCAATTAAGGCCAATTATAGCCTATGATTGCTCATTAACACCAATTAGCTCATTAAACTAAGATATGCACAATTGACCTTATTCTATAACTTGCATGTGTAAATTTGTGTACTAGTCGCAAATTTGGGCACATAATTTTCTAGAATTAGGGAGTAAATGGCCAATGATGATTTCAAGCCCTGTCCCAATTTTAAATAAAGTTATTTATTTAAAATTCGGACAGGGCTTGAAATCATCTGTTCAAAGGCAAAATTCAGCTGCTAAAAGGATAACTTACACATTTTTAAGTAGCTGTGTTAGCTATGCCTTTAAAATTATATATTGGTTTTTAGAGCAAAAGGGATGGATTAGGATGTGTGCAGTGTAGAGAGGGTAAGTGATGAGGATAGAAAGCTGAAGAAAAAGGAGGCCTGTAATTTAGGGCCATTTGCACAAAACGTACTAGGCCAGCAACTTGCGTTTTTGACCTGTACCAGCCGGTTCAGCGAGCATAGTATTCGGTAAGAGATGCACAAAAGGGACTGTGCTTGCTTTTTAACGTTCGCAGCAGTAGACATAGTATGCTAATTTATTTAACAGAGCTGCATTCCGAGGGATGCACAGCCGTTTACAAGCAATGCACAGAAAGGCCCACCGTCTTTTACCAAGAGAAATTGTACATAAGGTCTGGATTAGCTATAGCATGACAGTAGCTTCTTGGCGGAGCAGTCTGCTTGTTTTTGCATGCGTATGTTGTGCGTTATGTCCTACTGGATTCCTTAAAATTCCATGCTGTATGCAGAGCAAAACCAGGGGCAATCTAGAGACATGCAGTTAGTGTAGGCTTGGTTAGTGAGGGTTGCAGTAGTGCGCGGTGCATGGAGTAACAGTAAGACAGCTGCTGGTGAGTGTTTCCTATCCCCCTGCATTCAGTGGGCAGTGGGGGAAGGTTTCCTGAGTCAGGGTGTTTCTTTCTCCCACCACGGCTGTAGAAGTGGCAAACGAATGTGTTTTCCATACAAGAAAAGACTCTGTCCAGACAAAAATGCAGTTTAAGGGAGTGTTGCTGTGCTAACGAGAACATGGGAAGGAGCGGGCTGTCTGTCTATCTTACTTGCTCTCTGGTCAGTGATAGCTGGCAGATCAGAGGTGATAATAGTGCAAGTGATTTTTGGAGCTGCATCCACAGCACATGTCCAGGGCATTCGCATGGCAGCCATGCTTACCGATTGACTTCTGTGCGCATGCCCTGCTGCTTTCCCTACCAAGCTGCATGCTAAACATCCATGCAGCTCATTTCTTTTGAGAATTGCTTGCTTTTTCCACCTCGGTAATTTAACCGAGGTGGAAATATTGAGTGTTTGTTTCCAGGAAGTTTTGTGCATTGGGCCCTTAGACAGCATTCAGAAAAATCATATTCTAGCTAGTGCAGTACCTCTTAGAGCCAAAAGATGTCCTCCTATCACAACAGTACATTTTAAGTGTATATTATTCTCAGATACGATTTCCTATTTTCTCTTCACTTAGCATGGCAGTCTGTTAGTATATGTTTTTGTACTAAGCCTCTACATTGTTAAATAAAAGATCCCTTAATTTTTCACAGTTAATAATTTTAGTGAAGACTCTTGATAAATGAAGTGTTAGTAATTTCTCATTGTAGACTGGATATGTAAGTTGTCTTTATACATAACCCCTCTAATTCTATAAAAGTTGCCAAAAATTGTGTGCACAAATTTGGGTGTGTGCTCAATTTGCGCACACAATTTAATTGAATAATGAGATAATTAGTGCCAATAATTGGCTTTTTACCAAGCAATTATGCTAATTTGATTTAATTGGAACCTACCGCACATTAAACAACCTATAACCACCTAAACTTCCGGAAATCACTAAAAACCTACTTGTTCAAAAAGGCATACCCTACCGACCCTACTTAAATACCTGAACCCTGCAACACTACGAAACCAAAGAACGTAATGGATATAACTTAACTCTTCCCCTATACTATTCCCTAATATGTTTGTTCCACATGAACCTTATTCTACCATAACATCACTGTGTAACTGTTTATACCGGAATTGACGAATGCCTTTACGGTACTATGTAAGCCACATTGAGCCTGCAAATAGGTGGGAAAATG
Source organism: Microcaecilia unicolor (assembly GCF_901765095.1). Classification (NCBI taxonomy): domain Eukaryota; kingdom Metazoa; phylum Chordata; class Amphibia; order Gymnophiona; family Siphonopidae; genus Microcaecilia; species Microcaecilia unicolor. The sequence continues at coordinate 699,500,723 of NC_044031.1, forward strand.
TGGGATACAAATGCAACAAATAAAAAAAATTAGGCACAGGATCTGTGCCTAAATTTTACTTGCAAGTAAAAAAAAATGGGGTGCGGAAATGGGAGGGTCATGGATGGAACGGGAACATTCCTAGCATTTATGCACATTGTTGTAGAATATGAGGGGTATGCGCCATATATAGAATTCACCCCAATATGCTAACCTGGGTGCAGCAGAGTCTTTCAGTAACTGGCAGGCTGTGCACATGTACACCTCTGTATGAGACTGTGATGGATACAGGGCTTTCTGGCAGCAGTTCTGTTGCCTTGTCCAGTGTGGCTTAACTTGGGGGCAAGTTACCTAATGGCCAGGAGTAATGGAGATGGCAGGGTTGAGCTGGAGAAGAGTATTGAAGGCTTCGAGCAAAGACACTCTGGTAAATTTCACTGAGAGTGAGATAGTTATCTATTTAGGGTTCTTTTATAAAGGTGTGCTGAAAAATGGCCTGCGGTAGTGTAGGCGCGTGTTTTGGACGTGCGTAGAATAATTTTTCAGCGCACCTGTAAAAAAGGGCTTTTTTTTTGCCAAAAATGGACGTGCGGCAAAATCAAAATTGCTGTGCGTCCATTTTGGGTCTCAGACCTTACTGCCAGCCATAGACCTAGCAGTAAAGAATTTGGGCGGTAAAGACCTACGCGCATCAGATGCCACTTAGTGCGCATCCACTAAGTGCGCTAGAAAATAAAAAATTGTTTTTCAGGCGCGCGTAGCGGATATGAGCCAAAAATGAAATTACTGCACGAGCCATGCGGTAATCGGACGGCTTAGTCAAAGGGGCCCTTACTTAAGATACTTGAGTGCCAGAAGTGGTGTATGTTTATCATCACAGTACAGGGTGTGCATTTGTACTCTGTACCAGTAGTTCTGCTGCCTCACAGAGAGAGAGAGGTCCCTAAATCAAGAAGTGGGGAGGGGTGCAGATAGGCACCTCAGAGTGCATCTGCTGTGTCCCCCCCCCCCCCCAACTGGCTCCTCTTCCTCAGTAGCACTGTCTTCATAACTTATTGACAAGGAAAGAGTGCAAGAGAGCCAGATTCAGCAACTGGCCAGGAAGTCACTGCTGTATTGTCCTGTAGCACTGCTTGAGCTCCTACGCTAGCTTAATAGTTGGTATAAATGCTTGTGCCTAACTGCTCTCAGGCACACAACTCTCAATTAGACATATAACTCACATGCATAAGTGCAAGTCACACCCCTGACCTGCCCGTACCCCTCCCAGGTCCCGTCCCCTTGCAGTTACGTGTTTGTGCACGCAGTTGTAGAATCCCGACTAAGGGCAGTTACGTGTCTAACTGCAAACTAGTACCAATTAGTACCAGGTAACACTAATTACAGCCAAAATTGGTTGATAATGCCAATTACATTAAGTTATGTGTGCAACGGGCTTAGGCACTCAACTTTGTGCACTAAGGGGTGGATTCAAGAAAGAGTGCCAAAGTTTGGGCCCAGGGATGATGCATGGCAGGCCCAGATTCTATAACCGGAGTTCCATGCAGAATTGCCATTTAGGCGCGAGCACTTATGCTACGTGAAAGGCTGGTGTAACTGCTCATGCCTATCTGTTGGCAGTTAGGTACATAAATCCCTGTATTCTGTAACCTGCACACCTAGAAGTTGCACACAATGAAATTGGCACACACAACTTCTAGAAGAGCGACTAAAGGCAGTTGCATGTGCAAATGCTAATTGGTGCAAATTAGCACCAGTTAACACCATCTAAGCCAATATAGCCAATTATTAAATTAAGTTGTGCATGCAGTTGCCCTTATTCTATAACTTTTGCACTGTGTATATATATATATATATATATATATATATATATATATATATATATATATATTTGTGTGTGTGTACTTTTTTTCTTCTCTAGTTTTATCTCTGGTATGCTTGAATCCTGTTTGAATGGGACAGGTAGCTTAGGTCTTATCTATCCAATTATTGGCATTCCTTTCTGGTTTCCTTCTGTATTGCCATTTTATCTGTAAACCGATTTAGTCTGCTCACAACAAAAGTGGTATAGCAAATTTTAATAAATGATAAAATGCTAAAAATAGGCGTCCCTTTATAGAATTGTTCTTCATGCATATACACACACATTTACACCTACCCCCTCCCTGCCCATCTTCAAATCCTTGCTCAAAGCCCACCTCTTCAATGTCGCCTTTGGCACCTAACCACTATTCCACTATTCAAGAAATCTAGACTGCCCCAACTTGACATTTCGTCCTTTAGATTGTAAGCTCCTTTGAGCAGGGACTGTCCTTTCTTTGTTAAACTGTACAGCGCTGCGTAACCCTAGTAGCGCTCTAGAAATGTTAAGTAGTAGTAATAGGTGTAGATACATTCTTGGGCATTTTTGTGCCATTGGGGCTCATTCTTGGACACTCTTTTACATAGACACATGGGCACTTATGTTGTTTTTTTATTTAAATATGCCCCCCTTTTTGCTACTTGGATATAGGTGTCCTTTTATAAAATCATTCTCCATATGTATAACTCATTACTACAGCATGGTGGCTTTCTTCAAATCAATGAAGAACTTAAAAACTGTCTTTCTATGGCAGAAGTTCACCATGCCTTGCATCCTGTCTCCAGCAGTGGCCAGTCCATTGGAAGTACCTGGCAAGTCTTAATGGAGAAATCTATTTCCTGTTCCTTACATCCAGACGTAAGAGGTCATGATCGTCATGGCTACCTGGTTACTAATTGATAATGGATCTGCCGTTTAGAAACTTATCCAAACCTGTTTTTAAACCTAGCAGTACTTATTAAACTTGTCTACATCTTCTGGCAACAAATTCCACAGTTTAATTATATGCTGACTGAAAACATACTTTCTTAAATTTGTTTTTAAACTGCTAGCAATTAGTTTTATGGAGTGTGCACCTCTCTGTGTACTGTATAGTTTGAAAGGGTTAATAACCATTCCCTATTAATATGTCCACATCACTTAAGGTTTTATAAATTCTATCGTATCCTCAAAGTCATCTTTTCTCCAAGCTGCAGGGCTCAGTTTTTTTTCACGATTACCAACCACATGTTGCATGCAACTCAAACAGCATTTTCAACGCAACTACTAGCAAGATAGCCATGCACACCAAGAGTGTAAACCTATAAAGGGGGAGGGGGTATTTTTAGGTTCCAAAAAGGTGCCTATTTGGAACCTATTCTATTAAAGAAAGTAGGTGCCTTCTTTCCTTTGTAGAATGCTAGTGTAGCAGGGCAAATACGCACCTATATTTTAGGCATCACCACTTAAACCAGCCATAGAGCAGAAATGCATGGACCTAGACTGCTCAAAAAAAAAAGTGGATAAATTAAAGTATACTGGGGCGTAACTGTTCACACTGCCTTCCTTCACCCATGTGTTTTCCCACCTTGAACTTACACACCATCACATTTAGATACCATTTTATAGAATAGCACATTGCTGGAATATAGGCATCTCTTCAGTGACAAGCAAGGATACATGTGGGTGACTTTATGTGATGGAGCCAATGTGTGGGAACCGCTATCCATCTTGTTTATCACAGCTTTTGAGAATGATGTGCTACACGTGCGCTTCTTCCCATCTGTCTCTGTCGCATGGGAACTAGCAGTCACTATTTTCCTCAGAGAGCTGACACCAAAAGTCCAAACAAATCCTTTATTCAAACAGACCCGACGTGGCCACGTTTCGCCAATAAGGCTGCATCAGGGGTAGAGACATAAAACAGCTAACAAGGGGCAGTGAAGGCTTAGCCCAGGTAGCAGAGGTATGAAGCTGTCGCGCAACTTCCTGTGAGAAAGCTGATACTGAAGTCATCTTGAATGGTCAGTTCTGCTACCTGGTAAGCCTTCTCTGCCCCTGGTTAGCTGTTTTATGTCTCTACCTCTTATGCAGCCTTATTGGCAAAACGTGGCCACGTCGGGTCTGTTTGAATAAAGGATTTGTTTGGACTTTTGGTGTCAGCTCTCTGTTGTTTCTTTCTACTGCTGCAAGACACCCAGCACCTCTTTGTTTACCTGACCGTTTTCCTCAGTGCAGATCAGTCAAACTGAACTAGTGCTCCCTTTCAGCATGAGTCAAATTGTATTGGTTTTTCAAAAAGTTATTCTTTCTTCTTTGATTTTGTATAAGTCCTGCTGTTGTTGAGTGAGGGCCCCTTTGCTTGCCTTAGTTTTTCTGGGGCATTTTAAAGTTTCCTTTCTGTTTCATCAACCCTCTTCTGGCCTTGTTGGAACAGGCACCCAGTCGAGCAATTTTCAAAATCAAGTTGTTTCATTTCGCTGCAGTTATTTTTCCAAACGTGCCCCAGAATAAAGTTCTCAGTAATTATGAGTCAAATTGTATTGATTTTTCAAAAAGTTATTCATTCTTCTTTGATTTTGTATAAGTCCTGTTCTCCGAGGACAAGCAGGCTGCTTGTTCTCACTGATGGGTGACGTCCACGGCAGCCCCTCCAATCGGAATCTTCACTAGCAAAGGCCTTTGGTAGTCCTCGCACGCCCATGCGCACCACGCGCGGCTGTCTTCCCGCCCGAAACCGGCTCGTGCCGGCCAGTCTTCTTTTGTCCACGCTCGGTACGGTTGTGTTACGCCGTTTCCGCCCCTTAAGTCGACCTCGCGCGTCTCTTTTTGACTTTCGCTAACTAAAAAAGGATTTTGGAAAGGGACCTTTTCGGTCTTTTTCCCTTTCCGCTATTTCCAGTTTTTGCCCCGGTAAGTTTTCTTTCGTCTTCAGGGTAGGCCCTTTTCAGGCCTCGGGTCGAATTTTTTTCTTCCCCTCTTTTTGGTGCCTACCGCAATTACGAGTTTTGATTTCGCCGGCGTGATTTTTCCGCCCATGTTATCGAAGTCTCCCAGCGGCTTCAAGAAGTGCACCCAGTGCGCCCGGGTAATCTTGCTCACTGACAGGCACGCGTCGTGTCTTCAGTGTCTGGGGGCTGCGCACCGCCCGCAGGCCTGTAGTCTGTGCGCCCTTTTACAAAAGCGGACTCAGGTAGCGAGATTGGCCCAGTGGAACGTTTTGTTCTCGGGCTCTTCGTCGGCATCGGCACCAGGAGTATCGAGTGCATTGACGTCGACAGCGTCTAGACCTCCGTTCTCGGCCGCGACTGCATCGAGTGCATCGAGGCATCGACCCTCTGCATCGGGGCTGAGACATCGGAAGGCTGCGTCGGCGTCGGTGGTACCGGGACCTCCACGTCTGCTGATGTCGTCGGACGGTGGTGCTTCGACTGGAGTGCAGGTGAGGGCTGTCCATTCCCCTGCTGGTGGCGGTGAGCCTTCGGGTGGGTCTCCCCCTACCCCGAGGGCTCCTGCGGTACAGTCCCCCCGAGACCGACCTTCTTCGGCCTCGGCCCCGAGGAAGCGACGGCTGGATTCTACGTCCTCCTCGTCGGTGCCGGGAAGCTCCGGTGACATGCTTCGTCCCAAGAAGTCGAAGAAGCATCGACACCGTTCCCCTTCCTGTATCGGCACCGAGAGCTCTGGGTCGCCGAGGGAGTCGGCACCCAGTAGGCATCGGCACCGAGAGGACCGCTCACCCTCTGTTCAAGAGGTGTTGATGCGCTCCACTATGGACAGCCTGGAACAGCCTCCACGCCCGGAACAGACTCTGACATCGACACCTGCATTGGCTTCCACGTCTTTCTCCACAGTCGCTCTGCACGAGAGTCTCCAGGCCGTTCTCCCAGAGATTCTGGGAGAGCTGTTGCGCCCTTCCCCTCCGGTAACGGGGGTGCTTGCACCACCGGTACCGTCGAGTGAGGCGCCGGCTGACCCCTTGCCCGGGGTGAGGTCTCCGACATCGGTGCCGCGTGCGGTACCGACTGCGGTCGCCTCCCAGGAAGGCTCCCCGACGACGTCGGCGGAGGGAGCCTACCTCTCGACGCTCCCACCGTGGCCGTGGTTCCACGGAGTCGAGCCGGGCACGGCTTCAGACACAGGTTTGTGAACTTGTGTCTGATACCGAAGGTGAGGCCTCGTGGGAAGAGGAGGAGGACATCAGATATTTCTCTGACGAGGAGTCTGAGGGCCTTCCTTCTGATCCCACTCCCTCCCCTGAAAGGCAGCTTTCTCCTCCCGAGAGTCTGTCTTTTGCGGCCTTTGTCCGGGAGATGTCTACGGCCATCCCCTTCCCGGTGGTTGTGGAGGACGAGCCCAGGGCTGAAATGTTTGAGCTCCTGGACTATCCTTCTCCACCTAAGGAAGCGTCCACAGTACCCATGCATCATGTCCTAAAAAAGACATTGCTGGCGAACTGGACCAAGCCACTAAGTAATCCCCACATTCCCAAGAAGATCGAGTCCCAGTACCGGATCCATGGGGACCCAGAGCTGATGCGCACTCTTTTGCCTCACGACTCTGGAGTTGTGGATTTGGCCCTAAAGAAGGCTGAGTTCTAGGGAGCATGCTTCGGCGCCCCCGGGCAAGGACTCTAGAACCTTAGACTCCTTTGGAAGGAAGGCCTACCATTCTTCTATGCTCGTGGCCAAAATCCAGTCTTACCAGCTCTACACGAGCATACATTTGCGGAACAATGTACGGCAGTTGGCGGGCTTGGTGGACAAGCTCCCCCCTGAGCAAGCCAAGCCATTTCAGGAGGTGGTCAGGCAGCTGAAGGCGTGCAGAAAATTCCTGGCCAGAGGGGTGTATGACATCTTTGATGTTGCGTCCAGGGCCGCTGCTCAAGGTGTGGTGATGCGCAGGCTCTCATGGCTGCGTGCCTCCGACCTGGAGAATAGGATCCAGCAGCAGATTGCGGACTCGCCTTCCCGTGCGGATAACATTTTTGGAGAGAAAGTCGAGCAGGTGGTAGAGCAGCTCCACCAGCGGGATACCGCTTTCGACAAGTTCTCCCGCCGGCAGCCTTCAGCTTCTACCTCTACAGGTAGACGATTTTTTTGGGGGGAAGGAAGACTGTTCCCTACTCTTCTGGTAAGCGTAGGTACAATCCTCCTTCTCAACAGCCTGCGGCCCAGGCTAAGCCCCAGCGCGCTCGCTCTCATCAGCAGCGTGCGACTCAGCAAGGCCCCTCGGCTCCCCAGCAAAAGCAAGGAACGAGCTTTTGACTGGCTCCAGCAGAGCATAGCCGACATCCAAGTGTCAGTGCCGGGCGACCTGCCAGTCAGTGGGTTCTTCAAATAGTCCGGCAAGGATACACCCTCAATTTGGCCTCCAAACCTCCAAATTGTCCACCGGGAGCTCAGTCTTACAGCTTCCAGCGCCAATGCGGTCGAGCCCATGCCATCCGGGCAAGAAGGGCTGGGATTCTATTCCAGGTACTTCCTTGTGGAAAAGAAAACAGGGGGGATGCGTCCCATCCTAGACCTAAGGGCCCTGAACAAATATCTGGTCAAGGAAAAGTTCAGGATGCTTTCCCTGGGCACCCTTCTTCCCATGATTCAGGAAAACGATTGGCTATGCTCTCTGGACTTGAAGGACGCCTACACTCACATCCCGATACTGCCGACTCACAGACAGTATCTGCGATTTCAGCTGGGCACACGTCACTTCCAGTACTGTGTGCTACCCTTTGGGCTCGCCTCTGCGCCCAGAGTGTTCACGAAGTGCTTGGCTGTAGTAGCAGCGGCACTTCGCAGGCTGGGGGTACACGTGTTCCCATATCTCGACGATTGGCTGGTGAAGAACACATCCGAGGCAGGAGCTCTACAGTCCATGCAGATGACTATTCGCCTCCTGGAGCTACTGGGGTTTGTGATAAATTATCCAAAGTCCCACCTTCTCCCAGTGCAGAAACTCGAATTCATAGGAGCTCTGCTGGACTCTCGGACGGCTCGCGCCTATCTCCCAGAGACGAGAGCCAACAACTTGTTGTCCCTCGTCTCGTGGGTACGAGCGTCCCAGCAGGTCACAGCTCGGCAGATGTTGAGATTGCTTGGCCACATGGCCTCCACAGTCCATGTGACTCCCATGGCACGCCTTCACATGCGATCTGCTCAATGGATCCTAGCTTCCCAGTGGTTTCAGGCTGCTGGGGATCTAGAGGACGTGATCCACCTGTCCACGAGTTTTCTCAAATCCCTGTATTGGTTTGGACCAATTTGACTCTGGGACGCCCCTTCCAAATTCCTCAGCCACAAAAAGTGCTGACTACGGATGCGTCTTTCCTGGGGTGGGGAGCTCATGTCGATGGACTTCACACCCAAGGAAGCTGGTCCCTCCAGGAACGCGATCTGCAGATCAATCTCCTGGAGTTACGAGCGGTCTGGAACGCTCTGAAGGCTTTCAGAGATCGGCTGTCCCATCAAATTATTCAAATTCAGACAGACAACCAGGTTGCCATGTATTACATCAACAAGCAGGGGGGCACCGGATCTCGCCCCCTGTGTCAGGAAGCCGTCAGCATGTGGCTCTGGGCTTGCCGTTACGGCATGTGGCTCCAAGCCACATATCTGGCAGGCGTAAACAACAGTCTGGCCGACAGGTTGAACAGGATTATGCAACCTCATGAGTGGTCGCTCAACTCCAGAGTGGTGCGCCAGATCTTCCAAGTGTGGGGCACCCCCTTGGTAGATCTCTTCGCATTGCGAGCCAATCAGAAGGTCCCTCAGTTCTGTTCCAGACTTCAGGCCCACGGTCAACTGGCATCGGATGCCTTCCTCCTGGACTGGGGGGAAGGTCTGCTGTATGCTTATCCTCCCATACCTCTGGTGGGGAAGACTTTGTTGAAACTCAAGCAAGACCGGGGCACCATGATTCTGATTGCTCCCTTTTGGCCGCGTCAGATCTGGTTCCCTCTTCTTCTGGAGTTGTCCTCCGAAGAACCGTGGAGATTGGAATGTTTTCCGACCCTCATCACACAGGACGAAGGGGCGCTTCTGCATCCCAACCTCCAGTCTCTGGCTCTCATGGCCTGGATGTTGAGAGCGTAGACCTTGCCTCTTTGGGTCTGTCGGAGGGTGTCTCCCGTGTCTTGCTTGCTTCCAGGAAAGATTCCGCTAAGAGGAGTTACTTCTTTTTATGGAGGAGGTTTGCCGTCTGGTGTGACAGCAAGACCTTATGTTTAAATTTTTTTTATTAAATGCTCAAATACACAATATTCAACATTAGCACGCACATATCTTCATATTACATAAGATCTGTGACAGGACAAAGTAATCCTGATCATAACTCTGGACTCTCTTGTTTCTATTTAAACCATTCTCTCTGTCTTAGTCTGTTATGTCTTCAACTACCTGATCCTGAGTTCTACTTCAGTTACTTTCCCTTTTCAGGTACATACATATCTGAGTCCAGGTTTTTATGTTAGATCTCTCTATGGCTCTTACTTTGCCTCTGTTACCAATTCTACTTAGTTTATTCAACTCATTAACATCAATGTGAATAACTTAACCTTAATTAGCGTTCCTTTTATTCATATGTGCGCAACTTTTAAGATCTACTACATCTATATGACAAATCTTGATTTTTCTATTTCCTTTTTCCCCCCCCTCCCTTTCCCTTCCCCCCTCTCCCTTGTTACCCTTTCCCCCCCTCTCTTCTTGGTTATTGGGTTTGTTAATCCTTAATCAACGAGCCTACGCTCCCCTCCCCAAAACCTCCAACTCTGTCTGTTCATGTTCCCTGTTTCACCGTCTTCTTCATCCTCCCCATTTAGAAGTTTATCAGGTAACTGCGGGCTGCTTGCGGGAGCGTGTTTAAAAGGGGACTCCAACACGCTTCAAATTTCTTCCCCTCTATCGATTCCCAGTTCTTAACACCCATCTGTTCTACCCTCATCAACATCAACATCAACATTCGTGTTCTCCACTGTTGTTTGAATGGTGGCCTGGACGAGAGCCATTCGGCCAGAATAACTTGCTTAGCAATTATAACCGTCTTTGAAGCAAATTCTGTATATCCCCTCTGTGTTGGTTTGTTTAGTCTGAAATGACCAAAGAGAATCGCCATATCATAAATCCAAGGTGATTCCCACAATTGTGATACATAAGCAAGCAATCCTTTCCAAAATTCCACCACTGCTGAGCAGTTCCATATCATGTGACCCAAGGTTGCTCCAGCACATTTGGGGCATGATCCCCAGGGTGACACACCCATATGGAAAGCTTGTCTGGGTGCTATATACATCCGCACAGCCAGCCTGTACTGCTGTTCCCAGTGTAGCGCGGCTGAAGTGGAGTGCCTCATGGTCAGGATATGTGTTTTTATCTGTGCCTCTGTTACTGTCTGCATCAGATCTGCACTCCATTGCTGTGCTAGTTTTTTGTAATCCAATTCTGCTGCCGTATCTCTAATATACCTGTGGTGAAATGCAAGTGGTACTTCCTGCTGAGCTGCCAGGGAAAATGCGTCCGACATTTCTATTTGTACATCCTCCGCGAGATCTTCCCACGGTAAAGAATGTACATAATGTTTTAGCTGCTGATAGTGAAATCTGTCTTTGTCAGGCAGTCCATATTCTCTTTGCAATTCCGCAAAGTTCTTAATCTTGCCTTCTGTGGTTAGTACTTGTAGGAGGTACACCACCCCTCGTCGCTTCCACTTCTGAAATGTCCCATATATCTGTCCCGGTTCAAAGTCCATATTGCCACATATAGATCGGAAGGGCGTGACATTGGCGGAGAATTTATGTAGCTTGCATATCCATCTCCACACTGCTTTCGCAGTGGGCATTATCATTGCATATTTCAAGATTTCTGGAATTACTGTCCCTCCTACGTGTAGATAATTTGTGAAATGCCACTTTGGTTCCAGCTGTAATTCCAGATCTGTGTTAGAAAATTCTGTCGTCCCCCTGAACCAGTCATTGATGTGACGCATTCCACTGGCCACTGTCAAATGTCTCACACTTAACAGTCCTAGGCCCCCATATTCAACTGGGATGGTTATTGTAGTTACTGGCAGGCGTGGTTTCCTCCCCCGCCACAGGAACCGTTGTACCAACTGATTTAGTTTCTGTTCGTCTTGTCTCTTCAGAAACAGTGGTAGTGTCTGAAAAACGTACAACCACTTTGGGGTTATACACATATTGTATAAGGCTATCCGCCCTAATAGTGAGATAGGCAGGGATCCCCACATGCCCAGTCTGTCTTCTGTCTCTTTTAGCAATTTAGCTACATTTATTTTATATAATTGTCTGAGATCTGCCGGTATCTTTACCCCTAGGTATGTTATGGGTTCTTCCGTCCACTGTAGTGATTGTGTACCTGTCCACCTCTCCACCCCTTCTGTGCCCACCGGAAGAACACAAGATTTCGTGATGTTTAGCTTAAACCCCGAGATTTCCCCAAACCTCTGTACTTCCTGTAATAAACAGCCCAGAGAGTGTGCTGGGTCAGTTAAGACCAGTAACAGGCCATCTGCATAGGCCAGCACTTTTATTTGCCAGCCCGCCACTGTAACTCCCTGTATTTCTTGGTTGGCCACGGTAATTCTTAATAGTGGTTCTAATGCCAGTACAAAAAGGAGTGGGGAGAGCGGACATGCCTGTCTAGTTCCTTTGCTAATCCGAAATTCATTGCCCTTCCCCCCATTGACAATTACACTGGCTCTAGGGTTATTATATAGTGATTTTATTACTTCCCTAAACCATCCCGTGATACCCATTCTCGTCACTTGTTCCAAGTATTCCCAATTGACGTGGTCAAACGCCTTCTCGGCATCCAAGCTTAGTATCCAAACCGGTATTTTTTTTGTCTTGCATGCCGACAAGGCTACCAGTAGCTTTCGAACATTGTGCACTGCCCGCCTTCTCCGAATAAACCCTACTTGGTCTTGGCCCTGGCCCACCAGATCAGGCAAACATTGCGCCAATCGTTCTGCCATAATTTTTGCTAATAATTTGACTTCTACGTTCAGCAGTGAGATGGGCCTGTAGGACCCTGGTCTTTCTGGTGACTTGCCCGCCTTTGGTATCAATGTTATGTATGCTACATTGGCATATGCGGGTAGTTCTCCCATCTCAATCGCTTCTTCATAATAAGCTAGTAGATGAGCTTGTGCCTGTGGTGGTATTAGTTTATAATACTCCCCTGATAGTCCATCTGGACCTGGGGCTGATCTTAATTTTAACTCTTTTATTGCCTTCTGTAATTCTACTAATGTTAGTGGCAAGTTTAAGCCTTCCCGCTGTTGCTGAGTAATCTGTGGTAGCCTAACGTTTCTCAAATAATCATTTAAAGCTGTCTTTGATAATTGTGTTTGGTTAGTGTACAGAGTCTGAAAATATTCAGTGAAGACTTGGGTAATTTCTTTAGGGTTGCTGGTTAACCTACCCTGACTATTCCTTATTGTGGCCACTGTCCTAGAACCCCCCCATCCTTTAATTACTCCTGCCAACAAGCGTCCCGATTTATTCCCAAACCTATGGAGTCTGTATTTATAGTATAGAGCCGATCTATTTTCAATTTCATGTAGTTTGGTATTTAAGGCAATTTGCAGTGACTTCACTGTGTCTAGATTTACCTTGGTTGGATTCTGGGTATATCTCTTCTGAGCTTTTTTCAATCTGGATTCTAATAACAGGATTCCTGCTGCTCTACTTTTATTCTTTTTGCTGCAATATGCCAAAATTTCCCCCCTCAAGACCGCCTTGGACGCTTCCCAGAAGAGGATTGATTGCGTCTGGACATGTTGTCTATTGTTCTGGGCGTATTCTTCCCATTTCATATGTAAATATTTGATAAATTTCTCATCTGTATATAAGTATGCCGGGAATCTCCACCTTCTCCCACTTTGGTTATCTGTTTGCAGCTCTAAATCTATCCATACGGCCGCATGGTCTGATATTTCTTCCGGGCCTATGGCTGCCCCTATTAAATGTGGTAGTGTTAAACTGTCTATCAAAATATAATCCAACCTACTTAATGTGTCATGGGCTCTAGACCTATGAGAATACTCTCTTTCAGTCGGGTGCAATGTTCTCCATGTGTCCACCAAGTTAAGTGTTTTAGAAAACGACCCTAATTTCCTAGCCCTTGCGCCTATGTGATGGGAAGAGTCTCTGTTTGAACAGTCCATTTGAGGATTAAACACTAAATTAAAATCCCCCACCACTACCAATCTTTTGTTATTATATTTAGCACATTTGGCCATCAGGGACCTCAGGAATGAGGGGTCATGTGTGTTCGGCCCGTAGACTGTCACCAGTATAAGTTCTATACCGGATAGCCATATTTTTAAAATTAAATACCTCCCGTCTTCCCCAGAGTCCTCCCGGGAGGCCTTATATGTTAATCCTTTCCTAAATAAAATTGCAATCCCTCCTTTCTTCCCGAGGGCTTCCAGGGAAAACACCTCCCCCACCCAACTCCTCTTCAACTTGGCATGTTCTAGGTCTGATAAATGTGTTTCTTGCAGGCATGCTATGTCCGCGTTATGACGCTTCAGGGCCGTTAGGATCTTAGCTCGTTTGATCGGGGAGTTAATCCCCCCGATGTTCCAGGTTGTTAATCTGACCGGCATTGTGAACTCTTGTGGCTAGTTTATCTGCTAATTCTGCTACCCGTGTTCCCCCCTCATATGTTCTATTTGGGAGCCCGCTTAACCCGTTTTTTACCCCTATCATTTTACCTTTGTCTATCCCTACTATTCCTTTACCCCCCATATCCTCTATCCTCCTTATTCCTCCCCCACCCCTTCCCGCTTTCCTCCCCCCCCTCTCTATTAACCCCCCCTTCTCTCGCTCCAGGTCTAGCCTGTCTGTGGAGAAGTGACCCCCTAGGCACATGAGGCCCCTGCCCACTCTGCCAAATGTACCTTTTTCTCTGGTGCCTTGCTGAATCGCGTTACCACTAGATTTTTTCTAGTAAGCCTTCTTCCAGCGCTGCTTTCTTTGCTTCCGTCACCGTTTTAAATGATTTCCACTGTCCCTGGATTAACATCCGCAGAGTTGCCGGAAATTGGAGGGAAAACCTTATGCCTTTATTCACAAGTGCAGAGCATAACGGATGGTACTGTCGCCTCCGCAGTTGCACCTCTGTCGAGAAATCTTGAAAAATTAATACTTTGTGCCCATCGTGTGTCAAAGAGTCCCTCCGCATCCTGAATCCCTGCAAAATCTCCATCCGATGCCTATAGTTTAATATCTTGGCTATAATTACTCGCAGGCGTGCTTGTTCTTCAGCCTTGCGTCCCACGCGGTGAGCTCATTCTACTACGAACGGCCCCATGGTGTCTGTTAGTGCTAGTTCTTTGGCTAGCCATGTTTCAAGCCAGGTGGTTAAATTCTTTTCAGGGATTGTTTCTGGTATCCCCACCAACCGTATATTGCTCCTCCTGGAGCGATTTTCTAAATCCTCTAATTTGTTGTGGCATTCATGGAGCTGTTTTGTGAGGGTGGCTATGTCTGGGCCATATCTGCGTCCTTCATCTTCCAGGGCCGACACTCGGGTTTCGAGGTCCCCCATTCGAATGCCCACTCCATCTAGCCTTGTATTAAGTTCTTCCAACTTGTGTTCTACTGCCGCCCATTTCGGGTCCCATGCCTTCGCTACTGCCATCGTGATTTGCTGGAGTTGTGCTTCAGAAAAGCCTTCCGTTTGCGGAGCGGGTATTTCCGCCATCTTGGTCTCCTGCGCGTTCGTCTTTATTTTCTCTTTTTTCGCAGATTTTTGTGCCATCGCTAATGGAGACCTGTTGAGGTCTTTGTCCATAAATTACCCCACTTTCCGCGTGACCTGACTTCGGGCACCTTCCGATTAGTTTAAATTTTTGGGCAGGGGTCTCAGAGCTCGAGCCACACGCTGCTGCTCAGCTCATGTCCCGACCGGAAGTCCGCCGACAGCAAGACCTTAGATCCTCGCTCCTGTCCTACACAGACCCTGCTTGAATACCTTCTGCACTTGTTTGAGTCTGGTCTCAAGACCAACTCTGTAAGGGTTCACCTTAGCGCAATCAGTGCATATCATTACCGTGTGGAAAGTAAGCCGATCTCAGGACAGCCTTTAGTTGTTCGCTTCATGAGAGGTTTGCTTTTGTCAAAGCCCCCCATCAAACCTCCTACAGTGTCATGGGATCTCAATGTCGTTCTCACCCAGCTGATGAAACCTCCTTTTGAGCCACTGAACTCCTGCCATCTGAAGTACTTGACCTGGAAGGTCATTTTCTTGGTGGCAGTTACTTCAGCTCGTAGAGTCAGTGAGCTGCAGGCCCTGGTAGCCCAGGCCCCTTACACCAAGTTTCATCATAATAGAGTAGTCCTCCGCACTCACCCTAAGTTCTTGCCGAAGGTAGTGTCGGAGTTCCATCTGAACCAGTCAATTGTCTTGCCAACATTTTTTCCCTGTCCTCATTCCTGCCCTGCTGAACGTCAGCTGCACACATTGGACTGCAAAAGAGCATTGGCCTTCTATTTGGAGCGGACACAGCCCAACAGACAGTCCGCCCAATTGTTTGTTTCTTTTGATCCCAACAGGAGGGGAGTGGCTGTGGGGAAACGCACCATATCCAATTGGCTAGCAGATTGCATTTCCTTCACTTACGCCCAGGCTGGGCTGGCTCTTGAGGGTCATGTCACGGCTCACAATGTCAGAGCCATGGCTGCGTCAGTGGCCCACTTGAAGTCAGCCACTATTGAAGAGATCTGCAAAGCTGCGACATGGTCATCTGTCCACACATTCACATCTCATTACTGCCTGCAGCAGGATACCCGACGCGACAGTCGGTTCGGGCAGTCAGTGCTTCAGAATCTGTTCGGGGTTTAGAATCCAACTCCACCCCCCTAGGCCCATGTTTTATTCTGTTCCAGGCTACACTCTCTGTTAGTTGGATAAGTTGCGAGGCCCAATTGACCATGTTTGTTGTTTTGAGTGAGCCTGGGGGCTAGGGATACCCCATCAGTGAGAACAAGCAGCCTGCTTGTCCTCGGAGAAAGCGAATGCTACATACCTGTAGAAGGTATTCTCCGAGGACAGCAGGCTGATTGTTCTCACAAACCCGCCCGCCTCCCCTTTGGAGTTGTGTCTTCCCTTCTCTTTGTCTTGCTACATACGGAACTGACGAACACAAGCCGGTTCGGGCGGGAAGACGGCCGCGCATGGGCGCGCGAGAGCTAGCAAAGGCCTTTGCTAGTGAAGTTTCCGATTGGAGGGGCTGCCGTGGACGTCACCCATCAGTGAGAGCAATCAGCCTGCTGTCCTCGGAGAATACCTTCTACAGGTATGTAGCATTCGCTTTATATTCCCTTTTGTTGGATAGACCCAGTCAAGATGGTTTTTAAATTTCTCACAATGGATTGTCTGTTGCATGTGAACATATTGGAGAAGTTGCATTCTGCCCAACAGCTATGAAGCATAGGAGTCGGTTTTCAAAAAATGCTCAATTTTCAACCAAATTCCATGCCAGTGGCTCAGGGCCAGATGCACTAAACTTAACGAGCCCTTAACGAGCAAGTAATAAACCCTGGCATGCACTAAACAGTTCCCCCCACCCCGACGACGGTAGCAGCTAACAAAAACGGAATGCAGATAAGCAAATTGTGTAGAAATCCTATTGTAATGAGATGCACTAAGCTTTTCCGATTGCCTTAACGCTGGAAAAGGCTGGAAAATCTAATGAGAGGTCTGTACGAGATTGTAAAAATTATTAAAATATTTTTTAAAATGGGGGGGGGGGGGGACGACGCAAAAACGGCCAAGTGCTTGTCAGGAGCGTCCTTTATGGATGTTCTTCACTATATTAAAAAAAAAAAAATCATACAGGCTCTGATGGAAAAAAAATCCAAGTGTTCGTCCTTTTTTTTTTTTTTTAACAAAACTATTAGTGGGATTTGAACCTGCCACCTCTGGATTACAAGACCGGTGCTCTAACCACTCAGCTACAACTCAGCTAAAACATAGGCTGAGTGAAGCACGGCCAAAAAGGACGTTTTTATTATTGCGGGGTTGAATGATGTCCAAAAAAGAGCCTGCAGCAGCGGAGCCTGTTTGATTTTTTTTTTAATTAAGCTTCACTTTAAAAAAATGTAGATTTTGGGCGGCCTCCCCCCCCCCCCCCCCCGCAATAATAAAATCGTCCTTTTTGGCCGTGCTTCACTCAGCTAAGAGACCTGGAAGTAAGGGAGGGACATCCAAGCAAGTAGAGTTGTAGCCCAGTGGTTAGAGCACCTGTCTTGTAATCCAGAGGTGGTGGGTTCAAATCCCACTAATAATTTTGTTAAAAAAAAAAAAAGGACGGGCACTTGGATTTTTTTCCACTTTTTTAAGTTGTAAGAAGTCTTTATTGAACATTTATCAAAACAGCATAACAAAATACAGCACTCCAGAACAAGTAAGTAATAGCATAACTGATCAGCTCCAGGTGTCTCTCAGCCAATCCCAGCGCGTTTAGCTGTTACCAGTATCAGCTAAATGCGCTGTGATTGGCTGAGAGAGACCTGGAGGGAGGGACGTCCAAAAAGCTTTGATTTGTGTCCTCTCACATCCCGATTTTCTGGGCTGGAAGGCTCCTCCTGTAAAAAGAACGTCTTTTTAGAGGGAGTTTTTTTTTAATACTGAAGGACGTCCTTGGCATGTGCAGAGCAGCCAGCATAACGCTTGGCTGCTCTGCGCATGCTCCACCGGCCGATTGGCTGACTGCTTAACGATGGAATAGAGAATGCAAGTGAGCTACAACGAGCAGCTCATTTGCATTCCTATTCCTTGATGCATGCCCGTTCCTTACCGATTCACTAAGGGAATCGGTAAGGGAAGCGCTCTAACGATTGATTAGTGCATCTAGCTCTCGGATTGCATAGCTAAAGGAAAATAGCCATGACATTTCTGTTGGAGTTGGCTCTGCTTTCTAAATGAGCTGATTAAGCAACCTTTCAAACCTGTCTATTTGTTGTTCTGTGTTATGGTGTTTTAGCACACGTTATTGTGTCTTTACACAGCTTTAGCACAACAAATTTGACCAAATATGCAGCAAAATAATAAGCTACATCACATACAGATTCATACAGATTAGTTCATTACTGTGTAATGAGGCTCATATTAATCCTTTTGCTGCACATTGTGGGCCAAAAGTTAACCATGTTTTCCCCCAGGAGCATCAGCTCTCTAATTGGGTTGAGGGAGGGAGAGGAGGAGATTGGGCTGTGCTGCCACAGTAGCACCTTTTTTTAATGCTTTGTCCTGGCACCATGCGACATGCATTGACAGCACAGGTGCACCTGTGCTATCTGTCAATGCATGTAACACAGTTCACATGTAGTAAGTGTATGTTGTGTGCGGTATAAAAACTTATACAGTTTAGTAAATGGGCCCCAAAATGACTTCCTAGTTCCTTGAGTTCTGAGGAATTTTTTTGTACATAGCCGCCTTCATTAGGATTGAATTATATTTTCCTGGTTAAAGTTGCTTTTCATATGCAATTCATTTGTAGGAAGAAGAAAGGCGCACAGCATCACTCCTGGCAAGAAGAGAGGAAGAGAAGAAGCGTGAAAGCCATAAACAAGCCTTACTGAAGGTATAGTCTCTAGCTAATTTATGTAATTTGGGAAATAATACTACTATAATTTTTTTTAACTATCAGTTTTAATTGAATGAAAAAGGTGTATGTAAAAATACAAACACACAAAGAATCAGCATTAACAACCACAAGAACACCCCCAACCCATCCCTGCCACCCACCTACTACTACTTGACATTTCTAAAGCGCTACTAGGGTTACGCAGCGCTGTACAATTTAACATAGAAGGACAGTCCCTGCTAAAGGAGGTTACAATCTAAAGGACAAATGTACAGTCAGTCAAATAGGGGCAGTCTAGATTTCCTGAAAGGTATAAAGGTTAGGTGCCGAAAGCAACATTGAAGAGGTGGGCTTTGAGCAAAGATTTGAAGATCTGACCTCCCCCACCCCAAAGCTGCTACAAGAAACAACAAAAGTGGGCAACTCACAGGGACTCTTCAGGAAGTGCCTTCCTGCCACAATACAACCACTCCCACCCCCCAAAAAAAGAAATCCCACACCAAAAGGACTCACAGGGTAGAAAGCATAGAGGATAAACAAGTCAATTCTTCATGGGCTGCATCAAAATGACCATGATGTCGGTCTGTCAATTGGTCCATGTCTCTCGCCACATGAACTTTGGTGGCCCAGGATTGCAGTGTAGGTCCATCTGATTGTTTCCAGTAGGCCACAATTTCACATTTAGCTGCTGCTATGCAAACCTGTTTAACCCTTGTGTGCTACCATTTTCCCCTCTTATTACCCAGCCCCAAGAGGCGAAACTTAGGATCATAGGGAAAAGTAACCCCCAATGCCTTCGATAGCTTCCCTGAAATAGCTATTCAAAAGGGTTGCAAAGAGGCACAAGACCATCAAATATGATTAAGGGTACCCCGTCCATTCTGCATCGCCAACATTTGGTCTGTACTAGCGGATGGAAACGTGCTTTAGGTGTACCAGTCTGAAATACCATCTGGTGATTACGTTACAGGCTTTCTCCTTAACGCGCACAAGGAGGCTTTCTTCACCTCA
Source organism: Microcaecilia unicolor (assembly GCF_901765095.1). NCBI lineage: Eukaryota > Metazoa > Chordata > Amphibia > Gymnophiona > Siphonopidae > Microcaecilia > Microcaecilia unicolor. The sequence goes on from NC_044031.1 coordinate 699,520,161, forward strand.
TGAAACACTCGTTTGCAGTGACTAGGCAAGAAGTACTGCACCTAAATCCCGTTCCCAATCTAACATAAATTTATATTTCCAACAGTCTCGCCACACCAAAAATCTATAAAGAATGGATATGGACCTACTCAACTTACCCAAAATGACCCATAAGTTCTCCCAGCGCTCAACATCTTCCGGGTCGTCCAGCAACCAACCCCAAGTAGTTATAAAATGCAAATAGGGAAACAGGGTAGGGGCCGGAAGATGGCATTGATCCAGGAGTTCATCAAATTGGCTAATTTATCCCACATCCAGACGGTGAGAAAACAAAATAAACCTCCTGCTCTCAAGAAGCAAAAAGGCCACTCTCTCGCCCTATCCAAAACATAGGCTCATGTTGTATGGGTTCCAAGGACGAGATCCCCAGCCCCCTCCCATGCAAGCACCTGACCTTAAATCACAGACCCCAAAAATGCTTCATATAAGGATTACTAATATGTCTCTGCACTAATTGCTTGCCATTGGTAACCCAGAGTAGCACTGGTAACCTGCTTTGTGATGACTGATATCCCATTCCAGCACTTGTCATAGTTGGGCTGCCTAATATAATAATATAAAAGATTCGGAACTGCCCGTCCTTCTAACACCACCATTGCCACAGCAGTTGTTTAGGCAAATGAGATCCTCTCAGATAAAATCCATAATAATCCGCTGCAAAGAACGTAATTCCAAGGCAGGGATTTCTATGAGAAGGGCTTCAAACAAAAACAGCTGGGGGAGAATATTTGTTTACACCATTGTTATGTACCCCCACGAAGACGACCACAAGCCCTGCCAATTGCCCAAATCCCTCCGTAGCTGAGTCAAGAGTACCTCATAATTCTGTTGATATAGTGCCAGAATGTTTGAGGACCCAATACAGACCATGATTTGGCCTATGCCTGCATCAGAGGTCAGTGGCAACAATCTGTAATGTATGATACTACTGAAAGACATAAAGTGTATCTAATTGAAGACAAAACAATGTAAAGCTGTATCTCTGTAAAAACTCTAAAAGAATTTCATAAAGAGATGCACAGCACAGTGCTTTTTTATGAAAATGTTTTTGAGTCTTTATGGAGATACAGCCTTACATTGTTTCATCTTAAATCAGATACTCTTCATGCCTTTCAATATCTCACATTAGAGACTACACATTACAGGTTTATTTTTTACCCATTTGTTTTAGCCACTAATTGTGCTATGGAAACTAGCGGTTCACTTCTTATAGTGCACACACTAATTCTGAATTACTTATTCTTCTAGATTGTACATTATTGTGTCTCAAGAAACACAGAATTCTTCAATTTATACTCTTTTTACTGATAGAAAAAGACTGATTTTAATTAAACCCCTTGGAAAGACTTTGTAATTTGAGTCATCACAAACTTTTTGTGAGCACTGTAATATGAACATTCTCCTTGAGAGAATTTTCTGTTTGGATATTGTAGGTGAAGTAATTTAGTCTTGTCTGTGTCATTGTGTTTCAAAAAGAAAGACTTGGGTATTATTGAAATGAAGCTGTCCCAGTTTTGTGACACAACACCCAGTATTTTTATCCTGGCATTGAGGAAATTGCGTTACAATTATCCGAGGTCAATAATTTGACTTCAAAGAAGGAATAAAGAAGAGCATTGTATTCTCACGGTAGGTTCTTCTTTTTTTAATAGGCCTTTAAATTATAACTATACAAAGAGAAATATTTTATGTCCTTCAGAGCCTTTAGGCAAACAAGCTATGTGAAGATTGTAACATCAAGATCAGATCACATAGTCAATCAGTTTGTCAGCCAAAATGTACTTTTCTTGAAGTACATTGATCTTTTTGTTTGGACTTTGTTTCTTGCTTTGAAGGTCACAATTTTTTTTGACTTCCATCAATTTTCTGCAGTTGGTCATTTTTCTCATTTGGATTGGCTACTGAGCTCTTGAATTCCCTAGATTGATATGTAACTTTGCCTTTAATATCTTTCAACTTTTGAGTATCTTGAAGATCACTAGGAATAGGAGATGGGCATGAAGCCATGACCTCAGGATCCACAGTATTTTTATGTGTTTACGTTTATGTGTCACTTGTATTCCCAAAAGACTCTCGGTGGCTTACAATACATGTAGGGGTAATTCTAGAAAATGGGAGCTAACATTTATGCACTGAATATTCATGTAAATGATTATAGTTATGGCATATATACTCATACACACGTAAATGCCAAAAGTATGCATAAACGCTATTCTGTAAATATGTACATATATTACATAGCATGTATTTGATAGGTGGGCATACACTTGAACGGTGTTATCCATGTATCTCCGGTAGTTAGGCTTAAGCACTTGTGCCTAAGTTATAGGCATATATGTTACCTTTTATGATAGTATTCTATAAAGAAAAGTAGGCGTCTAAATATAGGTACACTGTTATAGAATTGATCTCTTAGGGGGTAATTCTACAATGAGCTGTGTAAATGTCAGTATTCTAATCATTTTATGCGATTTGATGACATGTACTTTGCTGATGGGTGTGCCCATGGGCAGAATTTAGGTGGAAGGAAATGGTGAGCAGACCACAAAAAGGCCGCAGAAATCCAATATAATACAAAAAACACCTTTATTATGCAACGAGAGCCCAACTTGGCCAAGTGTCACCAAATGGCTGCTTCAGGGGCTAAAATAACTAATAAAAATATGATAAAAAACACAGTGATATAAATGTCAATAAATAAATGTTACAACATAAATTGAAAAAAAGGTGCAGCAACATTACAAAATTTTTTCAACACACACACACACACACACACACACACATATATGTATATATATATATATATATATATATATATATATATAATGAAATATATGTAAAATGTTAGTTAATAGCAGCAAAAACGTCATCAACCAGCTAAAAGCAGAAATATCGACATAATATCAAATTAGAACATGCATTAGACAATCTAAAAGATCTCGAATAATACACATAGCAGTCTACAAAAATGTACTTGGGCAACAGGAAAAATACATACCCAGGTTAGTATGTAAACAGGCATGCACCATATCTGGCTCAATTCTGTTAGACGAACCAACATAAACCTTAGTTTGCTTAAAAAATGTTTCAAAAATGTAGAAGAGAATGGACAAAGTACTCACATAGTCTTTCCCTCTTAAGCACTTAATTTATTGCTATAGTAACCAAACTGTCCCCTCAGCCAGCCTATAAGCATTCACCATGGTCATATAACTAGAGAATGACACAGGGTCAAAGTTTGTCCCTGTCCCCGCGGGTTCTGTCTCCGTTCCCACCCCATCCCCAAAGGTTCTATCTCCGTCCCCGCAGACCATGTCTGCATCCCCGCCCCGTCCCCGCAGGTTCTGTTCCCATCTCCACCCCGTCCCCATGGGTTCTGTCCTCATCTACAGAAGCCTTGAGCACTTATGATTTTATATTTAAATCTTTTTATTAAAGTATAAAAAGGAACAATATGCTGTGCAACTGTTGTGTATAATTACAAACAGAAAACAATAATAACAGTGAGCAGCTATAATAACCTCCTTCCCACCACCACCCTCTACCCTTCCAACTAGAAAATGACGCGGGGACAAAGTTTGTCCCCATCCCTGTGTGCTCTGTCCCCATCCCCGCCCCGTCCCCATGGGATCTGTCCCCCTCCCCATCCCCGCGGTTACTGCGGTTCCCCGTCCCCCTGTCATTCTGTATATATGACCTTGCTTCCTGCAGACCAAAGAACTTAAACATTATGAGCACTGTCTCTTAATTCAATTCATAAGTGCTTATGGTACCAAAAAAATTACTAAAAAATATGTCCACATGCAGTAACAAAAAAGACCCAGTTTTTTTGTAAACAGTCCGTTTTGAAAAAAAACAGACCTAAATAACTGTGTCAGAGGGTCTGGGCTCGGGGAAGCAGCAGTGTATGCAATATTAATCAATAACAGGACTTGAACTCAAAATGTCAGGTTCACAAGCAGCTGCTGTAAGCATTAGACCACAACTCTCCATGCCAGAAAACACTAAAAACCTATGTAGTCTACTTTCCCTCTCAAACATTCAAATTGTTGCTATAGCAACCAAACGTATCCTACTGCCAGCCTAAAGGCATTCATCGTGGTTACATGACCGCACTTCCTACAGACTAAAAATCTTTTAAAAAACTTTATGAGCATCGTCTTTTAATTCAATTCTAACCTATCAAAAATACATGTAAAGATATTTCACTATGCAGTAACAAAAAAAAAAAAAAAGAACAACTTTTCTCCAAGGACAAGCAGGCTTCTATATTCTGTATTCTCACAAGTGGGTTACACCGATCCACGTTGCCCAGTCCAGCTTTTGCCATAGCTAAAAGAGAGCATTGTGGGGTATGAGCTGTGCTATACTGCGCATGCACGAGTACCTTCCCGCCCGTTGCGCGAACCTGGTCTCCGTAGTTCTTCTTTTTTCTGCTTGAGGAGAAGGTGTTTGTCTTGCTCTCTTCTCATTTGCTCAGTCTTAGAGAGCTATTTTTTTGTGCCTTCAGGCTACTTGTTCGTCTTTATAATTGAGCTCCTCTTGAAGGAACCTTTTTTTTACCTTTCCTTTATTTTACTTAGAGTTGTTTTGCCCGTTTTAAGTTTATTGTTTTCCATCATCATTGGGCAGCTTTTAGACCATGACTTCAGCCGGGACTATCCCTTTTCTCTTTTTACTGAGCCTTGCCCCTTTTTCAGGCACCATCACGTCATTTAATTTAGTCAACAAAGTTTTTATGTCCATATCCATGTCTACGCAGATTCCCAGTTGCTTCAGTGCTGTACCTGGTGCAATTGGACAATCTTGGGGAAGGACACCCATTCTTGGTGTCTGCAGTGTCTTGGGCCCAACCATAGCCCTGCTAACTGTGTTCTTCATCTTTGTACGAAGAAAAGGACCCAATTTTCCCAAGAGGCTCAACGAGAGAGGATTTTTGGAGCCAAGTCGGTTCCTCAACGTCGACATCGAGCATTGCATCGGGAGTGTCGGTAAGCATGTCTGCTACTAGACCTGTAGACACTGGGAGCAGTGAAGCATCGAGTGGGTCTCCACCTTCCTCGAGACTTCCTGCTGTGCAGGGCCCCCGAGACCATCATCATCAGTCACCCTCATGGTGCTGGGAGCTGCGGGGCATCGAAGGATTCAGCACCCGAGAAGTGTCAATGCCAGGACCACTCCCTCTCCATACAGGAGGTACCGACGTGCCTCTCTCCTAGTAGCCTGAGAACCAGTTTCTGTGTGGACCCCAGCGGTTCTGCAACCTGCTGGCTCCCCAGCTTTTCAAGGTGTTGGCTCTCGATGAGTGCATCTGGGCCTCACTCCCTGAGCTGCTGGATGGCCTTATGCAATGGTGTGCATCATGGGTGCTTGCGCCTACCCTGCCTCCCGTTGTGGTCCTGCCTGGCCCTCAGCCTGTGGTGTGGCCTCCAACGTGGCATCAACTGCCACCCAAGCCAGCACTCCTCGATGTCAGGGGAGGGAATGCTTTGCGGGAGTCGAGACAGTCAACTTCTTGATGCTGCTCTCGAGGACATGGTCCTCGACACCAAGGCAGGTTCAGTCTCCACAATCCCAATTGAGAGATATTGTCTGACATTGAAGAGGAGCGCTCATGGGATCCCAGGTACTTCTCTTCAGACGAGTCCTATGAGATTCCCTCTGAACCCTACCTTCACACTGAGGCTATGACTGCCCCTTCTCCAAGAGGTACTCAGGGAAGTTCTCGTCAGGAACTGGAGTCCCCTCTGTCAGTCCTGTCATGCCCAAGAAGATTGACACCAAGTACCTTGACGCCCCCCCCCCCCCTCGCAGAGAAGCTAGAACCCTGGATTCTTTTGGGAGGAAGAGGTACCTGCAATAAATTGTATGTAGGGAAAGCTATGAGGAAGTTATATGTTGGGTTATTGAACATAAATCTTGTTTATCTAGAAATGCAAGTGGGAGTGCTGTTGGTTTACCACAGCAAGCATTTAAATCACACGTTTCAAGAGTTTCGATGCTTTGTAGTACAACAAGTTCCAGTACCAAAGTGTGGCGGAGACCAAGATTGCCTGTTTAGACAGTGCTGAACAACGATGGATTCACCATCTCCTCTCTCTTGAACCAAAGGGTTTAATTCAACAGTAGAATGGGCAGCATTTTGTAATGGGAATTTTGTTCAGATACGCTTTCCTGTTCTATCAGCTGATGTTAGCTGATTGGTGCATTCTTTCTGGGCACCCAACAAACAGGACTTAATAAGGATCTGGGTTTTCTAACTCATTATAAAACATAAAACTGTATTTCACTGTTTATTACCCTCCTCTCACCTACCAACACCATTCTGTTAGAATATCAATGAATGCTTTGATGTTCCCAGGCAAGATCCCCAACCCTCCCACGCTGTCAGACAATCAAAGTAATGCTTGATGTTTCTCTCATATATACTATCTGCTACCTCATTTGCTTATTTCCGATCTGAGGAAGAGGGCAACCTTCAAAAGCTAATCAAGAAAAATGTATTAAGTTATGTCCAATAAAAAAGGTAGCATCTTATTTTCTTTTCCATGTTTTATTTTGTTTGATTTCTATTGATAACTTTCTGGGCATCCTATTTATTTGGAGGCGCCATCTTGAAATGGTATGTTTGAGCTACTAGTGTTTGTTTAAAAGTACCCCAAGTCCCATCTCTGCCCTGTCCAGTGATTGGCGTTCATAGGAGCCTGCTTGACACACACAAGGTTTGAGCCTACCTCCCAGAGATGAGAACGGACAATCCTTTCTCGCTCACATCCAAGGTTCGTCCCTCTCTAAGGGTCACAGCTCGGCAGATGTTGAGAGTTGGTTGGGCCACATGGCTTCCACAGTGTACGTTACACCCATGACACATCTTCATATGAGATCAGCTCAATGGACCCTGGCTTCTCAGTGGTACCAAGCACGGGGAGCCTAGAAGATGTCATCCAGTATCTCCAGAGCTTGTACGCTCTCTTCAGTGGTGGACAATTCGATCCAATTTGACTCTGGGGCTTCCATTCCAAATTCCTCAGCTTAAAAAAGTGCTGACAACAGATTCACTCTCCTGGGATGGGGAACACTCGTGTAGATGGGTTTCACACTCAAGATGCTTGGTCCTCCCAGGAAACGAATCTTCAGATCAACCTCCTGGAGCTTCGAGCGATTTGGAACGCTCTAAAGACTTTCAGAGATTGGCTATCTCATCAAATTTTCTCATCCAGACAATCAGGTTGCAAGGTATTACACCAACAAGCAAGGCGGCACTGGATCTTCCCTCTGTGTCAGGAGGCCGTCTGCATGTGGCATTGGGCTCACCAACATGGCATGTTCCTTCAAAAACTTATCTTGCAGGCAAAAACAATAGCCTGGCCGACAGACTGAGCAGGATAATGCAATCTCACGAGTGGTCTCTCAATATGGGCATAGCCCACAAGATCTTCCGAGTGTGGGACACCCCCTTGGTGGAGATTTTGCTAGTCAGCTCATTCACAAGGGCCCTCAGTTCTGTTCCAGGTTCAGGTCCACGACATACTACCATCAGATACCTTCCTCCCCAGTTGGGGAACAAGTCTTCTGTATGTGTATCCTCCAATATCTCTAGTGGGAAAAACTTTGTTGAAGCTCAAGCAAGACCACGGAACCATGATTCTTATAGCACCGTACTGGCCATGGCAGGTATGGTTCCCTCTTCTTCTGGAATTATCCTCCGAAGAACTGTGGAGATTGGAATGTTTTCCGACCCTCATCGCACAGAATGAGGGGTCACTTTTACATCCCAACCTCCATCTCTGCTCTGACAGCCTGGATGTTGAGAGCCTATAATTCACTTCCTTGGGTCTTTTGGAGAGTGTCTCCTGAGTCTTGCTGGCTTCCAGGAAAGAGTCCACTAACAGGTGTTACCCTTTTAAATGGAGGTTTTCTGTCTGGTGTGAGAGCAACACTCTAGATCTCCTTACTTGCCCTACACAGACCCTGCTTGAATATCTTCTACACTTTTCAGAGTCTGGTCTCAAGATCATAAGGATTCTCCTTAGTGCAATTAGTGCTTATCACCCTGTAGGGGGGTAAACCCATTCATGAGAGCTTTGCTTTTGTCAAAGTCCCCTGTTAAACCTCCACCTGTGTCATGTGATCCCAACGTCATTCTCACCCAGCTGATGAAAGCTCCTTTTGAGCCACTGAATTCCTGCCATTTGAAGTACTTGAACTAGAAAGTCATTTTCTTGGTGGCTGTTACTTCAGCTTGTAGGGTCAGTGAGCTTCAGGTCTTTGTGGTGGAAGCACCTTATACTAAGTTTCATCACAATAGTGTAGTCCTCTGTACGCACCCTAAGGTCCTGCTGAATGTGGTGTCAGAGTTCCATCTGAACCAGTCAATTGTCTTGCCAACATTCTTTCCCCGACCTCATGCCCATCCTGTTGAAAGCAGTTTGCACACCTTGGATTGCAAGAGAGCATTGGCCTACTACATAAGGTGGACAAGGCCTCACAATCCACCCAGATTTTTGTTTTGATGGGGGGTCACCATCAGAAAGCGCAGTATTTCAATTTGGCTGGCAGATTGCATTTCCTTCACTTATGCCCAGGCTGGGCAGGCCTTGGAGAGTCATGTCATGGCTCATAATGTCGGAACCATGGCCGCGTTGGTAGCCCATTTGAGGTCAGCCTCCTTTGAAGAAATTTGCAAGGCTGCGACGTGGTCTTCAGTCCACACATTCATGTCACATTACTACCTTGAGCAGGATAC